>NC_057427.1:14251345-14564512 GCF_019457755.1 Venturia canescens
TGGAAGCAGCAGAAAAAAAACCGAGTGAGACGTTAATTCGAGGCATTCCGTCGTAAATTTTGTTTGTCGTAGAGATCGAGAGGGACTCGCAATTGCAGAACAATGTTGGGACTGGAAACCTACGGGGACGGAAGTACCGCGGACGAGCTGCTAGAGTCCGGCCAGGTAAGCGGAAAAACCAAAAATCATTCCACGATTACGTAAAACGGAAGACATCGAAAACAACCAAATGGATTTATTGTCCGAGTGGAAGATGGACGTGTCGAAAGCATTTGATGCGATTTATTGGGATCCAACATGAAGAGAGACGACGCTGAAGTTTGCAACGTTGCAGTCCAACGAAATGGAGGAAAAAAACATTTTTAATTCACTAATTTTTTATTTCACTTGGCATCGGTGCAGGTTAAAAAACTACGAATTGCGAGACAATTACTGGAATTATTGGAGGCTTTTTTTACGTCGTTTCGTTGGACTCGAACGTTGCAAACTTCAGCATCGTCATCTGGTGGCCGAGGGTGGAAACAGAAAAAGGAGGCATGAGGAACTGTAAAAATTCACCCGGCAAGTTAATCTTCGCACGCGCACCACCGGGGAAAAAAAATTTCCCACGTATATATATAAGAGGTTTATAAACACGTTACTGATTTCGTCACTTGATTCATTTTCATAGTTTAAATCGCATTTAATTATGTAATGAGCTGCTAACACCCGTTCGCCTTTAACAACATTACGTTGGGCAGGATTAGTACCTGCCCAAACACAAATATTTTCTAAGCTTAGGAACATTCAAACAGAAAATTAATGTGACACGTGAAAGATGTTCATGTGTCACTGGCACTTTTCTGCGCCATTTTGAATAGGCCCCGCCCGCCTGCATGTGGTTGTTGTTGGAGATGCCAGTAAAAGACGACGGTGAAGTTTCCAACGTTGGAGTCCAACGAAATGAAGGAAAAAAACATTTGTAATTCACCTGTTTTGTTATTTTACGAATTATCGGTGCAGGTTGAAAAAACTACGGATTGCAAATTCGTCAGGAAACGAAATTGGAGAATTACTGAAATTTTATTGGAGAGTTTTTTTTCATCATTTCGTTGGACTCCAACGTTGCGAGGTTGAGCGTCATCAGAAAAGTGGTCAAATTCCCAACGGGATAGCAATTTTCACAAACGTTTTATTCTGCCGGACTCGAGAGATTCTTTCGAATGCACCAGCATACAATTTAGAGGGCAAATTTCCATTGGTCCCATGTTGGCCCGAAGGACGAAAGCTGTAATACGGTCGTCGAGTGAGCATATATAGAGACCGCGAATTCGTACAGTGGTCTATAACCACGCTGCCGTTATAGCGGAGTATATGCCTCTTGTGAGCGGTGCGTGTATACAAGCTACAACTAGAGGGCATACGAGCGATTGCACGAGATTGATTTACGCACGATCGAGCCTTAAAAGCTTCGAAATTCGAGACGGCCGATCGAGTTATTCGATAGCGGAGAGAGACTTGGTTTCGCGCGCCCGCGCGCGCGCGCGTGTGTGTGTGTGTGTGTGTGCGTACGAGCGGCTAGTTGGTCTCGCCTCGCGTATATGCAACGAACGCAGGCTTCCGCACGCGGGTGTACGCGTCCGGAGCGCACGCTTATCTTTTTTGCTGTGCATCATCCCCCAACGGGAATGAGAGCATTGGACTTTATCGCGGAACAAACAAACAAACGTGGCTGTGGAGTAAGCAACTTTGGGCGCAGCGTTCGACGTCCTCGGGGCTGTGGCTCGCTCGGGGTGTCTCTTCGTCGCGATTGCTAGTGGAATAGCTGAAAATTTCCAAAGTGGAATTGTTCGGTATGGTTTTACCGATTGCGGGAAGGCCCGGTCGGCGCCATTCACTTTTTTGTGCTCGATCGAACCGGCCGGAGGAGAATTGAAATTTCGAAAATTCGATGCGAGCTTTTTGCTCTGCAAGTTCGCAGGGCCGGAGTCCAACGAAATTATGTTAAAGAAACCCTTCAATAATTCCAGCAGTTCTAGAACTTCGTTTCCTCACGAATTCGCAATTTGTAGTTTTCCACCCTGCAACCGATGCCTCGCGAAATAATAAATTGCTCGCATAATTGCAAATGCTTTTTTCCTCCATTTCGTTGGACCCGAGCGTTGCCTCAGCGCGACGGTTCGGTCGCTGATTCGTGCTCTTGGAACCAAGTTCAGGGGATGAGCTCGGATATCCGGGTAGTTTTTACGGATCGAAGCAATTTTCGAGGGATCTTTTCATCCCCGAGGAGGAGAGTGTCGTCGCTCGAGGGTGGAGAGCAGTCTGAAACAACGGTGAAGGACGTTGAAGTAACTTTAAATATCCACCGCTATCGACACGGAGTTAATCGTGTTAACCGGTGGATGTAGGCACAGTGGCGAGAGTCCATTTCTCCGCCATCACTTTCGGAGGTAAAGAGCGACGATTTAAGATAGCTCGAAAAGGTCAGAACAGCACTGGACTGCGCTCCGAAAAAAAAAAAAAAAAAAAAAAAAAAAACTCGTCGTGAAAAGAAGAGCGGTGAAATCGTCCAACGGTTGAACGAAACGCGGCAAGATTTACTCCGCGGTATTAATCCGGAGCTCCGGATCTTTTGGGCGAAAAGTGTAAAAGAAGAATTTATTCACAGCGTCGCTTTCGGCCAGCGTAGGTAACCTGCTCCATGCTCCTAGTCCCGAATACTAATGCCATAATCTACTGGCTCCTCCCTCGTCATATGCACGTACATGTAAAAGTGGCATAGGTACGCGGTAGAACTTTATTTGAGTCCTCGCGCGAAGAGTAAAAAGGAAGTGAGCTCTCGTGGACAATGGCGCAGGAAAAGGAATCCAACTAATTCGAAAATACCTAACCGGGGATGATTTTCCAGGGGCCAGAAGCTCCACTATAATTGGTCCTCCTCCTCCTCCTCCTCCTCCTCCTCCCCAACACTTTTACGCGAAAGCTCTTTTCTCTGTATTCCTTGCCAGTTACCTATGCGTGTACATAATACATGCATGTACAGGTATGTACTACACGTCACATGTATAAACCGCGATATAGTTTGAGCGCGCGTCGTTTCTCTCCCATGTACAAGGGAGCTTATGTACTGGCATATTCCATGTACTCGGAGCAGCGTCCTTATATAATACATTATGTACAAAGAGGCGAGATGCGGGTTTGCATTTGCGATCCTCCCGTATATGTATATATATCGACGTGTTCATACGCCGCGGCCTGTATCTGTGTGTGTATTCGTGTGGGAGTGTACGCGGACTCGACTCGTAAGCGAGCACGGCTCTTGTGTGCGTGTGTGTGTGTGTCTGTGTGCGTGTGTGTGTGTGTGTGCAACCTACGAGGAAAATACACATGGTATCCGGAGAGACAGAAAGAAAGTGGTGTGTGGAAGATGCTTGGTACATAGAGGTACTTGCTGGAAACGAGGAGGGCGTGGGGGACGAGGGACGGAAGAGGAAGAAAAGGGGGAAGGGAAGGAGCGCTGAGAAAGCGCGGGGGCGGCTCTCTCTCTCTCTCTCTCTCTCTCTCTCTCTCTCTCCCGAGTAGCGAGAGATCGGAGCAACTTCACCGCAATCTAGTCGGAACAAAAGTTCACCTTTTCCTCTGCCGCCTCTTCGCATCTTCGTACCGGTTGTTTTTTTTTTTTTTTCCCCCATTTTCTTTTCTTAAATTATGCTAAAACTTTCCAGTATTTTTGGCGCATGTCTTTTTTCGAGACGCGGTTTTACCGCTACGCAACAGTCTCGTTCGCGCGCGCAACGAGGCTCCCTTGGAATTTATAGTCAGCTCCGCCGCCGTTTTCGGTCTTGGCTCTTCGTCTTTTTTTTTATACGCGCTCCTCGATACTCTTTGAACGATGAGCAAAAGATAGGGCGGAGGAAAAAGCAAAACGAAGGAAAAAGAACGGCGAGGGAACCGGGGAGGAAAAGATCGGGTGCATCTAGTTTTCGACGAACGAGACTTCGAGCCACCCCTAAGCCACTGTAGCCCTGGCGCTCTCCTAGCTCGTTCGTTGCTATGGGAAACCTCCAGAAAACTCAACGCACACACCAACCCCGGCACACCGTCAATGCACACGTACGTCCATGTGGATGTATGATTATGGCCGTATATATATATATATGTATAATCCATGCTGAACATACAGAACGAGGAGGAAAGAGAGGGAGAATGAGGAGAGCGAACGTATATAAGCTCAGAGGGGCTAACACACGAATAGGAGGGAATATACACAGACGTTGGGGCCAACCAACGGAGCAAGGCAAAGAGAGAGAATAATATGTATATATGTATGGTAGATAGGATAGAGAATGAGAGATAGTGCGAGAAAGAGGGGACGAAGAGAGAGAGAGAGAGAGAGAGAGAGAGAGGAAGAGTAAACCCACGCACGTAACCGCACGCACACTGTTCTTCCATGAAAATGTCGATAACGAAAAACCCTGCGGGACTAGGAATAGCCCAGCGAGCGAGAGCACCCAGCAAACCTTACACCACTATTATTTTATACACTTGTGTTATTATACGTATGTATATTCCAGGATCAAAAATTTTCATTTTTCCTTCTTGAGCTTTTTCTCTGTACGTACGTTTGTTTTTTTTTCTCCCTCTTTTTTCTTTTTTTTTTTTTTTCCCATTGTTTCATAACCTGTTTTCCACACATTTTTCTCGTGTAAGCTTCACCCTCTGGTTTTTCATTTTTCTCTGGCTTTCAAGTCTTTTTTTCATTTGTTTTTGTTTTCGTCTTCTTTTTTCATCAGCTGAGATTGATCGACGAGAAATTACGCTCGGGCTAAAAATCACAAAATGGCCGCCCACATCACCAGCTCAGGTCCCTTTCCCCACCCCAAGGCTTTTCGTAATTCTTTATTCGAATAGCAGCTCCGAGCATTTTTTTTTTTTTTTTTCGTTTCTGCCATAGAATTCACAGGAATTTACTCACTTTTTAGTGATAAAGTAGCAAAATATCGCTCTCCGCTTTCGTGTCGGTGTCGTCGAAAAGTTGAGCAAAAATGCATTCTCTCTTGTTCACACGGAGAATTCATGGTTGAAACGCTTCTGCGAATTTGTCGTTACTCCGGAACGAAAAAAATGACTTATTTTTCTCTTTTCGAATTAACATGAGTGAAAGGATTGAAAATTATTTTCACGTGTAACGCCACTCGAAAGAGGAAAAACTGTGGCGAATCCCTGGGAAAATGCGAATTGTTTACATCTTTAAAATATCGAAAAAAAAGTCTGTGTTATTGTTCGGAGTGCTGCTACGCCGTACCCAAAAAAAATGTCCTTCGCCCGTGGGAAAAAAGTAACGTCCGGGCAGATGAAATTGCGTAACTTCGATGAGAGAAAAAAAAAGCAGCTCGTGCCAAATGAGAATTAAAGAGGTTGAAAAAAAGTGGTTTTTTTCTCGTACAAGATCATAAGAATTCTCGGTTGGTTGTAATCCTCTTTAAGCACTGTATCCGCTGTGGCATTGAGAGAAATACTTGCGCGGCGCACACGAGCACGAGGAACAGCGATATATTTCCCCTTCTGCATAATTCCACGTCACGTTCCACGAGAATTCGTTTTTCTGCCTGTGAGCCTTGGCTCGCGAGAGAACGCGTGCGAGAAATCCTCACCGAGTATACAAGAGAGAGAGAGAGAGAGAGAGAGCGAAGAATGGGAGAAAGAAGAGGGGAATAGAAGTGAACACGTGAAAGAAAGTGTTGAGATTCTTCGGTTTCATCGACGGTAGAGTCGCGATGAGCAAAGCCCCAAGTGGCCAGACAGCCACGAGACTGCGGCCCGGGATAATATCCTCGAGAGGGGGCAAAAAAACCAGAGAAAAAACCGAATATCATTTACAGTATATCACAATCTCCTGTGGCTCGATTGAGTGAATGATTGTTAGTTCTTCGTAATGAGAAAGGGAAATTCGAATGATGCACGACTCCGGTATGAAAATTTTCAAAAAATCATGCTTCGTTGCCGCATGCACGGATATTTTTTCACTTTGAAAAAAAAAACGCTTTTTCTTCATCTTCGGAAGCGATTTCATTTCAGCGTCGCGAGTTATTCCCATGCTCGCGACTAACGACTAAATCGTTCGTTTTAGATCATTTTTAAATTGAGGTTTCTTCTCTGAAATTCATATTTGAAAGAAAACATTAAGGCCCAATTAGACGGGCAAAAAAAGACTATTTTCGCGATTTTCGCGAATTTTTTTGACCGGTATAAATTATAAATATGGATATAAAATCTCTGGAATGTAGATCGGAGAAAAAAATGGTTTTAGATTAAATAGGTAAATCGCTACAGAGCTTATACGATTTTTGATTTTTTTTTTAAATGACAAAGTGGCGGCCATTTTTCCAAAAACTACAAAAAAGCACGTTTTTTTTAACGTTTTTTGCAAAAAAAATAGTTTCACTTAAAATTTCCAAATTCGCGTGATATGCCCTAGTCATGAAGAACACGTGGTAAAATTTGATAAGGATCGGTTGAATGGTTTCGGAGATTTTATCAACAAGTCGTCCACAATCGCAATTTTGAGAAAAACACGTTCAAACAAAGGCAGGTACGCGGCACCGCATACTGGGCGGTGCGTATTAGCGCGCTCAGACAGCCAAGCAAATGTCGCTCAAAAGTACACTTGGACTGGCCAGATTGGGTGGGGATCAAATGTTGGAATGACTAAAATTTCGAACAGTTAAAATCTCGAATTTATAAACTTCGAATGATAATACGGAGACGGATAGATTCGACTAGAGCTTTGAATGCCGAAAATAAATAAAGCAGAAACTGCAAGGTTCGAAGAACGTTTACATCGAAAATAGAATGTAACAATCGCCCATTGGACGATGACTAAAATATCGATTTTTCGAAAATTCGACTATCACTCTTTCGATTCATAAATTACTACAGTCAGCGATACTGTGAAAATTCACAATTTTGAAAATATAATAACGAAATACGAAATATTACTGAGGTTGAAATTTTGAAACACCAAAAAGTCGAACGGTCAAAATAGCGAAACGTTAGAAAGTCGATCGATCAAAATAAAGAAATGCAGCGGAGCTCCAAATACACGCGTCTCACTCACTCGCTTACTCAGACCGGTGATCTCCAATTTGAAACATCGCCATTTTGACTTTCGCCTTTTCGAGCCATCGCTATTCTGCATATCCAAGTTTTATAGGCTCGAAAAATTCACTTTCGATTTTTTGCTACTCTATATTCTGGTCTGTCTGTAAAACAATTACTCTCCATTTTGAATTCGAATATATGAACTTTTGACATTCGGATGGTCTGTTAAAATTGCATTCTAAATGAAAACTATTGAAATATATATTTTCGGGTAAATATGAATTCGAAGAAGAAATTTTTGATTAAACGCGCAATCTGCTGAGTAGTATCGATCGGGAATAAGAATTTCGAATAACTTATTTTTCTCCAAACTGATATCACAACTTTTAAAATTTCGAAACATCGACCGTTCTACAATTCAGTTATTCGACATATTGAACCCCACCCGCCAGATTTTGATAAAATTTTAGGATGATACTTTTAAATATGTATACTTTCGAAAAATGCAAAAAAATATGAATTGTTTGAAAATCGATACACGCCAACATGAATTTGAACTTGTAGCGGTTCCAGTCTCAACTGCACTATCCTCGAAAATCAGAATAAAACCCCTCATCGAAGTGCCTTCGTTCCTTGATTATTAGGACCTTACGGTCCCGGATATCCGAGCTCGTTCTACATTAGAGCTCGAGTCACGGATATTCAAGTTCGTCCCACACTTAGCGAATTTCCCAGAGCACGGATCTTGTCTCGAATTTTTGAAATTTCAATTCTTCCACACGGTTTGTGATCAATTACAATAAAAAGCTCTCTCGGTCCACGCAGGAGGATGACAGAAATCGGTTGACCGGGTCTCTCTGTAACCCATCAAATCATGCCGAAGAATTCCACTCTCGATATTTGCAGCTATCGCTCTCGTATACTCATGCTAATACCGACCGATTCACATACTGTTGAAAGGATTAATTACTTTTTAGCCCATCGTCCCTCGAAGAAGACGTACAGCGTTTCAAGTGAAATTTAGCAAGCCCATGACTTTGTCTCGAATCTAATGTTCACGAGGCATTTTTAATAACAATTGTACGAATCCGCGTCAGATCTACTCGTTATCTGCGTTACGCCTGAGTTTTCGGAATTTAGAGCGGTCTGAATTGCAGTTTTCGGAAAATAAGACGATCAAAAATATAAATTCCGGAGCTCAAAGCTTTCGTGGACCTGACGCGACGCTGAAGTTTCCAACGTTGGAGTCCAACGAAATGAACGTAAAAAAAGTTTGTAATTCACCAATTTTTTATTTCACGAATCGTTGGTGCAGCTTGAAAAACTACGAATCGCAAATTTGGCAGGGAACAAAATAGGAGAATTACTGGAATTATTGGAGAGTTTTTTTCGATCATTTCGTTGGACTCCAACGTAGGAAACGTCAGCGTCACGTGGACCTGACGAAGAATCTCTCACGAGCCTTTATTATATTTAAACTTTCTGATATATCTGATTTTCTGTAATTAAAATTTCGGACTTTCGTGGTATGCTAAATACCATGTATTCGGAGTTTTCTAAATCGTATTACTGGTCGTTCGAATAGAGCTTTCGTCTTTTTTATACTTTTTCCAAAGATCACCTTGCACGTGAAATGTGAATACATAATTTACAATAAACGAGGTTGGCTTTCGTTGGGGCATGATCTTTACGAAACTTGGGATATCCGGTTATGAAAATTCGGAGATTTGAGGAGCCGTCGGAGCATCAAGTATATATTCGGAATATCAACCCCGCCTCGTCGAGTCGACTTCAACGGGGGTCTTTGAACTCCATAGAGAAACCGAGGGTTGAAAAAATTATGAAAAAATGGATGTAACGCTCTGATTATAAAGATTCCAAGATAATTTAAACACACATTTTCGTAAATCAATATTTCACGGAGTCGTTGAAAACGATATTCTACATTGATAAGCGAATCCGTGCATCCGTGCAAAAACAGTATTTATTCGAGAAACTCTGTTTTTTTTTTTTTTTTTTTTTTCCAGTCTATGTATTTTATGTATGAATTATAGATTTCACGAGGCACAAAACGCCCAAATTCTTGTAATAATAGCGATCAGAGTACAGTTCGAATGTTTGTACAAAGTGAGCTCCTATTTCCGTAAGAACATGCATATTAATCTGCAGGAATATGTGAAATTCGGAGAATACATAAATCGAGGAGTAACTGAGAAGGAAGAAAGTGCTGCTGGAATATATGAAAAAAATAAAAATGTGAAATATATGGAGAACTGTGACTGGAGGTTCGCTTCAGCATACTTTATTCAGCATATACCACACTTTCTTCCTTCTTCTTTGTGTATTCGTACGATTCTGAATATCGTTGTACGACACAGAGAGGAGAGCGAGAGGCGGTACTCGAGAATTTATCGAAGCAGGTTGCGAAAGTTTTTTTCTCTCGTGACATTGCGGACGAATGTCCTATATTCGATTGACATTCTTCACGGTCCATTCAGAAAAGTTGACTCATTCATTCATTCGATGTTTCGTGTTTTGTGTTTTTTTCTGCTGTTCGCCCCTCCCCCTGTGCCCGATCACTTTTTCGTTTGGTACATCACGAGGTTTCGTGTGTATTCTGCCGGTGACGTTTTCTCGATTGATTTCGCGCAGTATGATCACGTGTGCTGCGTGTGTGTGAGTACACGTACGTAGATTTTTTTCTCTTTTTCCCTTTTTTTTTTTTTTTTTTTTTCTATCGCCAAAGCAAATACTCAATTGAAAGCACAACGAGTTTCACTTCCGTTTGGTTGATAAAGCAATCGAGTCACGTGCGAACGAGTCCGTCAAACTGGAAAGACCTGGAGATGTTTATTCTCATGTCTTTCATTTCTTGTCGACAGTCTTTTTCCTCCATTCAATTGTCGGTGTAAACACGTGTCATAAACGCACGTGGGCAGAAAACAAATTTGTTGTACGGGCCCAGCACTTCGAACAACGACGTCGCTTCGTACAAGTCCCGTACGCTTCGTACGCTTCTCGGGACTGAAAATATTTTATCAGTTTGGGCAAATCTCACTCGAGCTTTATTTTTTAGACGAATGCAAAAAACGATCAATTCGAACGACGAAAAATTAGACGAAAATATGCGTGTCGGCCGGCTCGAAGTGCGCGGGGAAAAATTAAATTCGTCGTCGAAATACTGGAGAAAGGCTGAGAAAAATCCGAAGAGAAATGAAATAAATATGAATAATCTCGGCGAAGAATATTGCATCTAAATATGGTTAAATATGGATGAGGATTCTGAAACTGCGCGCCTTTGACCTTAAAGCCTCGTCGTTGTCAATTAAACCGTGTTTTATTATCGATAAACTGTCGAAGCACAAGAGTGAATGAACTTTGATGCGGAAGCCGAGGGTTTAGGTCCGCGCACACGTGCATCCCGATGTGTACATGTGGGCAAATGTGGGGAGAAAATATAGACGGTTTTTCAGGGATTTCACCAAATACGTTCAACACTTTTTACCTCTTTTCTCGATATTGAATGTGCCGTTACAGGTATATACACGGGAAAGTACGCGAAAGAAAATAAAAACAGGGAAAGAGGGGGAGCGAGAGAAATGTACGTGGCGCGGATTGCTGCTGGTTGACGACGTTCAGCCGTCGATATCAAGAGGAGTCGAACACATAACTGAGGCTGTTTTTTTTTCTTTGGTGCGGTTGGCTCGTCGCTCGCGATAGAGGCAGGGGCTCTCGCCCCGATCAAATTTTACGATTTCCATCCATCCACCTATACCTCTTTATTGGGGGAAAAAAGCCCCGGTTTTGCCCGCGATCCTGACCTACCGTGGGTGTCCCCGGGGCCACTCCCGCCTCGCTCCCCTCCTCCTTTTCTCGTCTCCATTCTTCATAACTGACATCGATATTTGCCCTCCCGAATCACCGGCTTCAACGCTCTTTTTACACCCACTTTTCCCATCATCATTTTCCTTCCTTCGATTCTCTTGATGCTCCTCATACCCCCGGTGTGTTATAAGAAAGTTCTTCGATCACACCGACTATTGGATATTAAACCAAAGAAAAAAAGAAACATGCAACCTATTTTCTTGTAGATTAATCATGCTGAAAATCAGCTAAACACTTCTTGTCTCTTCGTGAATTGGAGAAAAAAAAAATGCATTCACTTAGACATTGGAAAAGATGACGCTGAAGTTTGGCAACGTCATGAACTCCAACGAAATGATCTCAAAAACTCTCCGACAATTCCAATAATTCTGCGATCCTGTTATCTGCCTAATTTGCAATTCGTAGTTTTTCAGTCTACACCAATGATTCGTGAAATATAAAAAATTGGTGAATTACAATGTTGTTATTTCCGTTGGTCTCCAACGTTGCGGACTTCGACGTCGTTTAGAAAAGCTTTGTTTTTTTAATGGAACTGCGAAGATTCCAAAACGATCGTAAAGGCTGAACAAATATATGCCCAGAAGGTTAGTAGTTGAAATCTGTAGAATGATGCTGCCAACTCGGATTTTTCATGGTTTTTGCGCGACGATGCCACAGCGCTGAACCTTTCAAATTGTCAGTGGTTCGTCATTTTTTTGTAGGGATTTTATCACACTTGATGGGCTGACAGCGGAACCTCTTCAATCGTTCTAGTTGTTTATTCTCGTATGATTCACCCTCGCTATATTCATTCTTCATTTTCGTTCTATTCTTTGAGGGAATATGGATCTTTTTGAATCATGAATGAAGTTAGTTTTTATAAATTAAATTAAACGAAATAATATGACAGCAAGATTTTGGAAAAAAGCCTTGAAAAGACATAAAAATCCAATTTATTTGAACCAGTTTAAATGTAACGAGAAATAAACCAATTGAAAATTATAGGTGTGAATAATAATGTGTTAAATATTCGATGTAGATTAGAAGGAAATTAGTATCGACTCCTTAATAGTTGTGAGCAAATGATTCTCGACTCCTCCGGACTTTTGAAGTCGCTTTTATCGCTTTTTTTGAAGACGCTGAAGTTTGTAACGTTGGAGCCCAACGGAATGAACGAAAAAAAACATTTGTAATTCACCAATTTTTTACGTAACGAAGTATCAGTGTTTTTAGTAATTTCGTTGGACTCCAACGTTGCAAACTTCAGCGTCATTTGTTTTATTTGTAACAATAGCTGAGTGAATGTGTGCAGAGTTGATTATATTCAAAACGAATATAATAAGAACTTTTTAACTTTTTCTTAATTCTTAACTCGAGAATGTTGCGTGTGCAATGAATATTATCTCGAAACGAACTACCTGATATTTTTTCTCATTACTAAAACAAGAGTTTCTTTTTTTTTTTAATACTATCTTATGTTTGAGGTGATTTGTCAGTTGTTCAGTCGGTAAAAATCCTGCTGCACGGTTTATTCAGAGTAAATTGATAGTTCAAAGAAAATATGAGTTAAACGCCATTATCATTTTATCAAAAAATCAAGGGTGTGCAACCATTTTGCAGCGATCTCGCTCGTACTCACGCAACTGAACAGAATCTATGATAGAAAGGTCTTTCAACGGTTTTTGTAGAGGTACACGAAGAAGAACGGAGCATAAAAAAAGCTCGGAAAAGTTGAAAAACTAGAAAAAAATGTGGAATAATGTGGGATCAGCTTCGGATCGAATTCATTTTAGCAGTGCTGAGACAGTATTTTTGGGACTCATTTGAAATCTCGGATACGATTATCGGTGAAAAATGCTGAAACTTTTCTCAGATAGTCAGTAAGGATGAGGAGCTCGGACGAAATTTAATTGGAATTTAATCTCATAGCGATTCTTTAAATAGAAGGAAAATAATGGTTGCCGCACGGTAAATCGAATTTTAGGTTCAAAGCAGATGGGGGAAGGAGAGGCTTTTGGGAGGAAAAAATGTGCGATGAAATGTGGAATCTCCGAAAGTCCGGGCCGAGTATGAGGGCTCTTTTAATTGAGGAAATAAATTGATGAAATTAGGAATCGGTTGGGTCGCTGGTAAAAAGCTTCGAGGGCATTAGAGGGAAAAAGAGAGAATGGGCTCGAAACATCCCCAACGGAGGAGAGCAAGAGAGTTCGACCCTTCGAATCCCCGAAGCGCGCGGGCGAGGCGCGACGCGACACGAGACTTTGACCGAGTTTTCATAGCCCCGACTCCGCTTCTGTGCCGGCTCGGGCTCTAGCTTTTATCGTCGTCTCGCTCACGATCTTCGTCATCGCCAACTCCCCCGCGTTCGACCTCGTGCTTTCTCTCTTCCTCCTGCCCCCCCTTGAAACTCTTCCTCTCGCAACCAATTTTCCCTTATATTTCTCCAGATCGTGTGTTGCTCGAGATCCAGAAGAGCTTTCCTCGCGCGACGTACTGTAAACTCTATTAAACACAACCGAACTCCTTGCCGCGTCTTTTTCTCTCTCTCTCTCTCTCTCGTTATTCTTCCACAACAAAACTTTACAGCGCGTAAATAAAAACGCTTTCGAACTTTCGCTCAAACTTTCTCACCTACTACCGTTTTTCTGCCAAATAAAAACTGTTGCAACATTACCTAACCGCACGAATCCTCGAATTTTGCCCTGAAAGAATTTTTTTCACTACGAATTTATGAATTTTTTCCTCCAACCAAGTGCGAGAAAAAAACAATTCGGTGCGTGAGCGTGACCAACGTTTTTTCCACGCATTACAACGCGGCTCATGGCTTCCGAGGCGTTGAAGAAAACCTCAAAAAATTGTCACTCGACGTCAGTGCGCAAAATGCAAAAAAAAAAAAGCGTACATTTCCGCCTCCGGAAGTAGTAAAACAGAAAAAAACTAACACGAGCCGCATACAATCATTTTTTTTATTATTACTTCTGCTATTTCGGGTTGGCGTTAGGCTGGTAAAAAGAAGGAAACCACTGAACCAGACGCGACATTTTTAGAACGATACTTTTTACGAAGAGCCTCAAGGTCACCCTGAAACTCGCGTATCGAGTTTGCGTTCGTATTCCGCATTATTTTGTAACAAGAACTCGCGAATCAATGGAAATAATGAAAGCCGTTGAAATGCAACGCAAAGTTGACAATCCTAGCTCAATAAATGATCGTTCGAGCGAGGCATTCTCCTCCACGACGATCGTATTCCCTCGCGCACGTACCGTAGAAAACGTAAACTAAAAAATGTTACATCGGCTCTTTACGAATCTTGCGAGCAATGGCGGAGATTTTCGTCTCGAGCGTCTCTCGAGAGTCTCGAAGAGAGCGTATTAAGAAGAATGCGCTGCTGCAGAGTGAAGGTAGGAATACGCGCTACATGTGTACACGGATATAAACATAGCTTTGTGCCCGTCCGTAAGGCTGTATGCACACGCGTATGTGTTTACATGTGTATACAAAGGAACAAGATGGAGACGGACGTGGCAAGAATATATAAATATACGTACACACGCATATATTTACATATCGTCGTGTTCGTACGGTGAAGTTGAACGGCGCGTGTTTCAAAGACTGCCCTACAGAGGTCTCTAGTGGGCATTGCGAATGAAAAAACTTGGATTGTCCACAATGTCCACGTCGTCGTGCGGGAGTTGCGTTGTTCTTTCTATATCGGCATTATTCTTGATTTTGCATTTTTTTTTCCACTTCGTGGGGACACGTCTCTGGATTTCATCTCGTATTTCAAGAATTTTCGACAAATATTCTCGGGGATTCGGACGAGGAGGAGAAGCACCTCCAATATTTATGTGAAAAACCGTTCATATAATTCGGTAAAAGTGGATTTCTGACGAACTTGGTCCTAAAAGTTAGCGATCGATCTTCCGGGTCACGGGAATTATGAGGGACGAATGACCAACGTCGAAATTTCATTATTCAGAATATCCACGACGGATTCGAGCTTGTACTCGCGAAAAGTGAGCGAGGGATTTTCCGTTTGCTCACATCAATTTCTTGAGAAAAAACGATTCGGCGGGATAAAATATTCATATACGCGCGACTACGTGTGTGTGCGCGCGCGTGTGAGCGTGTTTGTTACGAAACCACGATGGACCTTGCACGAGCTCATCCCGGATGGAGGAAGAGTAACAGCGAAGAAGCTGGCGCTAGAGCAGCAGAGAGAAAGAGAGAGGAGCGAAGAAGAGATAAAAAAAATGGTAATCCAGAAGACGGCGGGGAGGGGAGGAAATAAAAAGCTGAGTTTTTAAATAGGCACGAGGGAGACCGGCAAGTTCGAATCGTTCTGCAACGCGGTGGAAAAGAATTTCACCGAAAATTACGAATGCGAAGAATTGTTAAAAATTTTAAACACATCGACGGATACAAATCGAGGAAAAGATTAGAAAAAAACAAATTGAATAATCGTTGGAAGGATCGAAGATTCGAACACGAAATTGCTTCGTGTGCTTTCGAAGCAACCACGAGCTCGAGAAGCGCAACGCGAGTTCTCCACAGGCTGAAAATAAAAACCTAAAGACCCGTGCTTTCTCTCTCTCTCTCTCTCTCTCTCCCTCGCTCGGTCAAGAGATGTGAGCCACACTCGGTCCAGCCGAGTACGAACGAGGCGTTGAACGTACCGAAATCCCGGCAGTGGCGACGCGCGTAAAGAAATCTCTGAGAGTTTCCTGATTCAGTAAAACCCGAGGAAACATTACTAATATGAAAATGTTTCAGAGAGTCGCTTAGGAAAGACGAATAAAAATCCAAAAACCTTCGCGTAAGCGACGTTCGATTCTCAAATAACCGAGAACCGTCAAACATATAATAATGAATAAAATAGTTTGGACAACGTCCCTCGATATTAGCCAATTTCATAAAATCAATCGCTAAACTGCAAACTGTACAAATATCGAAAGCAAATGAACAAACAATTGCATTGTCGAGAATTGAAATAAAAACGCGTAAATCGCAGTTTATCCCCGAAGAAATAAAGTGAGAGAAAAAGAAAGGTCAAGAATGTCATCGTTTGCTGACAGATCTCGTCGATCGAGATGATAATATAGGCATTTCGAGTTAATATAGGGCACGAGGGCAAATCTGTTATCCCTCGGATGTTTGTACTACGTTAGCCGTGATATCGAGAGATCGACGAGAGGGAGAGTGCAACTGAGAGATATATTCGGAGCACGTGGCATAACAGACGTACACACATTTATATCCATATATATATGTAAGTCTTTGGTCGTCTGGAAACTGAAGGTGCGCCCTCTTGCCGCGTGTGTCCATTCAATCGGTTTGCAATATCCCTTCCCAATCGCGTCTCCTTCCAGTTCCCTCGATAAAATAACTTCTTACTCTTTCCCCCCCCCTCCCCCCCCTTCGCGTCTCCCCATTAGAGCCGGTTTCTCGAGGTGTACTTGGCGTGAAATTATTTGAATGCGCTCTTTTTTTTTCTCACTTTTTCCTTCCCCGCAGTCAGAGTTTACTCGATTCAAAGCGAGAAAAAGATACGAGTATAAAAAAATTGAAAAGTTGTCGTAGGGAAAAAAGGTTGGGACATCGATGGTCCCTTGTTTCCTGTTCGTATCACGAAAACTGTAAAAAACATTTTAAAAAAAAATACAAATTCTTAATTATTTAGTAAAGTGGAAAAAAAATCCAAACAAAACGTGAGAAATAAGGAACCGAAAAATCGCGCTTGAAAGCATTTTGGAAAGCCCCGTTCTTCCCATATTATCCAAATGAATACAATGTCCGAGTCGGAGGAAAAATGTCGAGACTCTCTCGATTCTGCGGTAGTTCTACCTCCGCCTCTCACTCCCATCTTCCTCTCTTCATCGTTGTTATTATTATTCATTATTTTTTCACATCGCACAGCGCAACGTGCATTTTCATGCATGTGTATGCTTATACATGATTCCTGGCACGTTCTTGCGCCGCATGCTCGAACGATGCAACGAACTCGATACGTAATACACAATTTGTTTTTTCTTTCGTTTTGTTCGTCTCGCTCGTCTCTGTTTTTCTTTTTCGTTCAAGCGATGGAAATATGATACGAGAACTACTGTATCGAGCTCTTGTGTCATTGATCGCTGAATTATCAATGACATTACGATACAAGTAACGACGTGTGTTTACTGCAAGAAAAATAAAACATCTCTCATAAAGAGTGGAGGAATAAAAAGGTAAATAAACGTTCCGCTCGGGGATCTGTAACGTGCGCATTAATTCTCAATCGGAGACCCTGACCGTGATCCCCGTCTTGAGGTCACTTTTCCATAAATGTTTACGTTTTTGCTCTTTTTATCTTTACTATATTTAGTTTTACGCCCGTACAGTAGTAACGTCTCAATAATACTCGTCGCTCTCGCTATTCGGCTTGTTGTAATTTATTCTTTAACAGGGGGCTCATAGGTTTTTGCATTTTTTGTGATTTTAATAATTCCTCTTCTGATACTTATATATTTTTGTATTTATTCGGTGTTTATCGAGATAAATGAATGGAGGCGGATTTTCTGGAGGCATCGACACACAAAATACGCTTCTTCGCACCGCTCGGCCGTCGTTGAATCTTTGCGAACATTCTCCATTCGCGCCTGGTCCCTACAGTCGTGGCCTGTGGTGTGTTACATCAGCGAGAGAAGCGAGCACACATCACCAGGCACATCTTGCCGTCGTACACAACGCCGGCGACCGAGGGATCGGCCGCTGGGTGTTGGGAACGCGTGTTCTTCGCCTCGAAGGCTTTTTCAAAGCATATCTGTGCACACGAGCCACGCACGAGAAAGAAAGAGAGAGAGAGAGAGAGAAAGAGGGAGCTGGATATGAGTCACGAGTGAGCCTCGAAAGAGTCTGCACAACTCGGCTGAATTGTGTCGAAAGGAGCACGGTGTAAAAATTTTTTACAGGCGTACTAAAAAACTAAGAGCTTGCGAGAAAGCATCGAAATTTCGGTTTTTCCATTTTCACTGTTCCGCGACTGCTGGGGATACTTCCGTAAATCGTCAGATTTCCTGGATTTTAGTCTGCACGAATAAATGATGGAATTTGGAAAAACCAAGGATGAACCCTAATTATTAGAAGAGCTTCCGAATCTTCGTGAAGATTGAATAAATACGTGATTTTTCTTTTTTGTTTTTTTTTTTTTTACCTCGTACCAACGAACCCGAACGAAAAGGATACCAAAGTTTTGGAATTGAGGGCTGTTCTCGAGTGCACAAATAGTACGAAGCGGAGATGTATGGGAGCAGCTCTTGTGATTGAGAAAAAAAAATACTTTCAAAAGTTAGCTGCTCGAACAGACTTTGCCGTGAATAGCTCAGAAGAGAATGAGGGAGAGAGGGAGAGACTTGACCGAAGGCCACGAGTCGCGACGGATAAAGAGCTGGTTTTTCGAACCTTTCGCAATCCTACTTCAACTATACCATTCTTATATATGTATATTGTTCACGGGGATAGCGAGCTTGTTCATTTTTTATGAGAGTAGTGTAGGAGGGAAGAAAAATTTCATTCGATTTGAAATTGGCTCCTCTCAACAACCCTCTGAACAATCGCATAAACGATGCAAGATTAATTTTTCCAATGTTGAAGTAGCTCCGACAGCTCCTTCGCAATTATTCCATTTCAATAATAAACTTTCATTGGAATTATGAAATTTTCACCGATCGAACGTGTCCACAAAGGAGTTTCTTTTCTCGTTAATAGTCTAATTAACAGATGCACAGTTTCGAGCTGACCATTCCGTGACTCGAGTAGTCGGCCCAAATGCCCAGAAACCATGTTTATAATCCTAAAAATCAGAGCTCAATGAAGACAAGTTTTCAGGTTTCGTCCGAACGGGTCCAAATTGCAGGACAATCGAAGAAATCTCATTTCGAAATTTGCCATGTCAGTTTGCATCGATCGCGCACGAACATTATTCGAAAAAGAGAGAGAGAGAGAGAAAAAAAAATTCCGACAGATTTTCCAAGCTCAGACTGTAAAATCCACTTGGACCGGCAGAGATCTCTCGTCGTGTAAACACATCAAGAAAGTTTGAGACCCCAGCAGACGTGACAATAACCGTCGCAAAAAAGGGAAAGCCTATACCAACAAGAGCAGTGCGAAACTCACATTTTATAGTGATGTTGCATATGATGCGCGAGATGTAGATCGTCGGACTGTTGTTGCTGTTGCTGTTGCATCTGTTGATGCAAGTGTTGCTGCTGTTGTTGATGTTGTTGTAGGGTTTGATGATGAGTTTGCGGGGGGTCGAGAGTGGAGGCGCCGAGGAGGGTGGCGCTCTCCCTGAACAACGTAGCAACTTGCATTTTATTTATATATAAACAATATATAAGCGTGTATAAGTGTGTATTTACGATAAAATAAAGAAGAACAAATTTGAATCTCAATTCTACGAAAATAAAGGAAATATCACCAACAAATCACCAAACAAACAAAAAGCATGTTTTCACCGGAAATACGACGGAGTCATGTTTCTCCCACTATAACGATATTGGCGTAGTGCGAAGATGAGTTTTGTGGCGATGAGTAGCGAATGGCACTGTCTTTCGCCGCGCGTTTCCTCGCGTTATTTATTATTATTATTATTATTATTATATTATTGTCCTTTTTTGTAAAACGTCACGCAACTGAGTCCGAGTATAATACACAAACACGCACACAGACGCACATGTATATATGTCCGTGTAGAGAAGAGCGAAGTGAATTGTTCTTAGTTGGGACGTCCCGGGGAGCGGGTATTTCGAAGAGGGGAAAAAAGGTGCGGGAAGGAAGGGCGGGAGGGAGGGAGGTAGGAAGAGAGAGAGAGAGAAAAGAGGGCTTTTACGAGCCGACTGCCCGATGCCGCTGTCCTCTCGGCGCTTTCATCCTCCTCCGGGTTAAGATTCCCCGGCCAGGAGGACGAATCGCGGCGAGCCAACTTCAACGTCTCGTCTCTGGTGCTCCTCTATTACGAAGGCGTTTGGGCTTTTTTATCTTTTCGTCTCCGTTCCTCTTCTCGTTTCTCTTTGACTCGTTCTCTCGTGCGTACGTACGTATGTGTACGCGCGTGTGTGTGTGTGTGTGTATACGCGAAGGATGTGAAACGCAAAACCACGCGGTTACAAGCACCGGAGCAACGCTGCTTTCACTCGGACCAAGTTCGAGCACGAACAACTTTTAGTCCACATGTAGAGACAGCCGCGTATACGAGAGCGTAAGAATACACTCGTGCATGTGTACGTATCCCCCCGATCTTTCGACTTTCCAACTTGCTCGCGGTCTCTACCGCGATGATGACCGCTCACTCGAGGCCCACATTTCGGGCTTTGGCGGTGGCCCGTTTAAAACCACTGTGATCTCTTTTCTCGATAAAAAGACGGAGATGCCAGAGCCGTCCGCCGAATATCTTGTGCAACGCCGATGCGATGGTACACGAACCGTACACAACGAGAGGCGAACCTCTCGTACGGACACAGCGGAGCACAAAAACACTATTTCCAAATAATATCGTCGATACGAGCACTATATTTCATTGATCCCCAAGTCCCTGTAAATCCCGTTGTCAGGGGGTTGGGGTTGTTTTTGGAAGAGGAGTATTTAAAGCTCGGACGAAATCGCGCCTTTAAAGCGCACGGGGGGGGACCCCGACGATGGTCAAAGTTTACGTCACCGCGATGAAAAACCTGCTTTTCTCCGGGTTTCCGTTGCTTTTTATTACCTCGCTGTTTCGATTAATCGCATCGCATGTGGAGACACTCGATCGAAAGAGCTTAATACGAGGCGCCTTTTTCGTCGTTTCCTCAAGCTTTTTTAAAACAACGGGCTCTCGCGTCATGCGCTCTTTTTTGTTTGTTGTTTTGTGCGTGTGTGCGCCCGTGTTCCGAGTGCGAGAACGCTGGGCAAACTCTTTCGCATTCTGCCCCGTGTGCCCTCTTCCTTCCCTCCTTGTCGTCCTCGCTCTCACAATCTATCTTTCTCTCTTTCTCTATACAGTACGCTCATGTACATGTATATATTCATGTATGTACATACATAGACGTATATTTATACGTGTCTTTCTCGCACTCGTTTCTTTCTACCACACCCGTCGACCCGGTTCACCACAGTTCGCACCCACACGACGGCCAGCCATGGCCGTCGTCGTCGCGACGTCTACACTCTCACTGTATATATTCACAGAGGCACACACACACGCACGCACGCACGCACGCATACACACACACACACACACGCGCGCGCGCACACCAAATCTATATATACATAGAGACGTATACAGATATTTCGGTTTCGAATACGAAACGATTTTTTTTCTCGCTCCTGTGCGATGCGAGAAACGCGATTTCACACAATCACGCACCCACTGAGCTTCGTAGAAACGAAACCCTACGACGAATCTCGGTAGTTATAAACAATCGACATATCGCGCGAAGCGTCGAGAAAGACCGACCAAGAAAGGGCACAATAGTCTTTTTATTATTATATATGCACGATCCTATGTGCCAGGAGCCAAAACGCACGTACATATGCGTCTCTATGAGCACTTTTATGTATTCCAGTGTAGCTCGTACGTACGTATGTAAAAAAATGTGTTATTGCACTCTTTCGTACGTGAATATTTGTTGTTTTTATTCCTTGAATTTTCGATTAAAACGAAGAGAACATTCGTCGATATATTTTCACGTCTGATTAAAATAGAAGTCTCAACGTTTACACAAGTGTACGATAGTGCGACTACGACGTTGACGAAGTACTACTACTACCACTACTCTTTTAAAGAAGAGACGAAGAAAACTCTCATCTCGCGCGCACGCACCCATCCGGTTTAAAGCCGCGACTACGTGAAGGCGCACCAAAGTAATCTAGCCGCGGCACCAGAGTCGGCCGCACTGGCTCGACGATCTTCTCTCTCCGGTTTAAGCTCGCTCGGCGCACACCGATACACACGTACGGGAGTCGCATAAAGAGAGAAAGAGAGAGAGAGCGCGCGCGCAAGAGAGAAGAGAGTAAAACGCGAACGCTCTATGGAGCGCCGAGCGAATGAGAAAGAGCGAGCGAAGAGGAAGAGAAGAGAGCCGGACTGGAATGAGAGCGAGGAAGAGAGCGCCACTAATCTGGACGGCGCGCGCTGTGCGAACGAGCAAGAGGGACGCGAGTTGGAACAAGACGCCTATACGCGCGCGCACACGCGCACAACAACGAGACACGAAACAAACACACGAACGTTGTACGAGCGTTCTCTCGTGACAAACCGTTCGGCCAAACTCGGCTGGTTCGGCCTCGCCATAGTTGCGCCTGTGTCGTTCTCCCTCTATACGCGTATATACAGTCAAACCGTTGAACACACGCGCGCTGCATAATAGCTCGGCAATCTTCGGACGTTTTCGCTCGCACGGCTGCCATCGCTGTTGAAACTCCCTCCCCCCTGACCCCCCTTGCCCACTCCTCTCCCTCCTGTCCCCCATTCGCCGTTGCCGCTCTCTCCCGCTTCCTCGCCCCTCACCGCGCCGCGTCCCGCAGCAGCGCGCTCGACCTTCTCTCTTCTCCGCAACGCGCATGCGCCCCGAGTCCCGTGTGCGTGCGAGCGTTATAAACTTGCTTGGCAAACGAACACGAGACCATAAGTGCGCGGGTGGATGATTTTTCCTTCGGTATGTGTGCTGTACTACTGTATTCATGTGTACATGTACGCGTTTAACGTGCGACTCTCTGTATCTGTGTGCCGGACGGCGTGAGATGACGAGAATGCGTGAGTCCTCCCTCCCCTTTCCCCTTTCTTCTCGTTTCTCTTCTTCACCGCCCCCTCGTCAACGAACTCCTCCACCAGCGCCGTTTTCGACGTCGACAACGGCAAACGGCAACTTTGGTGGGTGGAAATACACGTTCAGGGACGTAACACTCGTACTTCTTCCCCCCTTCGCATCATTTTTCCCTCTCGTTCTTTCAAACCGAGATGTATAATACATACGTAACCCGCTAATAAACATTCGATAGTATTCGCGGAAACTTCGAAACGAGCGGGAGACGGATGTTCTTCTCCTCCTTTCCTCTCTCTCATTCTCTTATCTCGCGATTATTTATTATTCTCTCCCCCATTTTTGCGACGATATTCTCCAGCGCCAATGACACACACGAACCATTATAACCTATGCATGATTTCGCAACGCGAGACGCGAGCGCGCTGATACTCTCTCGCGCGTTTTACGTCCGCCGTCGTAATCCTCCGAGGGAATTGGGACTTTTTTTCCTCGACTCGTGAACGCTTCGCATAACTGCGCATGCGCCAAAAATATTTTTCCGTCGACTCTTTGCCATCGCTCCTTGCCAAAAAATCATACATTTTTGTACAGAAAAAAAAGAATTTGTCTTTCGGTTCGCATTTTGAAATTTTTCGCCGTGTCCCAAGGGATCTTTCCCCGTTCTCGGTATATCTCGCGGTTAGTCCCCGCGTGCTTCGTACATGCGATCGTCCGCGACGCCGGGACGAGGGAGCAAGAGAACGCGAGAGAAAGAGTCGGACGACGCTTGTATTTCACGTTGTATCCAGAGAGAAGGAGAAAATGGGAGGGATCGGGATGGAACGTTGCACCGGAGCGCAAAAGGGCGTAATCTAACCTATTTCGTGCGCTCATTCGCGCGGGCTGTACCATTTCGTTAGTTAGCACTCGTCTCCACACGTATTATATATGTGAGAATGCGTGTTTGGTGCTGTCGGCTCGGGAACACGCGGTGGTCTCTAGCCACTATAGCCCAACAGCGCGCCGCTGAAGGTATAGAAAGGGCTAGCGAAGCCACGTTCGCGCACGACTAACACAGCCTGCCTCCCACCGCTCGGAACTTTCGGAAAAATCAATAGAATACGAGAAAAGCCTTTTGCGCCCTGTGTAACTCCGAACGTGGCTTGAGAGAGTGAGAGAGAGAGAGAGAGAGAGAGAGAGAGAGAGAGAGAGAGAGAGAGAGAGAGAGAGAGAGAGCGAGCGAGCGGCCGAGAGCGGAGGGTCTGCGGGTATTTTAACGCTCGCGCGCGCGCTCTGCGATGGATGCGCGTACGAAAGCTTACCGAGGCTGCCCGTTTTGTATACGTCACCGCTCTCCGTCTCACACTTTTACGTTCGCGCCTTCTTCCTTCTCCTTCTCCCCTTTCCTCCCTCGGTTCTCAACGCACTAATACCAGCACGGGAAGCTGCTGCGACACTAGACCAATTCCCCCTCCTCCATTCCACCTGCTGCTCTCTCCCGATCGCCCTTTTTTCCCCCGCTCCTTTTCTTCATCCGGAGGAAAAGCCTTGCGAGTATTGCAAAAACGATGAGAACCCCTTTCCATCGTATTTATCCGTCGTGTAACCAGCAGCAAACGAGCCTCCCACGTAACACCTCATTTTTATTCGCATTTTCATATTATTCTCCGTTTCATGGGGAAAAAAGAAGAAAAAAAAAAATGCAAATCTTTCGGCTCCGCATTTCGAGAGATCCGGGCCACGTTCCGTTGCCGACGAAAAAATGTCTTTTTCGAGACGAGATCGAGCCGAGCATGCGGGGGAGAAAGAGTGGAAAAAGTACGAACGCTCGCTCGCTCGCTCCGAGTATTCTGCGACCGAAAATAAAAGCCGAGCGAGAGCGAGGAGGAAGAAAAAAAACATGGCGTCGTTTGAAAAGTGCACCGTAGCGGTCTGCGCCGCGCATGCGCCCTTCGCCCCGAACTCTCTTCGACGTCGCTCCGTGGTGTGCGCTGCCTCGCCAAGATATTCCGGACGCCGGGACAATACGTATGCCTCCCTTCTTTGTGTGTATCATGCGAGCATCCTCGTGTGTATATATACACTGCGAAAAAATACGCTCGCGCGCCACTCCATGGGCCATTTAACGCGTGAATCGCGTAAATCGCGTAAATTTTCACGCCCTCGCTTGCCTCACTTCGTTCCTTCCCCCGCGGCTTCTCTCGAGGCTTTCTTCTTATTTATCGAGAATTGTCATGAAAACATTCTCCCAGCGACGGGGGGCGCTCTCCTCATCGATATTTTCCATTCGGCCCCGGGGCCCAAAAGTACAAATTTTCTTCGTCCAATTCGCGAATGACCCACCCCCATCCTTGATTTTCGTTATCCGTCATAAAAAGACCGAAAAAATGCTTATTTCAATAAAGTTATCGAGTCGTCCTCATTTGCACGGAACGCCTCGTACATTAGAGCGCCCGTGCTTATACTCGTATGCTAAATCCTCCTCCTCCCCCCCCCCCCCCGCGCCGCCCTCTTTCGGGGATGAAAATCCCCCGTGTACGTCTCCCCTCGCAGCCGACGAGAAGCCCTTCGCGGTACTTTCTTTCTGGCGATTTTTTTTCTCCAAGCACATTGTATTAGGTACCGAAGTTTTGCTATATACGCGAGAAAACGCTTTCTCTGATAACACACGTGATAGGGAAACGTAAACATATATCTTTATGTCGAGTACCTATAGATACTCGGGGAAAGATCGAAATTGTTATCAGGAGAGATTACACACGCACAGTCGTTTCGCCCCGAACGATCGTCGTCGACGATAAAATAGCATAAACCGCTTTTTCCACTCGCGACATCTCGCCACGACGAGGCAAACACGTTGGTCTATTTATTTTTGGTCTTACGATAAACTCGAGTGATTGTCGGAATGAGAAAAAAAGTATGTTAATCACCGATTCCTTGTGACGGAGAAATAATTATCAAACGACGATCCCTCCTGAGCGTTTATCTTGTTAACCTCTCATCGCGACGATCGCTGATTAATGATTTACGTTAGTTTCGGGGTCAACGAGCCACAGCCATCTCCTTCCTCGCTCCGTCGCTCTCCCTCGTCTTCGCGACAAGAATCTCGGCGGTTTTTTCGCCGGGGATTCGTGACTCGATTAAAATAATTTTACGGCTCGATATAGTTCTGACGGGAACGACGAAATTTATTGCGATTACGAATGTCACTTTGATACTCGGCTTTCCTCGTTATTCCCGATCGCGCGTTTCAACTTCGAGCTTAATAACCCACTCGCTCATTCGATCTTGGTTTTTCGAGAGAACTGCTAACGTATTAGTATTTCCAGCAAGATTCGTGCACGACGATTCGTTTTCCGTCTTCGTCCCGCAAAAAAATACCTCGCGATGAGAAAACTCTTTTCCACGTGTACCGCAAATCCCTTGTACAATCCCCAAATATTTCCCCTCGAATATCGAAAGAAACTGGGAGCTCCCCGTCTCCCGTCTGATGAAACGTCAAAAAACCGTGAAGCGTTTCAATCTCTCGAGCTTTTATTTATTTTCTCGGCCCCATGGCCTGCCTCACTCTTTTCCCTTTTATTCCATCCGCAGCGGTGCTGTCGGACAAGTCGATTCGTTTTCTTCGTTCTCGCACGCGTCCGATCCATCGTGTCTCTCTCTCTCGAGACACGATAACATTCCTAACCGTCAAATATTTTTTCTCTCCCTTTTTCTCCCTCGCCACACACTCTCGGTACATAAATCACCTACTTTTCGGTTTAGTGGCGCCCTCTGTGTCTTCCACAAGGCAGGCAAAATGGAGGAAAAAAGTATTTCGGAGCTGCTTCACCTGACTGTGGGCGCTCAATGAAAGCATCCTCGGGAATGTTTTTGTCCCGGGATCCCCGAACAATAAAAACGTGTCATCAAAGTTTAAAAGTCCGGCGCCCTTACCCGGCGCTTCCATTGACGAAAAATGGGGGAAAAAAATAGTGAGAGAAAGAGAGAAAGGAAGGGAGGAGAGATGGATGAAAAAAAGGCCTGGAGGCGCGTGAGACGCGAGCGCAGGGCTCGACATTCCCCTCGTTTTAATCCACCGACACACATTCCTCGTGCACACTACTTTTTTTTCCCGTCGTAAAATGTTTTAGCTTTTCCCTTTCTCTCGCATCCGAGCACCAGATTTTTCTATTCAAGACATACACCTGTCATCGTACACGTTGCGAGTGCACGTTGTTGCAAAGCATCATTTAAACTATACGAAAATGCTGCTGGGCCCAATAAGTAGCCCGACAACATCGAATTGAATTTTGGTCTGTTTTTCCACCTCTCGTCTCGTGTAATGGCCACGGTGGCCCGTTATCTGACGTCGTATCGCACGATTCGCGACCCTCTTATATTCGCTTTCACCCTTTCTTCCTGCTTCCTCCCCCGTCCTCTCGCCTCCCCTCCTCGCCCCCCCCCCCCCCCCCCGGCGCTGCTAAAAACGAAAGCGAAAGAAAGAGAGGGCGCGAGAGACATGACATTCGGGAGCATTTCGCGAGGTCGTTGGCGAGGCAAAAGTTTTATGAATGAAATGTGTGTTTGCGACAAAGAGCAAGAGAGAACGGGAGAGACGGATCGTACCGAGAGGAAAAAGCAAGAGTACGCGAGGCAACACACGACCAGCGCGCACCCCTTTTCGTTTTTCTACCGCGCTTTGGCTCGTGTCGTCTCGTGCCACTGACTTCCCTAATGATCGCCCTCGTATTTTACCACTCACTGATTGCCCTCATTCATTTCTGTCTCTCCTTCCTTATTCCGAGTTATTTTTCTCCCGGAAAAATTCCAAATTTGTTGTTTACCAATTTCGATGACATTGAAACTGACCTTGGAACAACGTGGCGTCGTCCGAGGGCGACGACAAACTTCTGTTGGCCGACACTGCTCTGTCTGTCGTTTTTTTAAAACTCAACTTCAAATACCCAAACTCGATGGTGGAAGAACCAACTGATTTTCTTCGACAATTTCTTTCGGTCAGGACGTGGATGGAGATTTTTTTCAAACCACTTGCTACGGTTGGCATTCTTTGAAAATAAAAACTTCAATGAATCTGCTTGCGGTTTTGTACGATTTTTTAAAGGAATTCGATATTACGTAAATTTACAATTGAATGGATGATAAAAATATATTTTGCAATAATCATTCGAAATGAAAGGCGCAATAAACGTAAGAATTATGGGTTGTTTTTGCAGAAGCTGAGACGATCCGATCGCCCGAAAGTTCGCATCCAGCGAACGAGGAAATGGGCAGAAAAGAGCGTGTGGTCCGAGGTCTGCGCCCTCGATCTGGGATTGATTGCGGAAACCTCTCGATTTACGAGAGAAGAGTGTGAGAAAAAAGAGGAGAAGAAAATTTACAAGAGGCAAAATAATATGGTGAAAGAAGCTTTTTCGAGGAACGGGAAAATAAGAAAAGAACCGAAATTCGAAGGACCAGCGGTGCTCGAGCCTCAAGAATTTATGAAAGATACGATTCTGAACGAGCATCTCTACGCACGAGCAAATTCGTTGGACAATCTGGACGAGAGTAGAACAATTTTCGAGGCGGAAAGGAAAAAGGTGAAAAAATTAATACGAGCGAGTCGGAAAGAATCCATTGTTTACAACCCTTTCAACGTTTTTCATAATCGCAAAAATTTCGGGTTATACAAGAAAAAATGTAATACTGGCGAGCCAACTCCAATGAGACGATGCAAGAATAGTTTCAGCCAGAAGAGACAAAAATTGAAGGTCCTCGAAGCGCGGGATAAGAAAAAAAAGAACCGCAAATTCGTTCGTGAAAATCACTTGGATGGCAGAAAAGAAATTTGCGATTCGCGACGAAAAACTTTGAATACGAAAAAAAATAAAAGAGGCCGAAAAAGGGCGGCTCGGTCGAAGAGCTTCGAAAAATTGGAAAAAAAGGAATACGAAGAATCGGACATGGACGAATCGTTGCTGGTGAATCCATCGACTGATCTGCCTCAATCTCTGCTCGAGACGATCGACAATGATTTTGCGTTGTGCAACCCCGAGTTCGACGTCAGTCGAGCCTTGAATTTCGAGTCTGACACGCACTTTTCATCGAGCTTCGAATCCGTACAGCGGGATTTGTGGAAAAAAGAGGAAGCGGCGGGAACTTTTGAAGGAAATGCGAGAAACGATTTTATCGAAGAAAAGGGGAAAAGCAGCGCTGCCTCTTCGGACAACAACACCTCGACCAACGATAAGATCGAAGAAAGTGGCGCCCAACAAACTCGAGCTCAAAGGCGACTGCGATCGGCCGATCAAGCCGCAATCGATCGGAACAACAAAAAGGCTTCGTTACGATTGAATCAACAAAAATGTAAGGAGGAAGCTCGTCCCCTGCGACGTCGTCGATCCGCAGGAGAAGCGAGTGGGAAAGAAGAAAAAAGCGGTGACGATAAAGCGTCGGTAAAACGTCGGAGATCGGCGAACGATGCTGCTTCATCACACAAAACAGGAAAGATCGAAGCAAAGCAAAATCTCGATAAGTATTCGACGAAGGACGGAAGAGTAACGCGATTGTCAACTCGAAATTGCACGGCTCTTGAAAAAACAGAGAGTCGTGAGACAGGCACAGTCGTATGGGGAAATTGCATGGGCTGGTGGCCAGGATTAATCGTCGGTTCCGAGGACGTTGGCATGCTGAAAGAAGCCGGAAAGGCGTGGGTTTGTTGGATCGGAGAATACCGAATATCTCACTTGCGTGAAAAAACGCAGATTCAACCGTTCTCCACGTGCTTGCGAGAGCGTATGATCGAGACGTTAAAATCGAAGAGTCCTAAAGATCCGAGTTACAAAGCTTGCATAGAAACGCTCGAGATGCTCAACATCAATCTGTTGGATTTCGGTCCTATAAACGAGCCTGGTCACGTTTGGGCTGAGAAGCATTTGACGAGCCTCGAAAATATCGATCGGTTGATTCTCCGGCCTTATCCACCCGAGGTCCAAGTGAGATTGAACCAGTTGAAAAGGAGCAACTCCAAAGTAACGGCAAAATATTTATTGCAGCAGAAAATGAGCGCGGAAAAAGCATCGATGAAAAGTTGCAACTCGGTAAGGAGTACAACGACGAAAAATACTTTCGTTCCCATTCCCGGACATTTGCCTCTGATCAAGCAAAAGCCTGGGGTGATCGCGTGGGCCAAAATAATGGGCCAAGTATGGTGGCCAGCTGTAATCGTCGATTATCGTGATTTAAGCATCCAAGAGCCCAGTTTCGGTTGCCAATGGATCGTTTGGTACGGCGATTACACGATGTCTCAGGTGAATCACCGATTTTTTCTCTCCTTCGATAATGGCATGAGCCTGATGAAAGAATACGTGAGAAATTGTAAACGAGAATGTTACCGTCGTGGCGTTATCGATGCGGCAAAAGATTACTGTTCTCGTCACGGCTACAAAACCGAGGGCTGGCAAATGGAGCAAGTTTTCCACTGGTTCGAAACCGGCAACGGGGAAACGACCGGTAACGAAAATTTCTCGGTGAAAAATCTCTTGCCAGGAATCCCTGGAAATTCGAATATCAATGAAAAATATCCTTCTCGCGTGCTCCAAGTGTTGCGTAAACACAAAGGTAATTGTACCGTTGCTGCTGCGAGAGAACAGATGATTCGCGAAAGCGCGAGTCTTCGCCTCGTCGAGACTTGCCAAATGAAAATTGAGGATTTGTGTCTGATGTGCCTGGAGGAGTGTTCGCGAGGCTCCGAGAGTACGGAGCACCCTTATTTCTTCGGCAAGCTGTGCGAGGAATGTTCCGAAAAATACAAACCTACGATTTTCGCTTATGGCGAAGACGGTAAATGTTTCTTCTGCACAATCTGTGCTGGCTCCGATACCGTCGTTATGTGCGACGCGGAGGACTGCCCTCGTGTCTATTGCACAGCTTGCATCAAATATCTCGTCGCTCCAAAATTTTACAACGAAATATTGCTCCAAGACCCGTGGATGTGTTTCGTGTGCGATCCCTCGGAAGATTCGACGAGAGATGGATCGTTGAAGCCAAGGTGCGATTGGAAGGATCACGTTTCTCATCTTTTCCGTGCTAACCGTGAATCGGTGCCAGAAAAGTTGGAGCTGTACAAAAATGGAAAACGAAAGCTTCGGGTTTTGTCGCTGTTCGATGGGATCAGTGCCGGGCTCGTTGTTCTGAAAAAATTGGGAATACAGATTGAGCTTTATTACGCGAGTGAAATTGACCCGGACGCTGAGATGGTGAGCTCCGCTCACCACGGACAAGAAATCATACGTTTAGGTGATGTAAGATCAATAGACGAAGATAAAATCCGTGAAATCATACCGATCGATCTTCTCCTCGGTGGTTCGCCCTGCAATGATCTCAGCCTCGTCAATCCTCTGCGTCTCGGTCTCCACGATCCGAACGGCACCGGTGTTCTCTTCTTCGAATACAGCCGAATTAAAAACTTTCTCGAAGCCCACAATGGACAACACTTTTTCTGGTTGTTTGAAAACGTTGCCTCGATGCCTAGCAAATATCGCAATGATATAAGCAAACATCTTGGACGCGAGCCCGAGCTCATAGATTCGGCCAATTATTCGCCTCAACACAGACCGCGGTTGTACTGGAGCAATTTACCAATCGTTTCCTTTCCACTCTCGACTCAAGATCTCCAAGACGTTCTCAATCCGAACTGCAATCGTCAAGCTCTTGTTAAAAAAATTCGCACCGTCACTACACGAGTCAATTCGTTGAAACAGGGCAGAGATGCTCTCAAACCCATTCTCATGAACGAGACTAACGACACCCTCTGGATCACCGAGCTCGAAGAAATTTTTGGATTCCCTAAACATTACACCGATGTGAAAAATTTATGCGCAACCAAGAGACAAAAACTCATCGCCATGTCATGGAGCGTTCAAACCATCGTAGAAATAATGAGGCCACTTTGCAATTTTTTTTATACTCACAATGACGAACTTGTCGGTTAAATATCGCGACGTTGAGACGCTACACTTATTCTGGGACACGCGACAGAAAGTAATTCCAGAGCTTCTTTCCATTTGCAGAGTAAACGACTCGCTTTTCAAAAAAATTATGGTAATTCGAAAAAAACATTCTCCATTCCAATGACGCTAATATTAATATCACAAAAAAGCCATAACTCCGTTCATAAAAACTTTAATCATTTCAATATTTATATCTTTTCAAGACGCTCTTTGCATTTGTTGTGCAAATTCAGTGCGCTCACCGTCCGCACAGACTTTTTTAGAGTATTTTTTTTTTATAGACTTTTGTGTATGATTGGACTCCATATATTTTATCCAAGTTTTTGTATTTCAGTATTTTTTTCTTATTTTTTCGCGATTGGGATCAAGTGCCCACTTGATAACGCGTTCTCACGTATCCTCTTCGTGGTTCACGACTCGTTGGCAAGTCGTAGACGCTCCCGGTATACGGGGCACCTTCTTCATTGAGTTGCAATAAACTTTGAGGAACATTTGTGCACCCCATGAGGCAATTGACGTGTTTCATGAGCGAAGCTGGCAAAGGTGTGTTTATGAACAATTGTTCCTTTTCCATATCAACGCCTCGTAAAATTCCTGTCACAAAAGACAAACAAAACTCAATTTCGAACTCGAAGTATTTTTAATGAAAACAACAGTGCCATATGAATAGGAATAAAATACAAGGCTTGTGAGAGAAAACTGAAACCGATTTTGCTCAGCACAAAACTACTGTTCTATTTTTATTAGGATTAGTATTACGTTGTTTTTGAATAATTTTGACGTACCAAAACCGTAACACGTGGACAGTGGCGGTCTAATCAGGACTCGTGGATAAGAACCTTCCAAATTGTCCTCGAGGTTTTTCGGAACCAGTGATTCCATGTTAACACCACATAGAGCAACGATATTTCCATTCATGATAGACAATATTTGGGAAACGTAAACACCCGCTATCGAAACACACAGTGCGTCGAATGGAACTCTAAAAACCAAGATACAAATGTTAGTTTTAGAAGAAATATTTGAAACAACGATCACTTTATATTGTATTGAAGCAGAACGAGAAAAAACCTCGAATTTTTTATAAAAAAAAATGTTACTACGATGTCAAAATTTTTGAAACGAATGATCTCCGTTGTAAAACCAAAAATACAATCTCTATTTTTATGACGATATGAAAATTTTTTTGCCTACACGTAAGGAGTTACGGCGTTGATACTCGTGACGAGGCTACGAAGTTGCGATGTCGCAGATTCATTGGCCTTAATAATTTGGCTCAAATATGAGATCATCACGAGTTCTCGTTGTTGATGAGCTTCAAGATTCCAAGATTCAGCTGGTCCGGTGCTCGTTTCGGCCTCTGAATAAATAACGTGCAAACGGTGCTTCGTTGGCCTGTCTCTGTTGATGTCTTTCGTCCAAGTCAGCCATCCGAGGCTCTGCATTTAAATGAAATATAAAATCATTGCAACATTTATTTACCCTCAACTGTTCAGTTCAACTTTACATAAAAAGTAATGAATATTCCAGTTACCTGACGATCGATGACTTGACGACTAAGCGTATCGTTGAAATTATTTTTTGACCTTTTCGATAGTATTTGAATAACGTCCGTAGGTAACAAAATTTTAAGGATGTAGTTGATCAAATCTGCGCCGATGCCTTTACAAAATCCCATGGTATTGATCACTATCGGTCGGTGCGAAAGTTTCGAATCTTCGTTCAAAAGTTCGACGAGTTTTTTAACACCATCGACGTACTGTTCGAGGCAACGAGTGACGTCAACGCTGCCGAGGTAAAACTGGAAATATGGAATCTTGAGATGCGTAAAATTGGGTCCAAGGAGCGGTTCGTCAACGATCGTAATAGACAAACAAGCAGCGGGGGTGAATTCGGTTTGTCCGAGGTCGAGGTCGAGAAATATAACCGACTCGCTGGTGGCTAATAATTTGTTAACGAGATAACGAGCCATGGTCGATTTCCCAACTCCCTTGCCACCAGCGATGACAGTTCGTGAATTTTCCTTAGTTTCCCAGTCGTAGCAAATCGCGTCCGCGACGTCATCGATACCACGGGAATCGATCACTATTTTATCGTACGAAATGCCGAATCGCAAATTAGCTTGCAACACTACTTCAGCGCGACGTGAATCACGCCACGATAGATTCGAGGGATCGTCGACTCGCGGGAACAAATGATGAGGGAAATTCATTGAGAGAAAATTCGTCAGGCTATTGTCGAAATTCTCCAACAACAAAACTGCCCAACCTTCCTCCACTGCTTTCACATCAGACTGCAAACTTTTTGCAAGCTTAGGGTCCTCGCAGTCTTCCTCCAAAATTTTCCAAATGTTCGAAATGCCCTTGTCCATCATTTCTGTCTCTATCGCCTCGATCGCTACAGGGCTGTACGCTCTTGGGGAATAAATAGATAGAGTCGATTTCCTGCTCTCGCTGCTGACCGAATAGCCGTAAACTCTTATCGCACCCCACAGTACGCGAAGCTTTAATTTTCCATGAAAACTAAATTTGCAGTCTGTCTCCATTATCACCAAAACTTTGTTTCTGAAACTGTAAAATCGTGGTAATTGCTTGGTGTTCATTTGCTCTTCAACTTCTGAGCGTTGCTCTGGTTTTTGAGAATACGGAACGATGCTATCCGTGATACTTTGAGAAGTTTTTGATTGAGCAGACTTTGAATTTTCAATTGATAGCGGAACACAGCTGGAACTGTTGTTTTTAAGGACTGTAGAATGTTCCACTTCCATGCGTGTCTCAGGCTTCTCGATTAACTCTGAATTTTGCATATTTTTATCAGGTTTCTCATTCGGCTTTATACATTCTGTTGTGACAATGCAAACTTTTTTCTGTATTTGCTCGGCCTTAACTTTTTTCTGAATATTGAAAGGTCCGCGATAAACACTTGCCACACTGGACTGTTCCGGAAGTCTGTAGCTTAGGGGCAGTGGCACTGTAGATAATTGCTCTGTTGTATCCTCTACGACTATCGGGCGACCCATTTTCTTCCTTTTCTTTTTTGGTGTTTTGCGGATATTGTGCATTGGTAATTCATGAATAGCTGAAATTTTTGATCAACGATGAGACAAAAACTTGTAAATGATACGGGCGGTTTGGTAAAAATTTGTTATCTTTTGTTTTTGGAATTTTATTACGCGAAAATCGTATTCGAAGTTATTACTGTTATGCGAAAGATTTCTTTTTTTAATAATGAAATGCATCAAAATTGTTTGACTACTCACCATTCTCTTGTTCTTCAACATTAAATTCTCCGCCCATGGTCGAGACTACATTTTTCGATGTTTTTTTCTTAGTTCCTATGCTCGAAAGATTGTTTTCAATCTTCCGATAGTTCCGAACGTTGTATTTATTATTTTTTTTACCCATTATATTATAGACAAGTTTTTAGTACTTCATAAAAGTGTTTAATGTTATGGAGATATTTGAGAAATCACTCGTCAGCTACAGCCAGTCACTTGGTTGTTGAATGTTGTGTTATTTTTATAAGGTGGATTATTGAAAACACACGTGGGCGTCGTGGGCTCGGACTCTCGTGGCTTTCGTGTGTCTTTTGAAAGATAACCGTGAATACATAAAAAATTTTGTCGTCTGCTGATTGTGTTTCTATATAGACGCTATAGAGACTCGCTTTCCATCGCCATCTAACCCGATTTTGGATGGCGCCACGCGTCAATTGAAGCCCGCACCATCTTACCTCCGTGAATATGGCCGACCAACTTTGAATTTCTGATTTTTTTTGTCGAGCTTTGTCGAGCTTTGTGCATGCTTTTTCGTCTTCAGAACCGAGTCGGAACATGTATGAGACGACATCTTACGGACAAAGCTATATATATCTGCTGAGGTGAAAAGAAAAAATGTCAGAAATTCAAAATCAGACGGTCAAGTTCACGGAGGTCACCGTCTTGGGTGCCGTCGGTAAAGTGAGTCAGAATGCAAAGATTTTTGCCCACATCAAAATTTTTGTGCCGATGAATATATAAAAAAATAGATACATTGTCAATTTTTTACAAACGATCATTAACAAATTTTTTCACTAAGCAAGCCAGAAGTTTGTTTAACATTTTGCAAATCTTACTTAAATATTAAATAATTCCTCTGCCGCTGCAAAAAATTAAATCGATTAACATAAAATAATCGATTTGACGGGTCGATTGATAAGGAAAGAGACGGATCGGAGGTGCGTAAAGAAGAAAATTAAAAGTGAATGAAAAAAATTATTAAGGTTAAAACAAACGCGGTACTCGACAAGAAAGAAACTACTGCGGGCGTGAACAGCGAGACTACAGTCGCAAAAAAAATTGAAGACGGAAAAAGCGAGGGTCAGGTCACGCCAAACATGCGTGGTATATTATTGGTGTAGCAGCATATGAGAGTATTTTTCGAAGAACTGCGTTTTGTATATCCATGTCGATTTCTCGTTTTCCCAACGTCCGTAACGACCGTGAGCGATTTGTCGAGTGTGATCATATACTATTTGTTACGTTAATTTAGGAAAAATACATTTTAATTGTTCTACATCTCTGCTGCACGATGACACAGACAGTTGAAATGGGCGAGTGTGTTATATTCAACACAATATCTGGTGAGTTATAATAAAATTGCGAAAATTTTCTTTTTCATACGCGTGCACCGGAGGTTATATTTCTAGATCCCGGTTGTAATAAAATGCAAATAGAGCGGATAAAATAGTTGAAAAGTCAATTTGATCATCTAGTTATTCGAATGACGGGTCCAAATGAAAATTTACGAAGAAAAATCGATAAAAATATTTTTTCTTTTTACAAATGAATTTCTAAACTTGAAAAATTCCACAATGTGATTCATATTGAAATTTTTGGAAATATTTTGTGCATTCGTAATTGTCGCAAGAAATACTTTTTGGTGTAAATATGAAGATGATTTTTTATTTCTTTTTTTTTTCTATAAACCATTGTATTGAAACGAAAATTGATTTTTCAATACAAATTTCACATTACTTTGTCATCTAGCATTGCGAAAGGGAGACTTTGAAGCAGTTGGTGCGTCAGTATTACACGCAGCAAGTCATACTAGATTGAGAACTCAATTTGAAAGAAATACAGAGACCGGACAGGTTTCCGAGTCTTCTGACGATGAAGAAAACTTGGAGGATCAGTTTGAGGATGATTTGGAGTATTTGCGATCTTTGGATCCTAAAGAATGGAAAGAGCAAGATCATTATGCCGTTTTGGGATTGAGGAAACTCCGGCACAAGGCTACGGAAGATATAATCAAGAGGGCTTGTAAGAATTTGTATCTTTTATAAATTGTAATATTAATTAGAATATAAATATATTATTTAATGAGGAACGACGGTGAAGTTTGCAACGTTGGAGTCCAACAAAATGAACGAAAAAAACATTTGTAATTCACCTGTTTTGTTATTTTACGAAGTATCGGTGCAGGTTGAAAAACTACGAATTGCAAATTCGGCAGAGAACGAAATTGGGGAATTACTGAAATTATTGGGGTTTTTTTTAGATCATTATTTCGTTGGATTCCAACGTTGCAAACTTCAGCGTCATAATGAGGATAATATTGTAACAACGGTCTAGTCTTGTCTATGAGCAATTCAAGATGTTGTATGATTTAAAGTCATGGTCCTTTGGTTTTTTGCAATTCTGCTTATTTCACTGTTGAAAAATTATGCTGCGCAGTAGCTGTATTATCTGCTAGCTACTTCATCAACATCTATCATTAACAACTTATGCTAAAGGAATCAAATTACGTTGCATTTTTTTTATACAAAATGAGAATTTTCTTCATAGTTTGTGCTTTCCCATAAGATTGTAAATTAACATTTGGTTGAAAGAAAAATGAACGAGGATTCGGTTTCTAAAAGCATATTATTGCTGCAGTCAGTCTTTGAAACTAACTGTCGATACAAATATTTCCTCTCCAACTTTGTACAAAATATTGGACGTTGAGAAAGTTTTAGCTAAACCTATTTTAATTGGCAATGAATTGATATATGTTAGATAAGCAAAAAATCCTGAAACACCATCCCGACAAAAGAAAGGCAATGGGCGAAGAAATACGCGAAGATGACGATTATTTCACTTGTATAACCCGAGCCTGGGAAATGCTCGGTAATCCAGTAAAGCGTCGCAGTTACGATAGCGTTGATTCGCACTTCAGTGACGACTTGCCAGACGAAAAAGATGCCAAAAATAACTTTTATGAAACTATGGGACGTGCCTTCGAAGATAATGCTAGATGGTCCGTCAAAAAGCCTGTTCCCCAACTGGGCGATTCAAATACTTCGCGAGATCAAGTCGAACGCTTTTACTCCTTCTGGTACGAGTTTGAATCGTGGCGCGAGTACTCGTATCTCGATGAAGAGGACAAGGAAAGTGGGCAAGAGTAAGTACAATCTTATACCTGCATTGAAGGTCAAATAGTTACAACTTCAGAATGACGTTCTTTAACTCAACGACTTTGAAGAATCCCATATGATCAAAATGAAATTTGCCAAATTACGAACAGATTTCGTTACTGTTTGAGAGCAAACTGTGACACCATTGTTGAAAATCAATGTTCGCTTCATCGAAAGAGTGCCTTAGTTAGAAAATCAATTGGAAGAAATTTACATTAAAATAAATATTAAGCACTTTTTCGTACAATTTTTTATTTTTTATCGACATTTACTGCATTCGGAGCCTGTTCTTAGATCACTGAGTGTCGAAGACGTACGCAATTAAATTTTGATTCGGTTAAATGTGTAAAATGTTCGTCAGAGTCAGATTGGGGGTAGTAGGGAAAAAAGGTATTCTCAATGAGAAAGTAAGTACTAAATAAAGATTTTTTTCACATTGTAGTCGGGACATGCGAAAATGGATCGAGAAGAAAAACAAAGCGACACGAGCCAAGCGAAAGAAAGAAGAAATGGCGCGGATACGTTCGTTGGTGGATATCGCGTACAACGCAGATCCAAGAATAAAGAAATTCCAGCAAGAGGACAAGGATCGAAAGACAGCAGCGAAAAGAGCGAAGCAAGAGGCAGCGAAGGCTCGCCAACAGGAAGAGGAAAGATTGGCACGCGAAGCAGCTGAGAAAGAACGCAAGGAGCGTGAGAAACGAGACGCCGAGGAAAAAGCGCGAAACGACGTTCTCAAGCAAGAAAGAGAGACATTGAAAAAAGCCTTGAAGAAAGAGCGTAAAGCGCTTCGTGATTTGTGCAAAAGCAATGATTATTTCGCAGAGAGTCCTTTGGAGAGTATACGAAATATGGAGAGCGTAGAGAAAATATGCGAGTTGTTTAAGCTCGCGCAGCTCGAGGAAGCCATTAAAGATTTGCAGGCTAACGGTCGCAAAGCGTTCGTCGACATAGTGTCTGAAACAGAGAAAAGAATGGAGGCCGAAAGACGAGTTGGTTTGATAAACAACGATCCACGTTCCACACCGGAAAAACAAGTGAAAGCACATTTGGTGCCTTGGACCGAGCACGATTTGCAATTGCTCATAAAAGCAGTTAATCTTTTTCCGGCTGGTACGAATCAACGGTGGGACGTTGTCGCTAATTTCATAAATCAACATGGCAATTCATCAAACGGTGTTAAGCGCGACGCCAAGGAAGTATTAGCCAAAGCAAAGGATTTACAGTCCACCGATTTCAGTAAATCGAGCTTAAAAGAACAAGCGAATAAAAAGGCTTACGACAACTTTGTCGCTGAAAAAAAGAGCAAGGAAGCGATTGATGAAAGAATGCCCGCTTATACGGAGCGTCTCGACAATCCTATCTCAAACGGTACTGCGGACGAAGTCAGGAAAGAAGAAACATCTTCGCAGCAACAACAACCCCAACAACAAACAACTACAACAGCCGCTGTTTCACAGCCTTGGACACCTGCGGAACAGAAGCTCTTGGAACAAGCTCTCAAAACTTATTCGGCACCTGTTGCCGATCGATGGGATCAGATTGCGAGTTGCATACCCACGAGAACGAAGAAGGAATGCATGAGACGATACAAGGTATGAAAAAAACGAAAAAATAAATCAAATTTATGATTTCTATCGGTCTTTGAGAAATTTCTGTACAGTACAATCGTCATTCTCTTGCAGGAACTTGTGGAGCTCATCAAAGCGAAAAAAGCAGCTCAAGTTATGAAATAATAGTGAATCGATCCCCCCCCCCCCCCCCCTCCCCCAGCCCCGTTTAGTTTAGCTGATTTTCATAACCTCATCCACATCTGACTTACGTTTTTTGGTGTTTTTTTCTTTATTGACGAAATGGAAATTCCATTATCTCGGAGTCAAGTTTTTGCCAGAAATAAAAGAAGAATAAAAAAAAACGGCGTTGTACTTCTCCATAAGCGTCAATTGTCTTCACCGAAATTCAGTATATACATAAAAAAAAATCTCCAACAGTCTGTATATTGTTATGTAAAATAATAGAAAGATACCTATGATACAGTGAGAATCAATGTCTCTATTATTTCCTGAACTCATTTCAAATTCTCTCTTTTATTCTCTTCGTTTTCGATTTTTAAAGAGTTCAATCGATGAGAATCTTCAGATAAAAAATCAATATTTTTGTTGCGTATCTAACTGGAGAAAGTGTGGGAGCAAACGAAAAAAGTTTTTTACACCCCATACACGAATCAGAAATTAAAAGCCTAATGTAAGTTTCAAAAGGACCGCGGATGTGAAAATTCCTGACACGAATGGGAGAGAAGAAATGCTCCGTCATCCTTAAAAAATGTTCACTCGCATATTAAGATTATCGAAACTCTCAAACGTATTTGGTGTTTTTTTTTTTTTTTTTCATTTTTTAATTCGACACAACCTCGACAACAACAACAGCAACACAACAAACTTTCGTGTTAAACCGTCTATTTGGCAGAATCATTGCTTTTCACACACTTTCACGTTGTTCTCCTCTCACATTTGAGGTTTCTTTTGTTTCACACTTTTTATACATTTCAGTTCTTGTTCCTTCGTTTTCTCGTTCATTGCCACGACAGAATAGCCTGTTTTGACGTTTTATATATAATAATTTCGGAATTTTCATCGTTATTAATTTGTGCAAAAGGATAAATGGAACGATATTATTAGTATATATAGTTTCGAATAAAATGTACATTGCATATACATTGCTCTGTATATAAATACTCATCGAACGAATTATTAACGCATGTTACAATCTCCCCATATGTTTTGATCGGAAGATTTTTTTTACTTTTTCTTTCTCTCGTTCGTTCGCTTGATAAGTATCAAATAAATCGAAAAATTTGCTAAAAGTCCCATAAATTACGGTAGTATGTAAATTCGCCTATTTACATTAATCTAAGCTGAACAGTTTTGTCACGCGAATATTTACTTTTTGTCCGTCTCTTCCTTATTTTTTCCCTCTTCTCAATTTCTTAATCTTCATTTTTATTTTTACATCGCTTCGTGAGCGCACATATAAACGCGTATGCGGATATAACAATATTTGCTAATATAAGAAAATATGTGTAAATTATTGACCGCAAATTCAAGTTCGCAGATTCGTTATAAATTTTTCATCAACACGCGGTGGTTTTTTGAGGTTACCGGCCCAAAATTCAACCAGGGCTTTCGCACGCTTTCCTGTTTGTATTTTTCTTTCACAATGTTCATTTCCAATTTACATGAAAAATTTCTCCAACGTTTTTGGCTTTTTCATCGATGCGTTCTCCATATACTCATTGTGCGCAAACATGACCGAGCGACTTTTACAACAAGTCTGTGCTTTTCTTTCTCTTTTTCTTTTCTTTTTTATGCTTAATTTATTTTCTATACGTCGTTGGAAAAAGATGCTACTTTATTTTCGCGGTCTCTGTCGTTCACATCGTGTATTCGGTATAATAATCGTGTATTGCAGTAAATACATGAAGTACTCATGCGTGTACACGCGTAATAATACAAATTGGGTCAGGGAAATAAGTACAATGTCGTGGACAATCAGGCACTCGTCAGTGATATTTGGTCGGTTGATTTTTTTTTATACTTCTTTGTCAAGTATGTTTTTTTCTTGTTATAAGGGAAAGAGGCAAGAAAAGAATTTGAGGGAGGACGAAAAGACGAGCTCAATCAATTCAACGTATGCCATCGGTACTTGAAATAGTCTTTCTTTGTTTTCGTAATTTTTGGCTCAACATCTCGACGGTTGGTGCGCGATGTATTGAAAACCAAATTCAAACGGTGTATAATGTGCATATGTAGCGCGTTTTTTCTTTCGTAAATGCCAAATAATAATGAAATCAATCACTTTGTTTTTAATCTTTCATATATATTTTTTTTCTAGGGCCCGACGCGGTGGTTCGTGCTTTTTTCTCTTCACCTATATAATTTTTATTCCTTACTAATCACAGTATTATACAATTTGCACGAGAGGGCGTTTCACTGTTTTTTAGTTCGTGCTATCGCCGCCGCGCTCCGGTCGTACCCTCGTATTTTAGTCTTACGCCACGAACAATTAGTTCTCTGTTTGCTCGCTCCTTCATCGCTAAGTTGTAAACACTTTTTACAATAGTATAAAAAGACATCATAGATAATACATCGTAAAGTTCAAGAAGGACAACGTCGAAAAGCAATTACGTTAAAATTGAGTGTATATAATTATGTTTCCTAATGATTCTTACGCTTTTTCGTACTCTATTTTTATCCCTCTTTACCATTATTTTTTTCTCAAAATTCGTCCAAGTAAAATCTCTCGACACTGTACACAATATCGAGTCAGCCATTGGGAAAGAGAATTCGACCAACTCGTCGAACTTTCAATTCCGAAAAATTTCCAGACCTTTTTTGCGACAAGGATCTTTTACGAGAATTCGTTCATTCTCGTGACAAACAAGGTGGAAAATCAAGCGGTTTTCCACGCGGTGGGCAACACATCAGTGTACCCTGATGCAATCAAATTCGTGAAGATTTGTCTGTTCACTATTCACCTCTCACCTAGGATTTTTTTCTCTTTTCAATTTTTTTTTCGAATACTCTTCCGGAAGGGACACTTTGATCGAAAGATCCAGCTTTTGCATAAGTAAAAAGAGGAGGTTAAACATCATCACACTCAGAATTTCAACCGCGGCTAATGATTTTTTTTTTTTTTTTTACTTTAATCATGTTTGTTTGGCGGTAGCCGACTGGCGAAGATGCGACAAAGCAAAGAGTACGATAATGCGTGTAAACAAATACAGTGAGTGGTGGTTTCGAAGTGTCATTTTGTTTTAACCTCTTCATTACGTATGCAACAGTTGTGTATTTTAATGCGAAGTGTTTCATTCGAGAAAGCAAAGAAGGCCTTTTTTCCTTGCGTGCCTCTTTTGATACATCATAACTGTCAAAATAGTAAGGTATATACATAATGCATTAACCGTTGCGACGCACAAAACGATAATTATTGTTCGCTCATAAACGGTGATGTACAATTCCGATAAACTCGCGTGAAAGTGTAAATATTTCGAATCTTAGATTCTTTTATAAACGATTTCTGAAACTCCGATTGAATTTCGTTTTGAAAAATAAACTTTTTAATTTTGTCAAACTACTCAAGATACCTCGATACTTCCATTGATGACGCGAGCTCGAAAAAGTAAAGCCTTGGAAAGTAAGCCAATAAATGAAAGTGTAAAAAAAAACGAGCGAAACATTTAATCAAGTAGCAATCAACGATGAATTGTCGAACCCACTCGACTCGTACATACGCATAGACTAATAAAATTACTGTTGAGTCCATTGCCGTTAATCGTCAGAACAGATAATGCATTACCGAAATATTTCAATCGATGCAACTCCGTGCTACGAGTCTTAACGTTGCCCAGAAATTCACATGGTTCTCAACTGTATTATTTTGATACAATCGCGTCCACGTGTCGAGCTATTAATTAATCGTAGTACAATGTACCTCGAACACACACGCACACACACACGCACACACGTATGTACTTATGTATTTATACATTAATGTGTATCTTCATACAAATACATATACATATATACATATATATATATGTATATGTATTTGTATGATTTATTAATAAAGATTTTCTCTGGTCCAAAATAAGTTATTATAGATACTTAGGCACTTGTTATTTCTCCTTAAAATCTTCGTTACAGTCAATAATAATAATAATAGTAATAATGATGAAGTAATAACAATGAATAATAACACTAATGACAATAATGTTTTATAATATGAGGTCGACACAAACTCGACAATAATTATTGAAGCATTCAATAATAAACGTGATTCTAGAAACAAATGGGTGCGTCGACACTACTTTTCGTAGTCACAACGGCTACACCGTTATTCATTAATTTATTTATACGTACAGTAGAAATGGGCGACGTTATTTCGCGTCGGTTCTCTGTCTGTTTTAAACTTTCTTTCTTTTTTTCTAATGGCTCACGAGATGTTTCTATATCGCGCGATAATATAATAATCAATCTCTCGATCCGACAACGGTTCCGTTTATTTCATGCTTCCTCCACTTTTGCAGGAAAATTTGATACATAGAAATTCGTCAACGAACTTTAGATAGAAAGGAAATTTGGAAGAAGCAAAGAATTCGTCGTTTTATTTATTTTCGAAACTCGCTATTTTTCACTGGGCTTTTTTGCTTCTTTTATCTCTGTACAATTAATATGAAATTTGAGTTTTGTTATGATACTTGTCGCATCTCGCTTCGATGCCGATTCATAACACGCCGGGAAAAAAAATCTTCGACGTGTCCTTTTAAAAAAGAAATTCATGCGTGCACGTACTTATGTATTCATGTATATTTACGAGATATTTCATGCACGCTCGGACAAAATAGTCTTTCACCTTTTTTTTTTTTTTTAAAGTAAAAATGTTTGACACGTGTTTTTTTAGTATTTTCAATGTTTTTCATCGTCGAAAAATGATTTGAATGTGGGACAATTGTGCGTCGCCGTTTTTCTATTTCTTTTCGTTCTCTTTTTCGGGCTTTTTTTCATGGCATTTGAGAGAAAAATGTCGTGGCTTGAAATTTCATTTGCTGAAGAATTTGAGCTTTTTTTCGGACGAAAGTGAGCGGAGAAATGGGCATGAAATAATCCACGTTTACATATACACTTATACATCTGTACAGAGCGTTTCTTATTGGATCGGCAATAATTGAAACTTTAATAATGGACGGGATTTTGGATTGAATAACCAATCGAGCTCCCTCCTGACGAGTCTCGTCAATCGGCTTTGATGCTGAAGATACTGAAGAGAGAGATACGCGAGTGCGGACTTTTCAGTAGAAAATTTTCCGCTCTACAATATTGGTCCTGTGCACTTTTGCCTTATCTTCAACCGTTTGGATCGTATACGTGATAAAATTGGGCCACTCGATCAATTTCGATAATAAGATCCGATGGTATTACGATGAAAAACCTCATCTCGGAATCACGTCCAGAATTAAAATGTAAATTATTGAAAATCGTATGTGTGAAACTGCTTAGTTATGTACATGACGTATTTATGATTATAGAATAAATGGTACATTACGTATATAATTGAATGAGTGCATTTCGACTGCGTTTATAGGAATAACAGAATTTTTATACAACATGTACAAAATTTAGGGTTTTTTTTTCTTCTATTCTCGTCTGTGTATTTATATAAATTTTTTATACGAATACACACACGCACACACGTATTTAGATAATTTTTTTAATAAGATTTGAATACGCGATCGATTTGTGTTTGTTAAATTGTTGAAATGAACGATTCACGGTGTTAAAAATTTCTTTTTTTTTTTTTTTTTCGATACAGACGATTGAACTTTAACTAATTTTTGTACGAGAGAGGACGCCATCAGCGTCACTCACGTCGCTAAGATGGCGGCTGTTGATGACGGTACTGCTGTTGTTGCTGTTGATGTTGATGTTGCTGTTGCTGTTGTTGCTCGAACGAGAGCGGCTCACGCAGTTGCTGATAAGCTATCTCTCTCGGGCCTTGCTGTTGATTCGACTCGTTCCAGTGCTGATCCATGCTCTGTTGCAGCTGGAAAGTCAACGGGTGACCGCGTCTCTCTTGCAGCAATAACTGATGCGCAGCACGATCCATCTCCTCCCTCGTCATGTCAAGGGCCTCTTGCATCTCTCTCGATGTATATTTCACGAAATCAGGATCGCAATATTTCCCGAGGCCTTGCTCTACCAGTACCTAGGTTTTGAGACATTGTGTTTACGTCACTTTGTCATTTATTAAGCAACGAAATCGATTTTTTTTTCTTTACGAACTGCTGTACGTATTAGGGAAAAAAACGCGAACTTTTTGTTGCAATCATCGGTTGTAATCCCAGGTGACCAGGTTTGGACGATTGATAGAAAAATGTTTTGTGAATTTATTTGTTTTCTATGATTTTCTATGAATTTTTGATAATTGAAATTCTGCGAGGATCATTCACAGTGTTCTATAAGACAAAATACTGTGCGAGAAATGCTGATCTAAACTGAAAACCGTATGATTCGAGTGGTTGCAAAAACGGCCTCACAACGCGTATGGCGCTGCAGGTGCTGCTCAACGGTACTTGGCGGGCGAAACAGTCGAGCTGGTCGAGTAGTAAGCGCCGGTCCGGCCTGACACGAAACACGAACATGAGGGTCAGTCAGGCTGTTTTAGAGCATTATTCCGCAACGATATGAAACGCACCCTGCTTTTTTGAATGAATTCGAAAAAAATGTACGTCGCTGTCATCGTTGTCGTCGTCGTCGTCGTCGTCGAGAATTATTCGTAATATTTTTTTTTCGATGATGTACGAGTAAAGTGAAAAATGGTAAAGTGGTAAACTCACCCGACCGACGAGACTTTCAGCGCTACCGATGACTTCGAAATTAGGTTTTCGATCGGCCGGACTGCCCGGCAAACTGTGAGACAATCGTTCTGTTCCGACGCCCCCGTTACTCTCGCCGGCCCAGGAAACTAAGGTAAGAAATCTCATTAGATCCGATCCCCAGTGCAACTCGGGAAAATGACAACATCGATGAGTCGAATTTCGTGTATGTATTTCATTACGATAAATCTTTTTTTTGTCTTCCGCGTCATAATTTCATTGCATTTGAATTAAAAGCGAAATAGAGCGTCTATTGTTTCATGGTTCAATCCAACTAACGTGTATATCTGGGAAACAGAACTTTTAGTGCGGTAAAAAGCATCAGCGACGCCATTTTGTGACAAATATTGGTACTAACGCTCAGTCAGAGCTGTTTCTAACGTAAACTTTCATTACGTAAAAATCAACAAAAATAATGTTAAACGTTTATCAAATTAATGCGCAATACTCATCATTTTTTTCGAGCGAATACACATTATGGAAGTGAAAAAAGAGAGTTTTGATCGCAGGTAAACTGCTCTGGTGGTTCAGATATCAATTAAACATGGCGACTTGACGCTCACTTATTCTCACAAAAACAGAGCTTTTATATACAAAAAATGAATTTTTCGACTCGTCAACATGTTTATGAAATTTCATCATTTTGTTCTCATGTTCTCGTCACTTGCCTGCGTGATTTTGAAGCGCGGTTAGTGCTAGCAAAAAATAAAAATAAAATCGAACAAGAAAGCTACAATATCTTTGTTAGTTGGATGGATTTAACCAGTTAGATAATACACGAGGAATTCTCGGAATAATGCTTTTTTACACAGGAATATAGTGACACGAAAGCGCCCGACACAAGTTTTTCCTAATTAGGCTTGTTTTATCGAGCTGCATGCGTTCTGACAGTTTTGAGCAACGACCTTTATCGAGTGTAGAGCCACGGAGCTGTGTGTTTCCGATGTTTTTTTACTTCGTTTAATTTACGTTGCAGAGAAAATTAGTGTGGCGGTGATATGGTCGTGAAGTGTCGTGAAGAAGCAGGCTTGGGCATTAGCAAAAAACTTAACGATCCTCGAAGTCATTTATTTTTCTTCTCAATTCCATTCGTTCGAAATATCGATTAAGGGTGAATGATACAAAAGTCGAAATAATTAGAAATTGGTCAAATTTGGTGATAATGTTCTTCAACATCAAGTGCGAAAACACAAATTTTTTCAAAATTTTCTTCTGTTTAGTTATCGAGTAATTACGCATTAAAGCAGATTTCTTATGTCTGGAATGTATACCTATATATATATCTATGGAAACGCTATGCTTATACACGTGAACTTTAGTGATCAATTACTCGATAACTGTACAGAAGAAAAATCTTAAAAAATTTGTATTGTCAAATTTGGCACTAAAGAATATGTTCACCAAATTTTATAAAATTCTTATCATTTTGAATTTTTTTATGTTTTTAGCATGGTTTAGCATGGCAACATTGTATCGCCTGTGCAATATATCCTTAAGGAGGGTGGATAGCGACGATACAATGTTGCCATGCTAAATCATGTTAAATACATAAAAAATTTCAAAATGATAAGAATTTAATAAAATTTGGTGAACATATTCTTTAGTGCCAAATTTGGTAATACACATTTTTTAAGATTTTTCTTCTGTACAGTTATCGAGTAATTGATCACTAAAGTTGACCTGTATAAGCATAGCGTTTCCATATATATTCCGGGCATAAGAAATCTGATTTAATGCGTAATTACTCGATAACTGAGCAGAAGAAAATTTTGAAAAAAATTGAGTCCTCGCACTCGATGTTGAAGAACATTATCACCAAATTTGATGAATTTCTTATGATTTTGACGAATGTAGCCACCCTCCTTAATACATCGAGCCGTATGTAGGAGAGAAGCGCTTGTCTGATGACCAATTTTTCTCGTGAATTCGATTTTCGAGTTATTAAAAGAACTGCCCAATTCTGCTCGTAATCTACTAACGACGAGATAACGGGAAAACATTCGAAGTCTTTCTCTGACCGGTCAACTTTTTCGTTAGCCGTTTATCCCCAGAAATTCAAAGATAGTTCAGTCGAGGGAAACACTGATCAGTGAATTATCCGAGTTTCAAGTACCGATCGGACTCTGCATTGAAAAAAATAAATACCGTGTTTATGACGTCACAGCGATTTCAAATAGTTTTCACGAAAAAATGGCTGGACCGAAAACCTTAATTTTTAGTACTGATTTTTATCGGTTTTTATCTCTCGATTGCTTTTTGTTGCGACTATTGAATTGTAATAAAATTGTATGAGAATCCGAAAAAATTCGGAATCTCTCAAACTTGGATATTTTCGTCACAAAATGCAATAAACTGAAGTCTTCATTCAGTGCAGAGTCGCATTAGAGTCGGAGTGAAGAAAAAAAAACAGTGCCGCGAAGATATTGTGTTTCCGTTTTCTCTTGTTCCGAAACCGAAATCACCTCTGCCGTGGAAAGAAGCCCTGTGAGAGAAGCAGGATTCGCAGCCCCGCCATTGCCTCGTGTCGACATCGGCGAGATATCCGGCAACGGCGATCGCCTGAGTCTGGGCAAGTTTGAGACCGTTGGCGATGCTCCGATCGCCATTGTTGGGGTTTCTCCCGCCGGTAGGATCGACTCCTCGGCTCGTAATCGCTTTTCCCCCCTCGCCCGTGTGGTCTCGTCTTTTTCGTGTTTTCGACGAGATTCTCTCGAGCGGTCCCGAGCTCCCGCCACCAGTTGCACTGTATCTTGTCGACGGTGCAAGAGCAGCTACGCCCTTCGTACCGTTTGAAAATGTCGTTTTGCTCTTTTTCGTACGTTTTCGCCACTTGTTGCGCTTCCCTGAGGCGCTCGAACAGCCACCTTCTTCCGGTGACGTGTCTGCCTCTTCGTCCTCCAACGCTGCTGAGCATCGTTACGCGTTTTCGTTTTACATACTATTTCTTTGCTCACAATAATATCAGGCAATCGTTCGCGGGCTCCTTAACCTCTTTTTTTATAATTTCCCTATCCGCGTGATCTTACGACGAAGTTTAGCTAGAACCCATTATAATCGTTTGGGAGTCGAGGAGCGTTAGCGAGAGTCAATTTTCTTCCAGTCTTGTAAATTAAAAAAATTGTCAACTAGTAATCCCCAGTCAGTATTTACTACCCTCGAATTACACTCTAAATCTAAGTGTGTTATTGCTAACACACATTAAGTGTGTTCTGTACTTAGCGCCATAATGAAACTATAGATTTTTAACACACCATAAAACGTGTAAAAAGTGACCACAAGAAATCTACAATTTGCTTACGGCATTAAGTACAGAACACACTTTACGTGTGTTGGCAATAACACACTTGGATTTACAGTGTACCAAAGTTCACTTTCCAGTCGGTTTGAAAAAAGCTGATTCGAATAAAAAAGATGATTTTATATAGAAATCGAACTTGCGTTCAGCCTCAAATGACAGAGTACTTGGTCTGCAAAAATTTCGAAAGAAAAATCTTGAAATAATACAAATACTTGGGTACTTCGTCGCGCATTGTGAACGTTTTTTTTGTTTTTTTTTTGTTTTTTCACGTCCTCCGGAATAAAGGGGTCGATTGAAATGGATTTCGTACCGTGCTGATGACCCCAGGCGACTAAGTCAACGCAGCAGCCTCGTGACGCATACGAATAATAACAGGCGGCGCTGTTGGAGGAAGAACCGAAGCTCGGGCTTGGACTGAGGCTTGTCGTTGAGTCGGTGCTCGTATCGTTACGTTCGGTTGTTGTGAGTGCGATTGTTCCGCCGGACGATGCTGCAGGTGTTGTTGTTGCGCTTGTTGATGTAGTTGTTGAAGTTGTGCTTGTCGCTGTCGTAGTCGTCGACGGTTGACTCGTTGTTGCTGTGGTGGTCGCTGTTGTTGACCCTGGTAGGTTCCTCCGTGGTGGTGGAGTGGGGGGTGTCAACTGCCGCTCGATTCCGTCCTGAAGACTGCTCGAGCACGAACGATCACGCGTCGCAGCGTTTTTGCACAGCACCGCACGCGAATGGTGCGCGCGGATGGACAAATAAAAAGTGATGGATTTCGTATTTTCAATGATACATCTCTACGTATTTCTTGGTGTGTCGTCGGTGGTGTTTATTTTTTTTTTTCGTTTTCGTAACCTAATGCGCGATCTAAGAGGAATTTCTATACCGGTTAGTTTTTTTTTTTTTTCTCTTGGGAATCTCGTTTCTCGAGCACGGCAAACGCGTGGCATCGCACTATAGCAGGGGCTGTGACTACTCGGTCTATTTTATCTTTTTTATCGCACTCTACGTGCATAACGCGCGAGCAAAAATTCACCACTTGCGTTTGTTCGGTCTTGAGAAAAAATGTGTCGAAGGAACGTCGTGAAAATCGTCGTTCGGTTGACAAACGCGCTGCAAATATAAGTGAAAAAGTTTCTCGTGCTCGTGCTTTTTGCTCAGCGCGTTCTCTCGAGGCGAGTGATGAAACATAAATAAAGAACGGGCTATACTAAAAGGTATATCGTTTTACAAACGGGAATTAGCGTTTTGATAAAATACAAATTCTCACAGTGAAGCAGGCTGAAAGAGAAGCTGTTTCTCATTTTTTAGTAAGCGCAGGCAGAGACGAGTGTTAGAAAAATAAAGAAATATCGAACAAGTATATTAAACGTGGTCGACGACGATACGCCCCAACAGCTCCTTTTCCTTACCGTATTCGTTATTCGGGTGTAGGTAGTTACCGCTACCGGGTCCACTGAAATCGTATGACGATCAACAAAAGCGTGAAAAGACGAGACGAATGAAAAACGATCATGATAAAATTGATGAGTCATCAACCAAAGAGACGATAAAACAATCAACTTTGATGATAATATACGAGTTTATCGTAGTGGAAAAATCGACAAATTTACGACAATTTTACGAATGCTTAAAAACATCATGTATAAAACACATCTATCAATAGTAGTTATTTCCAAATATTATTGTATATATGGAAAAAATGAATATTGTGAGAACATTCAAAGAATGCTCAAGCACACATTTTTTTTTCCGCAGTCATTAAACACATAAATATTTTTTGAAGGCTCAAAACTACTTTGCCCCGTGAACGTAGAATTTTTTTCAGGGACTTATCTCAATAGTAAAACACCGATATAAATTTGTTGTTGACTTTTTCGAGCATTCAGACATGCACTAAAGTTTACAAAAAGTGTCGCGCGAAATAAATCGACTGCCTGGGTGAACACCGAATACACACACGTCCAATTGTACGTTAACGTATTTTTGTAGTGGTCTTTGGTGAGTGAGGTATTTGGTGCGATCTCGAATTACTCGAACACGTTAGATCATCCTCGGTACCTTCGAACTTGTCCGTCATCATTTATTTTTATTTCAATAACCGGGCACTGATTAAAAGTTCAATCTATTCGAAATCAATAGTATATTACTTATTCTATGCTCTTTTCAGGGTGCGCCAGTGATTTGGTAAATTGCGGATCGAGTTCGAAAGCGTGCGAGACGAACGGGAATCGAGTCGGCGTCGAACATCCATTAATCAGATAAGATCTATACGTTTATATACCAAGGGATACACCCGGAAGTCAAATAATATCGCGAATGAATCTTTCCTCGAAATTTTCGCACCGGCTAGCTTAAGGGCTTCGAATAAATGAATAATTTCAATGGCTTTTTTGCTTTGTTTTTTCGTAGAGACTACTTACTCAAGGACTTTGTAAGGATTCTGAATGTTGGACGGTTGGAGTCTCGAATCAGCGAAAACCGCGAGTGGTCGGAGAGGAATGTTCTCCTCGAGACCACTCAGCCGTGAGTCCATCACTAGCTGATTCATGGCACTGTCACTCAAACCCCTGAAAACGAGCAACATTTTCGTTCGTTTGATTTCCGCAGAGACGGAAAATGGAATTGCAATTTCGATTTTGAACTCGGCTCTTTTGACCTCGTTCATTCCCCTTTTTTTCACACTTTGAGGGAAAGTAAATCGTTCGGTTGTCTCTACGCAATTACCGAATCAATGGAAAAACTCTGGAAAAAATCTCTGGAAAGCTCACTATTTGGACCAAAATTGTGCAAAATTTCGCAAATGAATCGCGGAAGGTTTCGTTAATGAAAAAAAGTGTTTACGACAAAAACGGGTCAACTGCAACGTTTTCGGTGCTTTTCACACGCTACAGAATTTCCAAAATCACAGATAATCGCGTCATTTTCCGAATAGCATGACGTTGCCAAACATGATAACAGACTCGACGAATAACAGTAGCGAATAACGATAAATAATTACCCCGCTACGTTTGGCACAACTTGGTGTGATCTTGCAGTGACAGAATTGCCTCCATCGAGCACACCGGCTCGCTGTAACGAAGAGTACGGCAAAAAGTCGATCGAGTTTGTTGGCGACGCCTGTGGAATAATTCGGAATTGAACCACAGCTGATGAAATCGTAAATGGAGCAAGAAGAAATTAGCACCGGGGCCGGAAAGACAGCTTACTTTTGGGGCGTTGTTGGCGCTCGTCTTGAGGGATTTAGCTCTGTGGAAATGTTGATGACCCCTTCGCATGCTCGACCACACACTTCCAAAAAGAGAGTGATTCCTCTGGAAAAATGACGAATAATAACGGATCGATCAACATTTATCCTTCGTGGAAAAACTCATTTCAGCCTGAGAGGGAATTCCGGCTCACCCTGTGCATTGGCTCGGGATTATCGTCGAGTAATTCTTCCAAGTTTCCTGAGATAGCACGTTTCAATTCCGGACCGGCCTCGTGAAGGGTTCGCAATCCCGCTTGCAGTGTCACTGTGTTTTGGCAGTCTTTGTCGCCGTCCTTCATTTCCTGCTCTTTGCGCTTTTTGAATCTCCGGAAGTAGTCCTGTATGAGGAATGTCGCGTAAAACTTGCCGACTGTTACCTCGTCGTCACCTGTTTAGGAATCGGCCATTTTATCATTTCGGTTCGACCACTTTTTGCAGGAGATTCGTAAAAGCGAAAAATACTTGGGTAAAATGAATTTGATAAATGTTAATTAGTAGACGAAAATTCAATGCGGAACGTGAAATGTGCAGATTGAGCATTTGTCATCGCTTATGGAGCTCGATGTCGAGATGGAAAAAATGATTTTAATCGAAAGTGTGGGCAATGAATAATTAGCGAACCTCCCGGAGGCGGTACAACTTGATCAAGTAATTTGGGACTCGTTCTCTTCCATATTTTCTTGATAACAGCCCTCAAGGAGGCGTTGCACTCGTCAATATTGCCCTCAGTTTTGATGCGAAGGGAAGTTCTAACGACCGCAAAAAGCGTCGCATTGAAGAGAACTGTGCCATCGCTGTTCAGGGGCATATTCATAGAAACGAGTCTCTGGAATGGGAACGAAGATGCGGTTGAAAAATCGCGGTTTGAGTGCGGGTTGAACGAGATTGAACGAAAATGTACCTTGCAGGCAACGCGATGTGGACAGAGTTTACCGAATCCCAAGGGCGGTGAAATTTTCCGTAGCAGTGTCACAACGTCCAAGTGCTTTATACGTCCCTTTGCGTCTGGATCGTACTCGGACCATAAACGTATAAATTCGTCGAGATGGTGGGGTCCGAGAATGGACCAATCTCTCGTTAAGTAATCGAAGTTGTCCATGATTACGGCGACGAATAAATTTATGATCTGCGATGAGAAAAAAGGTCACTCAAATCTTGACGTTTGTCACACAATGTTGGGACACGTTACGCAAAGAACTTACGAGGAACGAGCATAGCACGTAGAAGGAAATGAAGTATGGGAAAGCAATGTCGTTGCCGCAGCCTGCAGGATTATTCTCGTCGTCGCTCTTCGGATCGCACTTTACTTTGCCAGGCCTCGAGGAGCAGGCGAGCATAATATTCTGCCAAGATTCACCTGCGGAAAAATCGTCCGATTTTTAATGTAAATCGGCCTCTTGTGTCCGAGGAATAATTCTTATGGGAATTTTGTAGGATTTTCTAACCTGTCGCGGATCTGAAGAGCACGAGAACAGCTTGAGGAAAAGTTTGGAAGTTGTTGTTGCGATGAATCGCAGTGTCGTCGTCGAGGACAATTTTTCCAAAAACCTGCAACGAAATTGTCCGGCATTTTTGTTCGTAGGAGGATTACGCTCGAGTCGGAGTTTTGGTTGAAACGTATGAAGAGCATGCTGTGCAACGAACCTGCATTCCGATTACGGCGTAGATGAAGAACAGCATTACAATGAGAAGAGCGACGTAGGGGAGGGCCTGGAAAGACTTAATGAAGGTCCATAACAAAGTTCGGATGCCCTCGCCTCTGCTCAACAATTTCACGAGACGCATAACTCGAAAGAGCCTGAAGAAGTTGATGGAAATAATATTGGAGCCAGGCTGAAAGAAACATTTCAAAGTGAGCCCTCCAGTTGTCACGCCAAAAGAAGAAATTCATCATTTTCGTCATATAAAAATTAGATCCGGGTTGACCGCCTTTCTGCTTCTCGTAAATCACCAACGGCCAAACATAAATAAATAATAAGGAATAAAAAAAAAATATACATAAAAAAGAAGGAAGAATCAAATAAAAAATGGAGCTTGTTAGATAAGCACGAGGGTGCACATTCTCGATGGACATGATCTCGCAGTTTGATTCGCTACTGCAAGCTTTTTCGAGCAAAGCTCCTCCTCCCCTCCCTCAAAATTTTGGCCCCCTGCCATTTTGTCGTCCCTTTTTCAGTCAGATCCCATGTCGAAATGTCTGTTTCATTCTCCAAAATCCAATTTTGTGTCACGATGTTGGGGACATTCACGTATTGAATCCTTCGGTAGCTGCAGACGCATCTCTGTATGTATTTTCGTGTTTGAAGAGGATGGAAAAACGAGCAGTTTACGATGAAACACTATTTCGTCGGGAGGATTTTTCTCGAAATAATATTTCTTCTCGAGTTAATCTAATTTTACCATTTTACCAGCATCGAGGCAGAAAAAAATAGCATCGACAAACGAAGCAAAATAATGTTTCATCCAAACAAAACAACTGGGAATTCTATAACAGCGACTACATTAGTCACGTTCTAATTACGTAATTGCTTTTTTCGTATTATTATCGGCGTCCAGGATACACACAATTTCGTATTATTATCGGCGTCCAGGATACACACAACCACACGCGCACTCACACATTTAAGTCACAAGTTTCTATACTGGGATACATTGAGTTGCACCATAAGGGAGAGCGTTTCAGAAATGGAAAAACAATTAAAAAAATCCAAATTAATAAGAATAGAGGATGAAAAATTATACAAATAAAATATTCACTGAATCCGAATTCTTCATTGAGGAAGAAAATTTCGTTTATCGAACGAAATTCAGTTAGTTGGACAAAAACATGATGGATTCAATTTTTTTTTCAATAACCAATGATTTCGTTAATTCAAGAAAAAACAGTTAAATCGATCATGTTTTCGTCCAACTGCAGATGAATTTTGTTCGACGATTGAAATTTTATTCCCAGTGTTCAATTTTATTTCAATCATTCAGCAGCTTTCGTTCGTCTACCACGAGATGCGCGAATTTATATGTTTTCCTCCATTTCTGGACGACGTAACATCCGTGCATGATTAAAAAAGTACAAAAGGTATATACGAAAATCCACCAATCACTATCTATAAATGGGTTTCTAGGGCAGAGGGCTGGGGTAGCTTTTTTCAAGACACGCACACACGCAGATGCTCTCGAATCACGAGAGTACAAAGTCATACACACATACATACTTTTTGAACGTTCGTTGGGAGTGCACCTCCCGCCTTGGCATGCACCCGTGCCTAGAAACGAAATTTTCAAGAAATAGGTACATCCTCCTTCAAGGGACCAATCATATTCAATATTGGAATCACTAACGAAATCACTAAAATTAATACAAATCATGAGAAGAATAATATAATTAGAAATGAACGAAACTTTAAATAAAGTCATTGAAAAATAATTGAAATGGGGGGTTGTGGCCAAATTCCTAAAATTCACGATCTTTTTCGTGCTCGAGTTCCTGTGGCATAATGTTTATTTCTCTCTTGAAAAAACAAAAAAAAAAAAATTAGTTCACCATCCAACGTCTTTATGAATTTTGCTGTACATTCCGGTTTGCTTATTATTAAACTTACGTTAACTTCGGAATAGACAATGTCGATGAAGCTACCAAGAACAATGATGAAATCAAAAACGTTCCAAGCGTCGCCGAAATAGTTCTGCAATTAAAGAAAATCGTTGGTTTTATCGTATGGATCGCCAGTGCTCGATGGTATTTCCGCACGTTTTTCAAACACTTTTGTCTCCTTATATTTCATGCCATTTCAACAGTCTGACCTTGAATCTAAAAGCTGCGAGTTTGAAGACGAATTCCAGAGCGAAGACTGCAGTGAATATCATGTTCAAGACGTCGAGTGCGTGGGTGTAGGGATCCGGCTGATTGTAGAACTTCATCGCGAGTGTAATCGTGTTTATTATAATAAGGGTGAATATCGTGTACTCGAAGGGCTGTGACGTAACGAACCACCACACTTTGTACTGTATACGGTGCTTCGGTATGTAGCGTCTCACTGGTTTTGCCTTTAGTGCAAATTCGATGCAGTTACGCTGTTGAAAAGGGTTCCTCATTAACCGCAATTTGTTTGAACGCAATTTAATTTTTATAATTATTCCTCATGCTGACACTTTTTTTTCAGGACCCCTCGTGCTGCCTCAATCACCGTTTCGTCTCTACACCAACCTGATTTTTGTCGAGCTCACAATTTTTGTACTCCTGTTCTCCCTCGTTCTGGAACGTAACAATGACGAAACCGACGAATATGTTGACCATGAAGAATGCAATGATGATTATGTAGATGATGTAATACGCCGCGACTATCGGTCGGAAATTGTGAATTGGACCGTAGTTCTCACGATTCGAGTCAATCGAGACGTATAACAGGCTGTAAAGAGAAAGAGACGCACGCCGACGATATCATCAAATAAATCCTGTAAATTGAATGGAAAATGAAAGCTCTTCGTTATTCAATTAATCGACAAATTCTTCCCAATCAACTATTCAATGAATTTGTCAGACAATTAGAACGAATGGAATAACTTATTCGGATGGAAATAATCTGGTATCGGATGAATCTTAACCTCGGCCAACCCTCGAACGTGGACACCGTGAAGAGCGTGAGCATCGCTTTGGCTACGTCGTCGAAGTGGAAATCGTTTCTCTTCCATGCTCGACCTTTCATCACCGGTCTATTTATATTGCCGTCTTCAAATACCAAATACGTCCCTCTAATAGAAAAAAGTAATAATAAATGGTAAATGAATGTTCATAACTGTTTGAAGTATGGTGCAGTTGGCGAATAATGGAAGACTCACCGGCATTCGGCTTCGGTGACTTTGGACTCGTCGTTGCAAGCGAAAAACTTGCCCTGGATGCGGCGAGAAAGAGAATATTGAAAATGACGATTGATGTACACGGAGTTTGTATGAAGAAATAGTTATTTGGAATAGCGAACAACGAGCATCTTGCAAAAGCGACGATTGTCATCGTTATTGTTATATTTTTTGAAGCGAATATGCAATTTCCAAAATCGAACAAAGTTCAATGAGTTTGTAGCGTGCAAGCGCATTTATGACGCACGTGATTTCCGAGATCATTATTTCGTTTGTTGCTTTATTAATCAGCGACTTCATAGTGAACGCGTAAAAAAAGAAAATTCAATTATACGTGCAAGTTTTGTGTTTCGTGGATACGGGTGCAAAAAAACTGTGTGATGAATCGTGTATGTACATATATGCAGAGAATACAGGACGGATTTTAATCGAGGGTTTGTGGCATGGCGCGGCGCGATTTACGATGACTATGAAAATGGTCCAGTTTTTATTTTCCCAGGTCTTCAGTGCTCTTCTATTTTCTTTACGTTCAGAAAGCCTGATAAATGGGAACGGAATACACGCCATTTTATTATGTCAACCATTTTTATTTTGAAGTCAGAATTCTTTCATATTTATTTTACAACGAAATAAATGCGAATATTTTATTAAAATTTTTAACGATTCTCCCAGTGGAGTGTGAATAAAAAAGTCCTTTCTTATTGTTTTTGTTGATCCATTATTTGTTAAATTATTTTGTTGTAAAATATTTTCAAGCACTCTACAGCGGGATTATTGATCTCAAGCCCCCACTCATTTTGGTGTGAAAATTTATGAGGAAATGTAATAAAACACATTTTTTATGGTCGCATCAAGTGGAAAAACACTGGTGGGAGGGGGTCCCAGAGAAAAAGAGATACAAAGAGCAAGAGAAAGAGAGAGAGAGAGATATGGCAAGAAAGAGGAAAAGTATGAAACATGCGTTTACACTGGCCGTAGGAAAACATCGATAAATAGGTCGGAGCTGTATAGAAATATTGACGATTCAAACGTGCGAAGGGCGGCTAATTCTCGAGCAACAAACTACGATTGTATATTTTGCGAGAAAAAAAACGTTCTGAATAATTGGGTATTTTCGAGTGAGCGATTGTTTGATTACGAAAAATCAAAACAACTGGAGGGTCAACTGTAAAAATGAATATTCCGATATTCTGCTTTTTCTCGGGCAACATGTACAATTGAAAATCTAAAGATCTCAGTGAATGCGCATGACAAAAGCCATGGGCAGACGTCGGGGTGGCAACACTAATCAGGCAACTCGCCGTCGTGTCATCTCTCCGGTGCATCGTTGAAACTCTCCAAGTGTAGCAACTCTACATCGTGCCAGGTGTCCAATCGCGTCTACCCTCTGTCGAGGTGAGTCCCGATCGTAGCAACTCGACTGTTACATATGCTCGTATTTTTCGTCGACTGTACTTTCCGCACAGAACTACTCGTACTTGACGAAAATCTTTGAAGCGTGTCAATCTTTCCATATGTACCGGCTGCCCGTTTCGTCAGCTCTCAACTTTATCGACAAATTTCTAATAGAATCATTTCATTTATGGATTCGTTATTCAATAATTCGACGAGCAAACATTCGTGACAGTCATAATGGATCTCTCTATAGTCTTTTGAAATGATGATTCTTCATAATACGGCGATGAGCAATCCAACTTCACAACTTATTAGCTTTTTGGAACAATCCGAAAAAACATTAATCGCGATATTTTTGGTACATATTTATTAGGGTGAGTCAAAAAGACATTTTTTTCTAAAGAATAGCCTTCAATATTTCCAGTATCACGAATTTCTGCCCAACTGCAGCCCTTTAAAAAAATGTTTAGGGGTCGTTCATAAAAATTTCATCTTTCCCATTTGAATAATCGCGGACGACTTTTGAGTTTCGTAACTCACGAACGGGCCAATATGCAATAATTCCGATGACAGGTTTTTGTATGGAATCGTACACTTTTGTAAAAGATCTCTTGTCACTTTGTGATAAATCTGCGCTTTCGAAAGTTATTCACAGTCAATCGACTCGATCTCTAGATAATTAATTTTTGCCACTTTTCCAGCGAATTGTCAGAATTGTCATAAAACATCGCGGGAACTTTTTTCGGAATAATGTTAAATGAAAAATTGTCACGTGGGAAAATTTAGATTCAACAAACTCAAACAAGTTCAAGCAAGCCCGAACAAACCCAAATATATTCGAACAAGCCCAAGAAGAATTATCATTTCGAAAGCCTGCAAAGAGATCTATTATGATTGTCACGAATGTTTGCTCGTAGTATTATTAAACAACAAAAACGAAAAGAAATGATTCTATTCGAAATTTGTCGATAAATCGGAAAGAAAAATAGGAGCATATGTAACAGTCGAGTTGCTACGATCGGGGCTCACCTCGATGGAGGGTTGACGCGCTTGGACACCTGGCACGATGTAGAGTTGCTACACACTTGGAGAGTTTCAACGATGCACCGAAGAGATGACACGATGTCGAGCTGTCCGATGCAGAGCTGATACCCTGCCGGCTAGACGTCGCCTTTCGAGTGCTGTCTGAGCTACAAGAGTGTTCGAAAGTCTCTTTGCTTTTTCCTTTTTCGTGCTTATGCGTGCGTGTCCACAATCTAAACACCGAAATAATGATAAGAGTAGCGCTAGTAATCTCTAATATCGAATGCATTTAAAGAAGTATGTTTTTATGAATATTTTGTGTGGTTTTCAAGACTTTCTGATGCGTTCACGTGCATAGGGATTTGTTTTTACCTTAAAGAGCTGTACCCCGATAACAGCGAACATGAACTGAAGAAGGTAGGTGACCAACATAATGTTGCCGATCGTTTTAATGGCGACAATCACACATTTCACCACGTACTTTATTTATACGCAGTTTTTGTTTGTTTTTCGTGTTTTTTTTTTTTTTTTTGGATTGTTGGTAGTATTCGTTTTTGTTTTGGATGAAGTTGCGAGCAGGGTGCGGAGGCGAGCACACAGCGGGATTGAAAATTTGGTTTTATTTTGTTGAGTTGAACGCGCGGGGACGATACGAGAGGCAGATGGAAACATGAGAAAAGAAAAAAACCAATAGATTAGCATTTGCTTGTTGTAAGGGTTGAGGGTGCAAGGGTTGAGAGGGGAGACGAGAATAGTTTTTTTCAGGGCAGTTTTTTTCATTCGTTGCGAAGTCCTCGCAATAATTTCTTGTCTTGCACAGGGTTAGTTGGGTAGGCGAGGGGCGGGGTAAGGGTTTTTTTTTAACTTTCTCACAAGGCGGAGGTCAGCTCGTAAAACATTTTTTCGTATACTAAACACTAAAAATTCACGCGCTCATCTGAATCGTGAGTCAATCCTTTCTCGCCCTACCAACAAATCGGACACTGCACACTTCTGTTCACCTTGAATTATTTACTTCAAGCTTTTTCTCCATTTATTAATTTTTTTGTTATTCAGCGTCATTTTTTTCGAAAAATTGTTGTCATTCATTAAAATAATTAGATTTATCAAGACAGCTTTGAGCGAAAATTGTGCTCGACTGTGTTCGAAAGGTCGAATCGGGTGCACGGTGTTTACCTCGGCAATGCACCTGTGGGATACCGAAGCTTCATTTGCAAAAAATACAATCGTTGATTCCATTCTCTTGTAAATTAATGAATCAGCGCTTGATAGTTAAGTTTTATTTTTGTCACCGCCGGGTGTCGCACCGCGCCGCCACGAAGCCAAAGGATTCGACAGGATTCATGTTCGTACAGAAATTTCGAAAAATTGATACACTTCCTTTTTTATACTTGAAACTTTAGTATCGGAAAGAATGATTTTTCTTAAACTCGTGAGTGGAGATCATTTTCCTTTTTTTTCCGATTGTGTCGTTCGGAGAATTTCTATTTCTGTGAATATCATCGACAGAGTGAAAACGTTTTAACAAATAGCATAACGGCTTGAAGGATACGAAAACGCGCGGGAGTTTATTTCGTGTTAATATAGCGGCACACCACTGTAACCCTAAAACCGCAACACATGCAACTTCAAAGGTTTGTTTTTCTTTAAGGTATTCCTTTCGCAGGGCCGTATTTTTTGGTGATGGGAAAAGCTTCTGCTTCTGCCATTTTTCCAACTTCTATCGTTGATATCTTTTTTAAACATTCGATAACCCTTTATTTTTATCGTTGCTATGGATTCCTTACATTTTTTTCTATCCGTGAGACAGTTTGTATAAGGAATTTAAAGTTATTCAGTGTACGAATTATTGAATAGGAATGTGGTGATGACGGATTCTCCATAAGCTCCCGTAGAAATTTTACGATTTTTAACATTTTAATTCCTCGTTAAATGATCGATAACCTGACCTGAAATTTCGCCAATCTATTTGAATGCAGTTGTACTTTACTGTAAATTAAAATCAATTTTTTTTAGGGATTTCGGGTTCGTGAAAGGAATACCTCAAATTCAATGATAAAACCGAAAGTGACGATGAGAAAAGAAAAAAAAATAAATCGGAAACTGCGACGTGTGGGCATTGGTAAAGGAGAAGAAAAATCAATCCGAAGATAAGGAGAAAACCACAACGATCGAAGTGTTAGATGAGGAGTCGAGGGATTAATCGTAGATTTCGAGCGACGCGGTTTCACAGTCATAACGTATTAAATAACATCGAACGTGCTTCTATGTACTATAATATTTATAGTAAATGTAATAGCATAAGACTATAACTGTACGTTTACGTGTACAAATATATGGTCCATTTTTTCATCCCACCACTTTCTCAAATTTTTAGTTTTCAATTCATATTTTCGATATCTCTGTAACCTGGCGGGAAGATCAAATAAAAGAGAGGAAGGATTGAAATATCTTGTCGAAACGACATTAAATTATTTCGTAAGCAATAAAAAGAAGCCAAAACTTTTCATCGATTTCGAAATCGAATGATTATCATTTTGAAATAAGTAGCAACAATTTATGATTGATTATGTCGACCATTTGAGCTTTTTTCTACGACGAAAAAATGAATCATATATTGGTACTTGATGTATCGTAACGGTGTTTCATCGATGGAAAATGCATTACGTGGGAAACACACACGATGATACAACTGAACTATTTGACATACACATATAGTTATATAAATATTTATATAAGTATATGGATTTGCATATAAATATATAATATATGGAGACACGTTTTCACACGGTGAATGAGACTCCGCATCTTCGTTAGGAAGAAGCGATTCTCTCTACGGGTTGTTAATATCGATTTCACAATATTTCAAAGACATGTCATTCGGGGTACCCAAAGGTGCATTGTTCGGGAATGGAATGTACAAAAGTGTGTGTATGTTTTGACAACTTTATCAATGGTTTAAAGCCTCTGGGTCAGTGTTTTTGACATCTGCGACAAAAGCGTTGCAATAACTGAGTGGAGCTTAAAGGAACTATGTACTTTCTCGGTCTCGTTAATTTTTGTCGCTGCGCCCAAGAGTCTTGGAAGGTGAATGTACGAAGCGCGCGTGATCGAGATCTAGTGTGAAGTGTTTTTTTGTTGTGTAGGAGGAGAAAATGACCGAGCAGTATCGTATTAATGTGGCATGACTGGCGACGATCTCAGGGGTTGGTCAGGGGTGAAATGACAAAAAAACACAGATAAATAACACTCGAAAAAATCCATTTCAACCCGATTGAAAATCTCGAAAGAAAAAATTCGGTCCGTTATCTCTCCTCGGTCTACGATTTTCTTTTGAAAATCTTTCTCAAAATATTATCATACAGCTCTCAGCCTGATCGGCATACCTTGAAGAGCTGCACGCCAATGACGGCGAACACGAACTGCAGCAGGCTGGTGACGAGGACTATGTTTCCGATAGTCTTTATCGCTACGATGACGCACTGTACTACGTGCTACGATTTCAACATCAATCAAATAATTAACTGCTTTTTCTTCCCCAATCAGAAACAGAAACATTAAAGCTTACGTCCCTCGTTTACTTCTCCTGGTTCGGTGAACTCAAAATTCAATTTTCTTGCTAACAATTTTACTGTCAACTCGTGTGAGGACGATAATAAGAGAAAAAAAAAAAAGGAAAGCGAAACCTTTTTTTTCATATCGATCGGATTCATCGTGAAATAAGTTGACAAAAGCAGTTTTTTCAACGGTGCAGGTTTTCGCCTGCTCCTACGTTACCCAACTAACCCATTTCGCATATTTTCTTCTTCTCGATCGACGTACGCGATAAGCGAGTATCGACAATATCATGAATGAGGATTTTTTTTTTGGGAACATCATCAATTACATTAATTCACGTGCGTCATTCCAGGTCAAACGTTCCCCTTTAAATTCGATTTTTCTCATTCAGTTTTTTTTTCTCGTTTTTTTTTTATACATTCAACGGTTCCTGAGAATTGACAACTCATTAGAGTGAAATGTCGAATATTTTGACCTGCAATCACCCACGCAGCAGTCATATAAGTTTATTCGTTTAAAACGATATAACTGACATAAAAAGAAAAAAATTAGAATAGCAGAAATACCTTGAGGCCTTTGGCCCTATTGATGGCACGCAATGGTCGAAGTACACGAAGAACTCGAAGAATCTTGACTATCGATATAGCGTTAGACCTAGGGGAAAGGGCCCTGGAGTTTAAGTTTAAAGGTAGAAGACGAAAAACCAGAAGAAGAGAGAAAGGGAGAGAGAGAGAGAGAAAGAAAGAGAAAGTGAAGGAAAAAGAAATAAAGTAAGAGGTAGAGGCGTAGAGAGAGAGAGAGAGAGAGAGAGAGCGAAGAACAAAGAAAGAAAACAAAGATATAAGAAACCAAGGCACTGTAAAAGTAAATAATAGAATTAAAATGAAAAAATATTAACAGATGGAGAACAGAAATGAAAGAAAAAAAAAGGAAAAAAAAGAAATGTTAAGTTTATTAATTCATCGCGAGATTTGTCAAGTATACCTCCAGACCATCGAGATGAGAGAGACGCAAACGACGAGAAGATCGAGAAGATTGAACGCTGATCGGCAGAATGCTCCATCGTGCAACACGAAACCGTACGATACCATTTTCAAGAGTATTTCGATCGTAAATACCGTCGTGAAGAAATAATCGAAGGAATTTAATATCTGTCAAAGTAATTGAAAAACAATTGTTTACTCGCCCTTGAGAATTGACTAAAAAATGATAAAACTGTTCTTATAGAGGTTATACTACCTGATTTCTGTACGACGTAGCTCTGAGAGGATCTTCAGCAGCCAGCATAGCCGATGACACCATTATACAAACGAGTATAACGTTTCCGAAATGACTGTGGTTGCACAGCCAATGACAAAACACTCGGAATCGACTCGTCTGAGAGAATATAAAAAAAGAAGAGCCCGGAGGAATCGGTTGCTTTTCCGTTCCTCCTTGTTTGTACTCCGACATCCGACGTGGTCTTGCCGATATTCCTTCGCCACCGTCATCTTTTATAAAAAATTCTCCACTTTAAATTGAGCGTGTAAAAAGCTAACAATTCTTACTTTTTATGTAGCGGTTTTGTTGTTTGTCTCTTTGTCGAGTGGGCTCGATGGAAACAATGAATTTCGTTTTGTCAAAAGACTTGAAATCATAAATTCAAAACGTACCGTTCATGTGCCCATCACCCTCCTCGTCCTCTTCGTCCTCCATTCCGTGGTCCAAATCTTCGTCGTCCGAATCGATGTTTAATCGTACCTTTCCATGACGATTTGATTCCTCACCGTCCTTTGACCTTTTGGGAGTAAACGAATCGAGCTTACGGTTATGCAAACGAATCGCGATGAATCAATAAACGTACAGGAGACTTTTTAATTTTATGATTTTTTTTTCGACCGAGCGGTTCGGCTCGATTCTTGAAGTCCGAAAACACCGGCAACTATTTTGTTTTTTTCTCATGCTCGAAACAATATCTCAAAAAACAACTTTCAATGAGCTTCGAAACAGCTCAGCTGATTATTATGAAATTCTACTTTCATGAGTTTTCTCATAGATTTTACATTTTTTATTAAGGGGGTCACCCCATGTGACAGCCGGATTTTTTCCGTTTTTTTCTCGATTTTTTGTGGCGAGGAAAAAGAACATAGACTTTTGAAATTTGAAGGGTTCGTTTATTGATATTTCAACTCTATGATAAAATTTTTAAACTCTGATATCTCGGGTAGACGCAAAATTTCGATTTTCAAATCGAAATTTTGCCTTTGAAACACAAAATTTCAGTTGTCAAATCGAAATTTTGCGTTTCAAAGCGCCATAGTTTTTCAATTTTTAATATTTCTGCATGATTATAGTTCAGGCGATAGCCACTGCATTATAAATCAAAACGCTTTTTCGTTTTTTGATCTCAGATTAACCAATCCCCCGGAATCGTGGAGACGATGGAGAAACATATGGGTTGCTATGGAGCAGTGTAACACCGAGAGTCTACCCGAGATATCAAAGTTATAAAATTCTGTCATAGAGTTGAAATACCAGTAAACAAACCCTTCAAATTTCAAAAGTCTACGTTTTTTTCCTGTGCCGCAAAAAAATCGCGAAAAGACCCCAAAAAATCTGGCTGCTACACGGAATGACCCCCTGAAGTCGCAGCGTTTTCAATGACACGAAAAATGGATTTTCTTCCCTCACGATATGTTTGCAGTTCATTGATATCCGATAACTCACATCTCTTCGTCCATGGCGACTTCATAATCGTCCATTGTTTCGTTAGGATCCTGCTCGAGATCGGTGCCCTCGCCTTCGTCTTCGCCTCCCGTTAGATCGCCTCCGTCCTCTCCTCCGTCGCCACTCATTTCATCACGTGCCGGAGAACCACTGTGAGATTTGTTTTTCTCTGCTTCTTCTTCAGCTTCCTTCTCAATGGCTGTTAGCGATTCGGCATCGGCGAGATTGTCGACGGCGATAGCCAAGAAGACGTTCAGCAGGATGTCTGTGTTTTTTGCCATTGATTGCGGTCAAGGAAGCATGAAATTTGAATTTTCGTACAATTATAATCGACTGTTGTCAAACGAAGATCGCTAGGAAGAAAAAATAATCGCTCAAGACGAGTTTTCAAGGATACAATTGCCGCAAATGAAGAGAATTATGAAATAAACGCATGCGAGAATTCCGTGGCTCGCGACACCCCCGTACGCTCGAATTCCCACGTACATAACTGCGTTCCAATCTTCACCGGTCAAAATCTGTAATTCATTCAAAAATTATCCGTCCAGTACATAACGTGCAATGCTAAGTTGAAAGATTTATGGGGAATTGAAACTATTTCATGAAAACGAAAAGATCGATTTGCTCTGGAACTTCGACAACAGATTATTCTTCAACAGAAAGTGCAAAATTTTGAAACGGATTCTCCATACAATAGTCGAGAAAGTGAAAAATTGTATCCACTTCAAAATTTTCCTACAAAAGGTTCCCCTTTGAATTGTCATTCCCGAGAAAACATATCACGAAGTCTGTCAAGAGTAGCGCAAGAATTTTGATCGTTCAATTTCGGATGCATAGCAAACTTTGTACTAAAAACGTTCTGCCAAAGTTGCTATATTTTTTAATTTCCGTGAGTTGTTACAAACACGTTTATCTGGTCATTTCGTTTCAAGCGAGATCCCGGTTGAATACAATTTTTGAGGAGTCAACAGGAGAGTCTGTGATCGTGGCAAAGTCACTGTCTCTATTTCAAAATTCGGTGTACAGTCATTGGCATTTTACCTGAAATACTGTCAGCAAGCTCTGCCAAAAGCTGTCGAAATTGCTTCGTGATTTATCCTGAAGATCGTCGAAATTGAATTTACCACCGAACACCTGCATTCCCAGAAGTGCAAAAATAACGATGAAAAGGAAGAGAAGCAAGAGAAGCGAGGCGATCGATTGTATCGAGTTGAGCAAGGATGCTACTAAATTGGACAAAGATCGCCAGTACCTAAAAAAACAAACGACACAACATTCACGATCCGGTTCAACGATAAAAAATATGATCTCGATAATAGAAAAAATAATTATAAATTAATATTGCAAATGTAGCTTGAAATCGTGGTACTTACTTTGTGACTTTGAAGACACGAAGCAATCGGACACAGCGGAGTACGGATACACCGAGAGGTGGCATGATTTCGGTGTTGGTCAATATCATTTCACTGATTGAGCCGATCACGACGAAGCAATCAAAGCGGTTGAAAAGCGACACGAAGTAGCCCTGTGAAAATCGTTCTTGTTATCAATCCGAGAATTAGGAAAATGCATCGAAATAATAAATAAAATGAACATTTTTATAAAAATTTACCTGAAATCCCAAACTGTACATTTTGAGCAACATCTCCATGGAGAACAGAGCAATGAAAACCGTATTCGTGTAATCTGAAACATTGGTTTTCGATGATTTTACTGCTCGCGATGGATGCATTTTTTGGCAACAGCAATCAATGAAATCGTCCATAATTTTTTTTTTTTATCATACGTCAATGATGATTGATGTCAGCTGATAAAAAATTGATTATCCGAACCTTGGAACTCGTCCAGCCAGTCTGGTTGCCTGTAATGCTCGGTTGCCAATACCCCTGTGTTTAGAAACACCAGAACTATGATGAGCCAGTAAAATGCTTGAGATTTTACGGCTTTCCGACACGCTCTTCTCATTCGTCGATTCACCCTGTGTAACATGACAAATCTCATTCGTACGAACGTTTGATTCTCGAAATAGAAATTTTCTTATGACTTGGTTGTATGCGAAACTGAATCGACCGAATGAACTGGAAAAAATCTCTTCGTGATTCTCGATTCATGCGAATGAAGAACAATTATTTCACTGGAATAATAGCTATTAGAAGTGGTCATCGAAAATCAGGGGCGCCAGTCGAAAAAATAAAATTACAATTGATTCTTGTGGTTTTTTTTTTATCATTCAAATTATTTCACCTGTCAAAATCTCGTTTTTTTCTTTTCCACGTGGATTCCTGCTGCATTCCTTCCTCATCACCTTCCAGCCGATCCGTGCTTTCCATCTCGCTCTGTTGTTTGGCTAAAAGCGTTGAAACATGTCGGAATAAATGTTTGTCTACTGGCAAACGATCTCGTAGATGAAAATTATTGATGGACAAAAAACTCCATGACATACGTTTTCCATCTTGCATTTGGGTCATTTCATCAGCCTCCGCATCGATATCCTCGCCTTGAGTGATCCAGTCCAAGTAGCCCCTTAAGTCATCCTCGATCTGTTGTTTTTCCCGGAGTTTATGAAAGTCGCCACGAGCTTTTGCTTTCTCTCTTTCCTTGGAGAATTCTCTGGGAAACAATGAATTACGAATTAAGATAATACGGAATAGCACAAAAGAGAGTCGATTCTCGTAAACAAAACGTTTCGAAAAAAATTCAATTTCGTTCTACTCACCCGGACAACACACCAAGAATCAGATTCATGACGAAAAATGCCCCAAGAATCACCATGGAAATGAAGTAGAGCCACTGCCACGTACTCCCCATTGCGTCTTCGATCTAAAATATTGTTTACGTTTCCAAATAAATATTATAACGTTTCTCTTGAAAAATTTTTTAAAAAATTCACTCTTCGTTGTTTTTGAACAATGGAAATTTGGTGTTTTCCCAAATAACGGAAAAGAAATTGTTGAAATAATTGAAATGGAGAAGCACTAACGTCGTAAAGTACGTCGGTCCATCCCTCGAGAGTAACACATTGGAAGACGGTCAACATCGCAAGTCCGAAATTATCGAAATTGGTGATACCATTGTTTGGACCTTCCCAATACCGACGACTGCAATAATATTCATCGCCAAGGCTGCTGCACTGGAAACCCTGATCGCCACACGGATGTGGGTCTTCCATCATTTCCTCTGAAAATATTCAAAAGTTTTATTTTTTTCTCAAATTTTTGATTTTTCGAAAAAAAAACCGAAGAGTCGTAAGTTACTAATGGCAACAAATAGTTGAGCATTACTAATGGAGACGATAATGACGAATCGTTGATAATTAATTAATTGCCATTTCACTATAAAGTAATTATAAAATTAATCCAATGAATGAACTCATTACCGGTGAGATTGCTGCGACAAGTTTTATGCAACTTTCCGGAGAAGAGCTCGAGGCCAATTATAGCGTAGATTATGATGACGAAGAGTACGAGAAGAGCAATGTGGAGCAACGGCACCATAGCCCGAAGAATGGAATTGAGAACGACCTGAAGACCTGTTGAAAAAAATTGCATTCTCAGACTTATAAAAAGAAGTTTAAAAACATGAAAATCAACTCGAAAAGTTCAAGAGGGGCAGAGGAAGCTTACTTGGAACACCTGAGACGAGACGAAGTGGTCGTAAGACCCTGAAAGCTCTCAGAGCTTTCACGTCGAAGCCTTCCTTTATCAATATCGTCAATATTGTACTGACCATGCTGCGTTCAAAAGTCATTTTAAAATCATTATTATTTCAAGGCATATTCATCAAACCAACTGATAAGTCGTTAGACAATCAGATAAGTCGTTAACATCAAGTTGGATACTTTCAAAATTGGATCAACACTTTATTTTCTTGAATTCCATCTTGGTCGTCACGAATCGTTGAACGAAAAAAAAATTGTTGCATAACCAAATTTGCGTCGTCACTTCAAAGCGACGCGACGAGGTGGCGAGGATAATCGATTATTAGAGAAAAAAACAATGCTTACCCTATGACAACGATTGTAAAATCCAGCATGTTCCATCCGTTTCGAAGATAAGCGCCAGGATGGGCCACGAATCCGTATGCAATAATCTTCATCACGCATTCGAGGGTAAACACAACGAGGAAGATGTATTCTATTTTTTCCTAAATGACACAAAAATTACAGGATAAAAGTGGTTGGACACAGTGGCATCAGAGTTGAAAGAATTAAATTGCAGGCTCATTTACCAAGTACAGATTCGTCTGATTCGAATCACCGCAAGGAAATGGAGTGTAAACGGCCAAAGCCACGCAGTTAGCGAATATAGTTGTTAGAATAACCCATTCGAAAGGTCTGTGAAAAGTATCGTTAAGGAATTGCAAGTCTGCGTTATTTGTCATTTGCCATTGGATCATTGAAATCATCATCGTGAAGCCACGAACATGATCGACGTGGTTCAACTGACCTTAATTCTTGATGACATTGAACTTTGCAACGTTGGTGCCCAACGAAAAAATAGGTGAAATCAAATGTTTTTTTCGTCCATTTCATGGGACTCCAACGTTGAAAACTTCAGCATCGTAATTCTTATCGGCATGTCATCGTTGAGACAATTAATCGCCTGATAATAATCAATCAATTGTCTGATTTACTTGGAGTTTAAAAAACTGTCTCGATTTCTCGATAATTGAAGATTCTTTTGAATCATGGATTTTCATCGGTGATGAACGGGAACATCCAAATGGGAATGATGAACATTCAGATTGGGGCTTTTGCCAAAATAAATTGTTCCAAAATTTTCAATATCGATGATCGAATCCTAAACGCAGCAACCACGGCAGAAAAATACATGAACAAAAGGATACTTCCATTCGACGATACTGATGCACAACTTCCTCAATGGATTTTTGAGTGGTAAACAAAATAGAGCTCTGACAGGTCGGTCCGGTGGAGGTTTGCCCCTTCTCGCGGGACGTTTTTTCTCCGCTGCGGCAGCCGCGGCCGCTTTTGATTCAGCAGGTTGCAGCGCATTATTGGCCCCGGTAGGATCGTTGATCGGTGTCTCGTTCGTACTTGGGGCATTGTTGTTTTCAGCAGTTGGTGTTTGGCCGATGTTTGAATAATTAGTGACACGGGCCCCGTTACCGACCGCAACACCGGGACCCGAAACGTCACCATTATCATTCCCCGTGTTCATCGGTCGCTCGTATCAATTTGCTCGGTTCTCCTGTCCCGCGGCTTCGGTCTTCTTCTCGTTATATTTCTTGTTATCTTATTGTCCCAATCACGTCCACTCGTGTTCCTTCTAACGACTTCCTTTAATCGCCACGGTCGATCAACCCAAACGAGCGATCGACCCCGGATCAGAGCGACGCGTCTCCTCCTGATCGCCCACCTCCTTGGCATGCTACGGCGAGATTATCTTTACGAGCTTCGTTCCAGAGCTGCTTTCAACAGTCCATCAAAAACAATCCAAAATCAATTATTCCAACTTGACCAATTTTTCTTTTCATCTATTTACACTCTATTCATTTAAGGAGGGTGGATCACGAAATCAAAATAATCAGAATTTGATCAAATTTGGTGATAACATTCTTTGGCATCAATTATACAAATACAATTTTTTCAAATTTTTAATAATTAAGCGTTAAATCGAAGTTCTTATGCACGAGATGTATAGCTGTATCGATATGTAAACTCTATGTTTATACACGTGAACTTTAGCATTCAATTACTTGAGTGCTATGTGGTAGAAAAATCTTAAAAAATTTATATTGTCTTATATATTTTTAAAGAATGCATTTACCAAATTTTATTAAATTCTTATCATTTTGAAATTCTTGATATTTTAAACATGGTTAAGCATCGCAACATTGTATCGTCGCGATCCACCCTCCTTAAGGAGTTTCAGTACAGAAGTCAAAATATTAAGAAATTGATGAAATTTGGTGATAATGTTCTTCAACATCAAGTGCGAAAACACAAATTTTTTCAAAATTTTCTTCTACTTAGTTATCGAGTAATTACGCATTAAAGCAGATTTCTCATGCCCGGAATGTATACCTATATATATGGAAACGCTATGCTTATACACGTAAACTTTAGTGATCAATTACTCGATAACTGTGTAGAAGAAAAATCTTTAAAAATTTGTGTCGTCAAATTGGGCACTAAAGAATATGTTCACCAAATTTTATAAAATTCTGAACTTTTTGAATTTTTTAATTTTTTTAGCATGGATTAGCATAGCAACATTGTATCGCCTGTACCGAAACTCCTTAAAGTATGGTAAAAAAATGGTCCTTTCACGACTTTCCGCTAAAAAGTTAACGGAATAGAAGATTTTATCGAGTTGTCTATAATTTCTCAAGGCCTGGAGTCTCGTAAAAGGTGATCAATGGAAAGACAGAAAATAAGAGAAAAAGTTCTAGTTGAAATTATATTTTTTTCCATGTCAGAATCGAAAAAAAATCACGAGATATTTTCAATTCTTTTGTCGTTTAAAATCATCCATCAACTCATTGAGCCTGATCGTCGCGAGCATTGTTTGGTCTTCTTGTTGAACGACGAGGGTTCGTCGTTGAGTAATTGGCTGCTGGATGAAAAGCCACACTTTTGTCTTTGGTTATCGATATCTCGTGAACTACAATATATATATAATGATCGTGCAACAAGTGAAGGAGGAGTTTGGAAACTTTGGTTGATTCTCTAAAAGTCTCTTTTATCGTTGTACCCAATTTCCTTTCCATCCTCAATATTAGCCTGACAAAAAGTGGAGAAAATGGCTTTCATCACGGTCGTTGAATCTGTTAAAACGAACGGTACAATTTGCACTTGCTAACGCACATTCTTCACTCGCTACAAAGAAGAAAGACGATTTCAATCGCATTTTTTCTCCGTAACTGAATCAGGATCCTGAAATAATATGGCGGAAGGAAGAATTAAAGCTAAAAAATGGGGTTAATTTGGAAAAATTTAAATTTGTGCCTTCATACAGAAAAACGAATTAATGATTCGGTTTAAGGGGGAATATCAGTGTGAAAATAAGAGCTTGAGTGCAAAGGAGCTTCTGTATGGTCCAAGGATAGCAGACTAATCGGTAAGAACTTGTTTTATATTAATATTCAAGTTACATCATTCAATTTTATCCTCTCAAAACTTTAAACGCGTTTTTCTCGAAACCATGTTATTTGGCCTGGTTGACAGCATAACTTTGTCAAATTTTGTCCAATCGAATTCATTCAAAAAGGATTCTCTTCAGAAAACATATCGCTATCGTCGCATCGTAGAGTTTTTTAAAATTGTTTATTTTTTTCTTTTATTAATAATTTATTGCAAAATTTGTTTGTAAAATTCGATCTTTTTTTAAATGGCCGCCATTTTTTTTCTAATCAAAATTTTCAAATTTCTTACGATGCTGCGATAGCTGTACTATTATAATTTCACAATCTTTTTGAATTTTATATTTCAGATGCTTGCTGTGCCGCTTATGTTGTCAACCCTCTGGGAGTCTTTTTTTTAAGACGCCATTTTGCGACCGCTCCTGTGCTTAATAAAATGTACTAAAAATAAAAAATTTCTCGTATACTTCATTACTTCAATAATAATTGGTACACAAAATTTTAAATAATTTGAGCGCATCGTTTTTTCAAAAAAAATTCCCAAAAAATACCTCATTTTTCAGCCTGCCACACTGATATTCCCCCTTAATGAATCATAATTTTTCGAAGGTAACCTGACGTGTTCACATTTCTGTGTGTGTGACGAATTCTGCAATAAATAATTTTCGTCGCATTCGAAGCTACCGAAAATATATAAAGTCTCTCTGCGGTCAGATTTCTTCGTTCTCGAATCTGCCACGGGTTTGGTGTACCCGCAGTATTTCCAAGAATTGATGTTGTTTCTGACTTTGAGATCAATTATTCTGACATGGGTACAGATTTGAAGTAGGAAGTGGAGTTTTGGAGGGGAAAAACATAAAGAATTTATACAAGTTTGTTGTTTAGTTAGGAAGCGATAACTGAATAAAATTGACATTATGCGAGTTAAATAAAAGAAAAAGAAAGATGAAAGGCGGGAGATGGATAGAGAGAAAGAGCGAGAAAGACGAAGAAAAGTTTTTCGTAGCCGATGATGTGCTGTGCTCCGTTAGCGTTGTTCGTGCAGTCACAGAGCCCGCTCACGTTCGCGGCTGGGCTTCCGTTTGCTATATTTAGTGATTCTAAATACTGGTCGCGAGACCCAGAGCGCGAAAGTGCGCTCCAACAACGCGAGAGAAATCTCTTCTCCCTCTCCTCGCTGCCTCTGCAGTTCTTTTTTCACTATTAAATATGCATCAAAGAATAGAAAAAGAATAAGGTGGAACAATGAGAGAGAGAGAAGGGGGCACGAAAGTAGTACAAAAACATCGAGTTTTTATCGAATTTCCTCGAGGCATCGGATCATAAATCTATTTATTATTTATTGGCCGAATCTAATGAACTCATAAACATTGAATCCAAAAGATTCTCATGTAAATGAAAAAGAAAAAAAGAAAAAAAAACAACGTTGGAACGAATAACTGCTTCGGAGTTTTCCCCCATATCAGTGGCTCCAGAGTAAATATTTTTCGGAGGCCGGATTTTTCGTCACGTGGCTTTTCGCTATAAACTAGAGGAATCTCCGATGAACGGCGCGGGGCATTCTAAAAATAATACTTTTTTCGAAGCACCTTAACGTACAGCAAGAACACGGCCGTGGAGTTGGCGATTGGCTCGCTTTATAGTCCTTAACGATCGGCGAGTTCATCAGTGCCCCTCGACTATACCCCCGCGAGTTGATCGTTCGCACATAGGGGGTGGTTCGGTAATGCACTCTCGTATATTTATACATGCAAGTTTATTTTGTAGAGACGTGTGCCTATATCTATACAAATGCGGAGGTTATTCGTCGGACTGATAAATCCGAAGAGTTGTCAATTATATTCGGTTCGTCGATCACGCCTCCAGGTGAATACACCCGAGCCTCGTTGGCTCAAGCGCCATCTCGAGCGCGAAATATCTATACGTAATATATTATAGAAAGACACACATGTTTAAAGAACATTGGCGCTGCTCTCACTGGCAGTCTAAAAGGGCGCAAACACGCTGTAAAAAACACGTACGACGCGCGCGCTTCGTTCGAAGGAGACTTCAACACCGAGGACGAGTGCCTTTCCGTGTGTCAGTATAGAAAATGAGCAGCTACAGTTTCAGTAACATGTGACGATAGATTTAGTACGCGATATCGTACGATGGATCTCGAGGCCTTTCGACCCTTTAACATATTCGCGTGCACACATTGAGACACACAGTTGCGCCAAGAGCCAACAGGATTCCCACAAGCTCTCACTCCCTTTCCTTTTCCCCTGGCTCCCCCTTCTCCGATGTGTTTATTAAAAGAACAATAGAGCGAGATGGGCCGATCGGTTTAACCCCATTTTTTCTCACCTCGTAACTTGCACCTCTTTTTTCTTACTGTGCACATTTTTTTTACATCCTGGCATGCGGAATAAAACGATGCACCCGAGAGAGAACGAAAGACCTCCGGTATATAAGTTTACTCCGGGCTTCGTTTATCTTGGGATTATAGAAATATATTCTTGTAAATACAGTTATAAAGGGACGTCCAAAGAGTTGAAAGATGTCAGTCCCTGCCATTGTACTTGGGCATTCGAACGTTTTATATTGAAATGTTAACTAAAATCCTGCCCCATTGTTTCCAAGCTGAGGCTCTCGTGGTTTGTTTTTTTTTTTTTTTTTTTTTTCATATTTTCACCGGTTCTTTGTTCTCACTCTTCTTTTATTCCATTTTTCGTATCGTTATTTAGCCAGACTGCTGAAGAATTTTTATTCGTAAAAAACGTCGCCACGGTTTTACGACTTTTTTCGTTGATATTTTTTAACTTTTCTACTTTTCAACGACACGTTTTTCCCTTAATATCTGAGTTTCGCAGCCTCAATTAACGGCTGAAATGTGAAATAGCGCCGTTTTATCACTTGCGAATACATCAAGGTCCATGCCTGTTTACCGAAAAACGCATCGGCCCTCGTCGAAAAGTCATACTTTCGGAATTTAGGATTACCACTTGCAGTTACATAGCTCGTGCAAAATTGTACCGCTATATATCGCTTTGTGAGAGAAAATGTATGGGTTTATTTTTACTCTTTCCTCGATGCTCCGAGCTTTCGCACTCTCTCGAAACATACCTACGGTCGGAATAGCTCGCGCGACCTCTCGAGCTCTTGGCGAATGATGGATCATATGTTTGTAAGAAAGTTCACGCGCCTTTAGACTTTGTCATAGTTATTCGTTGGACTTTTATCAGCGAAGCTTGCAACGTTCGTCGAGGGACTGTCACAATTCTTTATTTCACATGCAAAAACATCGTTTTTAAGGGAGTTTCCTCGTCGAAAAACTCAAAAGTCTTGCCGGCTACCGAGCATAAAGTCCATTCTAGTGAACCTAACAATAATTCAATGCATTTTTGAATAAAGCATTATCAGAATGCACGTCATACATTTCTCTCAATGAGTTTGAAAGTCGTTCGGGGCGTGGGGACGACGGCGGGGGGCGTAAACGAAACAGCTGCCTCCTTCATTATCGAGATAAACCTAGTTTCGAGAGTAAAGTACACGTATCTATAATGCACGAGAACGTACTACAAAAGCAGTCCAAAGAGCGAGAGTAGCTTTAAATATACATAAAGTTTGATATATACGTGAGATTAAGGTATATCCTTGGCGAGAATAACGCTGAATATGCACAGAGATGAGAGGACATTTTTGTGCAAAGCTTCCCACTTGAAATCGACATGCCCGTGACACTGATACCTTTTTACCCTTTTCCTGACGTTTTTGACGAGTCATCGAGAAAGTCAACGTCTCTTTGTTCGAATTTAGTGCTAACTTTCGTGACTTTTTCCCCTTAGTAGTAGATTTGAGCTTGTCACAAATGCATAAATTCTGATTGTTACCAATATGCTTGCTTCGGGCAAGCAATTCACTTGCAAATTGTTCATATCTTCATTGATTTAAAGAGAAAACAAGGCTTTCGGTGTACAGATGAATCGACGAACGAATCGCGATCAAGAAGATCATTGGTTCTTGACGTTTGGCCACGAATTTCATTTGGCATGCAGCAAAATCCGTTTCCGCAAAGAATATAAACAATCGAGAAACGAAACTCACCGCATCCTCCTGACGATTATAAGGGCTTTTTGGTCCCTCGACGAAAGATCCTCGCGTACATATATAGCGTCATATATGTACGCTCTATCACGTGGTCCGGGCGGTTCCACGCGTCATATCCGTGATATTCGTTTATATGTGTATGCACATATGAATCAGTCTTTTTCTTCGGCTGCAATACGCGATCCTTAAGTTTCCACTGCTCGTCGTTTCCAAAGATTCGACATTAACTACAACAGTATATTGAGATAATTATAACTATATGGATTTGACTGCAAGAATCTAGGCCGGTGCTTGATCCTCGAGAGAAATGAAAAACAAAAAAAAAATAAATAAATATAAAAATAAAAGAAAAAAAATCAATGTAAATTATCGAGTCGATAGAACGTTCGAAGAAACAGAAACAAAAATAAAGCGATTTCTCCATTGACCGAGTGACCGAGAGGGTGCAGTGTGGGCGAGGGTGCAACGGCGATGACGTCGTCTCACTCGGTACGAAGAAGAGTTGGCGAAGGAGCGAGAGAAAGAGGGGAATGTATAAGGAGCGAGAAAAAACATGTTGAGGGAGGGAAAGTATAGTTATTTTGATTATTTCAATTGAAGCGACAATGACACGAGGGTTTGGAAAAATTTTCAAGCCTCACGGACGCGGAGGGAAGAACGCAAAATTCGCGAGAGTGGGAGAGAACGAAAAAATTCACAGAGGACTCGAAATTGTTGCCGAGGCTCGAGCGGGTGGGGCAAAAAGGGTCGCGGACACGAGGATCGTCCCCGCGAATCGTCAAAGATACGAACGTGTATTTCATACCCTCGTCGACTCTCGGAACAACAAAAGGGCGTTTTGCACCCTCGTGAAATATGACTCGTAAGCTTTGGCTTTAATCCTCTCAATATAGCACTTTTTGGGATGTCCCTTGTCCCCCCGTCTCAGAGGAGAAAACACGCGGGTTTTACTTACGCTCGTTTCGTAACCACTCGAAAAATAGTGTTTACGAAGGGGTGGGGCGTCTCGAACCCTTCCTGTAGTACGGGCTGTGCGTCAAGGGTTAGAAAGCACGAAGGCGCCACGCACTCCCGCAGTTCGATCACTTCATTAATAATGCATTCATCCACTTCCGATGACGAAAGTCGCGCTGACTTGTTCACTTTTTATTCCTAACAGTAAAACCCTTCAGCCTCTTCCGATCAATAAATGTGTTGAATTTCAAGGAGGAAAATCGAAATCAGTAATCCATGGGGTTAGGAGGAATTTTTTTTTTTTTTTTTTTTTTTTTTTTTTTGAGAAAACCGAGACCACGAGAAGCAGGAACGAGACGATGATGAACTCGACTCTCTACACCCTCCGAGATCGCCCGGCGCACTGTTCGCTCTCCGGGTTGATTCACCGTTTTATATATTATAAATAGATGTACCAACTTTGTCTTTCTCGTCTCCACACTTTTTCTGTCATTCCGTCTTCCTCCCTTGCTCTCTCTCCTTCTCTCTTTTCCGCTTTTACTATCTTCGCTTCCCCACGAGAATGGAAAAGGAGGAGAAAAAAGTTTTTCAGCTGTGTGATTCGGCGTGCGTGTGAGTATATCTAGCTTCTATAGTGTTAGTGCATTTACCCTGAAGCTCTGCCTCGAGATGACGATGTAAAAAAAGACTCGGCTCATTCGAACAGTTTTCACGTACGATTCCTCGTTGCTCGAAGCATGTTTATCGACGCCACGATTTCTCTTCGTTCACCCCATGGAATTTGCCTTAAAATATTTATTTTAAAAAACTCCACGAACTTTCCGATCCCTTAAATTGTTCGCGGGCAAATTATATTGGTCCGGATTAGCATTGAATATTTAACTCGGATACAAAAAGGGTTGGATTCTACACGTCTCAATACATCAAATCCCAACGAATTTGTATTTATTCAAGTATTTATGAACGCGTGGTTTATTCCAATTTTTTATTTCCCCTTTTATTTTTCAACGTACAAAGCACACGCACGCACGCACGCACACACGGTAAACACTAAATTCTGCGACGAACTTCTGTGCGCGCTATTCCTAGACGGGCGTCGATGGAAATTTTCTATTTCTCTCGTATATGTTTTAATCTGTTTTCCTATTCGATGAACTTTACGGAAGCCGACACCGCGAGTGTCTCGTAGATTTTCCAGCCGTCTTCCCATGTCGTTGAATTAATCTATGCATTTCTCACCTTTCACTTTCGCGAGGTAAAAAACCAGATCTTTCCGCACTTGCACGTCCCTTCTATTTTTTCTCTTGCGCCCTCTCCCCCTCTCTCGCGTTTCTTTTCGCTGATAAATGTGTAAATTTACATGTACGAAGAAAATACGAGGCTTCACTCTTTTTCGTTTTTTCCATCATCGTCATCATCAACATCCCCCATCACTTTTCGCCCCTCGCGTTTACTCGTCGATATCATGACTCATGCTTTTCTTTTATTTATTTCTTCTCCTTCGTTTCTCGCTCGTTTGTAATTCGTATGTTTTTCATGCACTCATAGCGCCTCAATTATTAATTTGCCGATGGTTGTCTCGGGGCAAAGCCACCCCTAATTCGCGATAACTCACGTATGCGTGAATTTATTAGGCGAGGGATTCGTTCGTGTTCGCCCGAGGCAGTTAAGCGAGCGCACAAGTCAAAGTGTGATCTATTTTATTGGGCTTTTCCCGACGGTAGAGACTTTTTTCATCGAGCACGCAAGCTTACACATATTCAAACACACAAACGCACGCACACACACACACACACATGCACACACACAAACGGACAGCGAGACTCGCGCTCAGACGTAGCACGCACGTTCCAGTATCTCTCGAATATTTCTCTCTCTCTCTCTCTCTCTCTCTCTCCTTCTCCCGTCCTCTCGCTTATTCTCTTTTGCACTCCTGCTCCGGTACCCTCTGAAGTAGAAGCAGCATCGGCCCCGGTGTGCTCGACTCTCGCGGGATAAAAAAGCTGCGCCACAAACGAACGAGCTTACGCGGAGAAGAATCCGTCAAGAATGATAACAACGAAAAAGCTTTTCAGCCTTTTAGGAGCTCATAGTTTTATCATTTTTTGCATGTCGTTGATCGTACGCACATCGTCAGCTTCGCGATCCTTAGGCAAGCGTTACGATGGAAGGACAACAAAAAAGCACTCTTAACGCACTCGATACTCGATTCTTTCGATTCATTATTTAATGTGATACCCATCTATTTGTTTTGGGTTTTAAACTTTCAGCCTCGTTACCCATACTTTACACTTCGAAATGAGAGTACTATTTTTTATGGTGGAAAGCGCAATGGATTCTTCCGTTCGTAAAGCTCTTTCTAAAGTCCGTTTCCCAGCTCATTCGTTTGGCCCGTGTTCTGTCAAGCTCTCTCGCGTCTCAGCAGTACATTGGCCGTTCCACCGTTGCTCGGGAAGCTCCGCCCGTAGCGGCAAAGGACTGGCGCCTTGAGCTTCCTCGTTATCTGTGAACACGGAGCGCCCTCTCGTCCACCCCCGCCGCGATACTGCCGACGAACCGAGCGCCGCTGGACTATTTTCCTTCTCGTACTGGCTCTCAACCTTCCCACATTCCCAACCTGCACATCGCCATCCTCAAATCCCCCATTTTCATGCGACCGACCCCATAAATACCCCATTCGATTCCCCGATCGGGGCGCCGCTTCTTCTCCACTCCTCGCATTCCATTCCAGGATTGCCAATCACAGAAGCCGCCGGCTCGTTTTCCCGGAACTTGTACACCGCTCACTTCGCCCGGAATGCTCGCATTTTCCTGCGACCCCGTCCCGGCAGTCGGCAATTAATCGATCGAACGATTATTCCCCAGCGCGCCGGAAAAGCGCTGCTCAACGGTCGGCCAAGCAGGCTCCGCATTTCGGGACACGTTTATCGACTTCCGTTCAAGCTTTGGAGCTTCGAGCCTCTTCGCGACGTGCAGCAAGTCGATTCCTCCTGTCCGAAAAACTAAAGACTTTCGAGCCCAGGCCCGCGAGATGGCGAACCTCCTGTCCTTTGGATAACAAACAATAAAATACGGTCAAACAGCGTAACAGCTTCACTTGACTTTTGATAGAAAGCGCTCCTTGGACGCCACACTCCACGACGCTCGCATCCGCATCTAATTATCGTCTGACCTAGTGCCATTTTCTCACACTTTACCTTTCTTATTCTATTATTCATGTTTCAACCCTGGAATACATGAATTTTAAGGTCACAAGCGGTTGCGTGTGTGACGATTCATATCCAATTCATGATTACCATCGCGCGTCGATAACACTCGTCTCGGAAATGAGGCTTTTCTCGTCACACACACACACACACACACACATATACACACACACACACACACAAACCAGTCGGACACTTGCCAAAATTCTTTCTCCTCTGGGATGTGACATTTTTCGCTTTTCGTATGGAATTCCAAAAACAGAATTAACATTCAGCGAGGATTTCGACGATCATAAACTGCCATCTGTGGATGTTGGAGGAATATATCAGATGCGGGGGCGGAGCTGATCTATGAATTGGCTCTACACATTCCCCATTTCCATGCACCCTGCTCGTGGAATCAATAACTTTTGATAATTGATTAAATAAAGTAACAATTGTTGAAAGGGTAAAAGTGACCCAGAAAGTTCATGACCCGGGTTAACCTTTCTTGGTGGATGGTACGGCGGTGGTAGTTACAGAGCAGGGAGCGTTAAGTCTCATCTGGGAGCGGGTGGAGGTGCGATAAAACCGAATGATCGTGGATACTGCTGCAAAAGAAATGGCTCCTGTTGGGGGAATGGTGAATTTTTGTGCTCAAGGCGCTCGCTGCTTGGGAGAGAAAGAGGCATGAGGAGCAGGGGGACGGTAGAAAAATCGGCAAAATTCTCAGCAAATTCGTACGAGGATCATGCTCAATGTACACACGTGGAAAAAAAGCGATATGTACATTGGAATAAAGCATGATGTTGGAGGATCGGGTATACGAGGTGAAGAAAAAAGTATTAGAGCTGTAAACAGGGAAGATCGTCTTCGCGAGCTTGGTAAATTCGAGAAAGATAAAAAGACGAGTGATAATAATAATAGTAGTCGTGATAATAATAGTGAGAAAACTGAGATAACGTAAAAGCGTATAGACATGGATCTGTGTGTACAGTAAATTGAGCTTTTCTTGGCACTCTTTTCCTATATCGTATTTCGCGACTGGACTGTTCGTATAGATTTCTCATTGAAGAAGGGGATTGAATAACCTGAGAGTCGAAACACGATACGTAATTGACTCTGAGAACAAATTCAAAGACGTGGAAGACTTCGATGCCGATTCCTCCGAAGAATCACACGCACTCGATATTACGACAATTTTCGAAAAATATAATCACTCGTGGATTAGGACCTTTGAGAAATTGATTCGCTAACGCTTTTCTTTTTCTTTATTTCTCACGTTTATTTTTTACCGGTTGCTACTGTAAGCTTTTATAATCCGAAGGAAAACATTAGCTGCATTAAAAGAGCACGAAGTACAAAAAGAGCGAGAGAGAAGAAGAGAGCGAGATAAAATACTAGGAAAGTGTACGTCATAAAAAATGGTACACCCAGCATCTTTAGTGTTATGTCGAGAGGCGCATTGCATTGTATAAAGAAAACAGTGGATAAGAGGCAAAGAGATAAAAAAAGTGTTGAAATGTTAGACCGCTCTTTCGACAACTCATAACACAGCTTTGCCCTCAGCCTCTGTTACACGCGGTAACTTTTTCATGTAAGCATTCTACTACAAAAAAAATTAGTGCCAAATTGGACCATCGAATTCCAATTGCAGCCCACTTCGGCGCGGTCCATCGGCCGTTCCATTCGAAATTGTATATGAAGAAGCTTCGTTATTTTCTTCAGTTGTGCTAATGAATCTTGTACTCGTCACTCTTCAACGAGACATTACTTTTCAGGTGAATTATAAAATAATTCAAATACGAATTCAAAGATTTGATTCCTTTTTATGAATTCCATTTTATGCCAGTTTCGCTTTCTTCTCAACTTGCTATCTCCATAGTAACCAAACGTCATTCATCACTTCTACACGATCTTCCTGACCATTCGCACGTCCTCGTGTGATAATAAAGAAGCAAAAGTTTCTTCCTCTGGTTCTTCATCGTCTGTAAACGTAGAATTATGCGTTTCTTTCAAAATCATTCGACCTTTTTCCTCACTTTTTTTATTCTTTCTAAACAGTCATATTTAAGAGTATGGATCAGTCGACTAATCTCACTTTTGGAATTTTCGAAATCGAAATTCTCTGACACAGTTTGACCGATTAAAAGAAGGCTCCGTCAGTCGATTTTTGCCATCGTGTTCTGCGTAGGCTGACAGAGCCTTTTTTTAATCGGTCAAACCGTGTCAGAGAATTTCAATTTCAAAAATTCCAAGTGAGGTTAGTCGACTGATCCATACTCCTAATTAACGTTGCTTATTCAACGAAAACGCTTTGATTATTTTTTATTGTAATAATTTGAATTTAGCGCGATATAATATTTCACGAAACGACTGAATTGTGATCTCACCCCTCCCCGAAATTGTAATCCTCGGATGTCGCTGACCAGAGAGTCAGTGTGAAGAGTGCCCTCGAGTAATAAAGATCGACATAGACCCTGACCGTTTCTTAATCATTTGCATCACCTTATTTCATCACTCGATAATTCGATATTTGGATCAACGCATCGAGTAGTTCAGGCGAGTAAAGATTTTGATAAAAACATAATACCAAAGTATTCTGCACAGAAATAAAAGGTTTATTACATTATGAATTCGATTTTACGTCGCTTCCGCTTTTCTCGGTATATTAACCAAACGTCATTCATATCTTCAACTTTTTTTTCAAGGGTACGACATGAAACTCACTCGAATCTGTGTAAGTCACAAAATTTTCGAATTTATTGCCTGCTTCAAATTCACACTGCCCCATCATAAATCTATGTATGTATTTGTACAGTCGGCCATAAGTTGAAACCTACTGCACATCAAGCCAGCAGCAGCACATAGATGCGAGAGTCCCATTGTCCTCCTATACAGCGCAGCAAAAGTTTCAGAGAGACAAATTCCGAGTGGTGTAGTACAAGTGTGCGGTGTATATGTGCGGATGTTTGTGTGCACGTGGGGAAGCGAACGAGAGGGAGGAGAGGAAAGGAGGGAGGAGGGAAATAAACAACAACGTACCTCCGGTTCTTGGCTCTTTTCGTCGTGAAACTCTCGCGAAATTTCCCCAATGAGAGAGGCGAGAGAGAGACTGGGACGGAGAACGTCCTCGGGTTTTCAATGTGCGTCCGCCCTTCCAGTCCTCCCAGACGACGTCGTACAACGACCAAGACTCTCAAATAAACTAACCCCAGGCCGTGAAGCTTACGGTTTCTAGTGGTTCTCAGGGGGTACGCGGGCTCTCTCCCTCTCCAACGAGGTGAAACGCTAAAATGCGTACATGCTTACATTTATACGGGGATTTATGTATTTATATGCATATCAATGATTTTAGGAGAAAAAATCCATAGGAAAATTAGAATGACGTTATTCGTAATTCGAGCTTCGTGGAAAATGTTTTCGGTGCGGTTAACATTTCATCTTATGAAAATACGTTTTTCACTATTTTAATGACTCATTATCGCAGCAATTTAGCTCCATAACAATACATTTTTGCACTATTTTCTTCGCAGGTTAATTGTCGTTTTTGAATTTTATGTTTGCTCAGACATTTTTTCACATCTGGAAAATGTGGAGGAAAAATGTGCACACCAAACAACTCCGGACGAATGAAAATAATGGCATCTCGTTAGATTGCGAATTTATGATGATCGTTTAAAAGGAAAGCTCACAAGCTATAGCCAGAGGAATTTATCGAATTTTAATTCGGGTAGAAGAGTAGGGTATAAAATTCAGTAAATGAATTTTTTTCGTTACTATTCCCTGCTCTGTTTCTCTCTTCCTTAATGGTTTGAATTTCTCTCGATTTATTCCGCCGCATTAAACAAATTACAACGTTTTTCTTCTCGCTCGCTCCGCACTCTCTCCCCCTCTCGCTGTCTTTTTGTACACACTTTACCGGGCGAAATTATGAAATCATCAGGCGGAAGTAGAAGCACGTCCTCTCGAGTCGTACTCTCTCATTACCGCGGGGAACCTCGTCCAACCCGCACACCGAGACCGGTCACGTCTAACGATGCGAGAGATGCACGTTGCTCCAAGCCGCGTTACACGAGCCGAGGTTTCGAGGGTCCACTCCGCGCCCTCGCACGACGAACGATAATTTCCATCGCGTATTTTTATTTTTTTCAAAAATTTTTATCCACTTTTTAAATACAAAAATTCTTAGCACGCCCACGCGTACTTGCACCGACGCAAATAAAGCTCACATTTTTCTTCTGTCTCTCCACTTGACTCGCGTTTTTCTTCCCATTAATATATTGTGCGTCTCGATTCGGGGGCAAGGTTGAAAAAAAGTAGTGCGAGGGCTCGAGAGTGCTCGTAGTAATTCAGAGTCAGCAGTCACCATGATGCAAGAGCATTTTTAATCGACGTTCTTGACGAATGAAAAAAAAAAAAAAAATCTCTGATACGAGAAGAAATTGAAAAATCTTTTTCAATGTATTTTTTGAGTTCCAGCAATTACACGAGCCAGTGCGATGGAAAATTGTTGAGTGACCTTGAAAAAAGTGTTCTCCATCTCATAACATTTATCCTCACTCAAGAATCAGAAGAAACGCGAACGCATTCTGCATTTCGTGAAACGACGGTGAAAAGTAATTTACATTTTTCGATTTCTCAGATGCTCCCGCAGGCGTTGAGAATAATCGTAGTGTTCTTAGAGGAGCAGCAGGGAAAAATGTGCAAGCTGAGCAAAGAAAGGAGGTTTGCGGATACAAATATACAAATATTATACATCTATTTACTCTGGAGTTGTGTGTATATTGCAAAGTCGCCCATTTATACATACGTAATACATATTAAAACACATATTTGCACGTATTTGTATACCCAAAAGGGAAAATTTAGCTGCACGACCGTCCGTGTATACGCTGCGCAGAGAAGACGAACGTTGCTCGCTTTGCACCGAGGATTTTTAGTATTCGACTCGTAGCCCCGAGCTTTATTTTCGAAGGACTGCGAGGTAAAGCTTCCTGTATGTTTTTGCTCCGTCAGACACGCTGTTAGCTTATATCTTCTTTTTATTCTGGCGCTGTATCCCCCCCTCTTCTCATCCTTCCCATTCTCTTGATCTTTTTCTCTCTTTCGTCCTGCTTAAGGCAAAAAAACGACGCTCGTTGTTGTGTTCCCGTCGTTTAGTCGTACTCGTCCTCGTTTTCGAGGTTTCCGGAGTCCAACGGCGCTACACAACCGTATAACGCAGCGGTACAAAGATATTTATATATGTACACTCACACACTATATAAAGGACAGAAGAAAAGAGAGAAAATATTCACTGTGCGAAAGAAACCAACGAGAGAGATTCGATTTCGATTCAATCCAATCGCCTCCTCCCCCCGCCCTTCTCTCGCTCTCTTTTTCCCTTTTTTCTATCTCTAAGTCTCTCCTCGGAAGAAATGCCAAGAAAAATCCACCGGGGGGTACATATTTTTCTTTCGCCTCCTCTTTCTCCGTCCATGCCCTTGTTTATCCTTAAATAATCTCGATAACGTCGCGCGACATCCTCCAGGAGTCCCGTAAATCAAGCCTCATCCATACCAAATTTACGTCTTCGGGGTCCATCGGAATACGCGCGATACTTGATAGAATCGATAACAAAAAATCGGCAAAAAAAGAAGCCGGCTGTGCTTGTCAATTATTCGTAGAAAAATTTTCACTTTTACACCACGCTCAAATTTTTCGAAATATTGATGCAGTTTTACTACCACAGTAATTTGTTATATCGCCATCGTAACGATTCAATATTAATTCCTGACGCTTTATAAATATATTGAATTGTAGAATTATTAGTATGGTTGTCGTGTAGTTTCGGAATGTTTCTATAGTCGAGTGTGGGTGGGACGAGTTGTTTTTGAATGAAAAGAAAAGTGCGCTTTGTTCTCGAAGAAGCCGAATGTCAGCTTGAATCACGAAAAAACGTATCGGTTGAAATTTGTTCTGATGCTTTTATATTCGGAAGTTCAAACTTGGGATCGGTCGACTAGCTACACTTGGAATTTTTGAAATCGAAATTCTTTGACACAGTTTAACCGATTAAAAAAAGGCTCTGTCAGCCTACGCAGGACGATGACAAAAATTGGGTGACAAAGCGTTTTTTAATCAATCAAACTGTGTCAAAGAATTTCGATTTCGAAATTTGCAGCTATCTCTCTCGCGCTCACGCTTGCGATATACCGACTGATCGATCCTCTTAATGAGATCATGGCCACTATTTAAAAATCTGCAGAAAAATCTGATTTTTTTACACAGCATAGAAAAATGTTCGAAAATGACGGTAAAAAAAATTGAGGGGAGGTTAGCGAACATTTAAGCAAGAAAATAAGTATTAAAAATTGGACATCGTAGTGGCAGTAAATGGATCGTGATTTTTCAATTAAATTTAAGGGATCGTAAATGCTGGAAAAAAAAATTAAATCATATACGTATTCGTTGAACATTTATCTTCTTAATGGCGTTATAAAAATATCAGGTTACCGAAACTTTAAGAATGAAATCATAAATTAACTACGATTATCGCTCACGATGAATCGTTGAATACTAGGTTCGGTACGACATCGGCAACACCGCTCTATCAGCTGTTTATGTATATCGACGTATATCGTGTTTAGTTGTGACGTGCTTACATTAGTGTATCGGTACTGTACAGGCGTGTATACTTTCTCGGTATAATTAATAGAAAAATGTTTTTTGTTCATATTTATACAAATATTGTGATAACAAAAATATTTGTAATCACAAATAATGACGTAACCTCAAATTCAAATAAATTGTTGGTTATGTGTATCAAGTCATATGTGAGTGACAAGCCATCAGTTTACCGTTGGCAAGGTAGATATATCTCTCCACCAACAACAAAGTTGCCAAATCAAAAAGTTAACTAGTCAAATTTTTACTAATAATGATATTTTTTTTATATAATTGATAATTACAACGGACTAATTGATTAGTAATGTTAATTTTTAAATCTATAAATTTTGAGAGAACATAATAGCACCAATTCCTTATCATGACAAAAAATTCAGTTGTTCAACGCTCGTGTGGTGGGCATGATCTCATTAAGGTTGATGGGCGACGACGGCTACGTGATTTTTCCGGCAACTATATTTTTCGAAAATTTCAAACGACGAAACATGCTTGAAAACAATAATTTTATTATTTTAGAAATATAATTGTTAAAGAACCAACATTTTTATACAATTTTATTATTAAATAAACGTTTGAAGAGTTCATTTTGACCAGCGTGGTGCAGCAGCTGCCGCTGCTGTTGATGTCACGCTGTCAGTTTTGTTTACAAATTTTATAGGTTGTGAAGTGAGTGTGTACTGTCCAAAGTAGTATTGCAGTGGAGGAAAATGAAAAAATGAACGATCAAAAAGTTTACCAGGATAAAAATCGTCGTTTTGGAAAAATTTACTTAAATAACGTGGCGAAGCTAACGAGCGACAAAATATGGCCAAAAGGTCGAACTGCGACGTCACATGATGCGATTGTACATTGAATGCAGCGTTGTCAAACGTTACTGATCCATTTGTCGTGTAATCCGAATGATTTTTTATTAGATATTTTTTCATATTTCAGCCGATTTTCAATGGTAAGCTTTAAAAACTAAAATACTCATGTATTCTTGAATATCCACGAAATACAACGATCGATTTTTTTTTCCGAAACCTTGGATATAACTAACGAAAAAATTCAATAACTTTTCATGTGTGTACGGCTTTCATACGCCGGAATGATAAGTGTCAGAGAAAAGTCGATATTCGATAATTAATTTGCTGCTAAACTACACGGTAACTAGCGTCGAAATTTTGCAAATCTATCCAGTACGTAATCATTCTTGCCTACCAAAAGTATCATCGCGTAATCTTGGATAGCGAATATTCACCCATCTACCTTAATGAAGAATAATCAATTGTTTTCACATCGTTCACTCTCTTTCTCTCAATTCAATGACACAATAACATCAAAAAATGTATAGAATTCATAAAATTTAATCTATGGTTTTTCCACGATAATTAATGTACGTCAAGTCGAAGGAGGAATCGGTTATGCATTTTGTAGTCAGCGGAGTATATATTCGGAGTCGATTTAATATAAAAATCCAGCGATGCATGTTTGCATCCCATCGTAATCGCTCACCGTGTTTTTATTATTCCGGCGTTACACCCTGCTCTAAAAAAAGCCGCGGGCAAAATCAGAAGAGCTTTCTCTCTTTCTCGATCTAAAACAGCACGGGGGAATGGGAAAATCGAGATTGCACCTGCGGTGTGTAAAGAAACCGAGAGAAATAAGACTGTTGGGACAGAGGGCGGGGAGGAAGGGAGGGGATTTGAGAATTCCTCGTAGTGTGGTAACTTAGCGGAAATCGATTTACGAAAGGCGGAACTACCTGGGGGCAACGATTCGCGGTTTTCTCGCATAAGTCTTTAACTCTCGCGTGAAGAGGAAAGAAGTACGCGCGCGGTTGGTGCAGAACCGGGTACGTAAAACCTGCTATCCCTTTCCCGCTCATCTCCCCGTGCGCTACCCTCGAACCTCTACGTCGCCGGAGCATGCACAACCCGCTTTTTCGTATATATTTTCGTAATCGCTCGAATTTTCTCTCGGTACTTATGCCGATCCTATCCCTCGATTTTATATACGTAGATACCCATGAAATACGAACACAGCTCCGTATGGGGCCGTTTACGGAGAATTCGTGAACGTTCGTCCTGTGAAATGAAAACTGCAACGTATTCCGCTGAGAAGTGTTTTCCACAACAGCAGTCCATTTGAGATTTAATGTCTTCGGCATAGCAGAATGATCGTTTTTTTTTCAAATTTTTTTTATAAAAACAATGTTCTTACATCACAGATATTCGAGCAAGAGAATTTTCATCGCCGGTCCATATTTTCCTGGATGAAAGATTGTCTCGGTTTCGCGAAAAATGGCCCATGGTCATGGCCGTGTATTTATGGATAACGGAACTCGGGGAAAGCACGATCCCCGCGACCATATATTTCCATCAAAGTCTGCTCGAAGCGCCCTTTCACGGTTCTTGAATTTTCTCCGACACAGCGACTCGCGGTGGCCACCGCGGTGCCTGTGTGCTTATAAATAATTGACGTTGTTTAGCACGAATGAATTAGCGACGTGCATGACGATCTCAAAAGAATGTTTAAGTTCTTCGATTTATAAAAACATGGGAATTCGATTGAAGAATGTATCTTGACACTGCGGTAGATACAAAAAAAGCCCGACAGCGGGAAACGTTAGCCCAGAATAATCCGCGCTGCAAGTAGCCAAATTGTCAGACGAATAAATTTGACGTAATACCGGTAAATCTTGCAAGTCTAAGGAGCAATGAATTTGAATAAAAAATCCATTGCTCTGGAACGTAAAATCACGTCAAATTTTGCCACTCCTGAGAGGAGGCACTCTTACGTACATGTATATATTGTACCACTCGTATAAAAGTTTCATCTTTCTCTCTTGCTCCTGCGGTGGTATCGGCAGATGTGTGGTCACGTACCGGGCATTTTTCCCACTGAAGGAGGAATAAGAAAAGTGTATACGTCCAATTTCACGGGGAAAGAGAAAAGGGAAAAAAGGCAAGGAAAAAGGTTAAGATGATGGGTATAAACGCGAATGGGAGGGAAGAGCTTTGCCATTCTCGACCTTCTCGATTTTTCACCCTAAACATCCCTCTACATCTTTCGTAAGCTTTTCGAGTATGAAAAATTTTCCATTCCAAATATTCCTACAGCTTTTGTTGCTCACCAGGTATGCACATAGGTTCCCGTAATTTCACCAAAACTAGATTCATCAAAATTCAATCCAACGTTTTTCTTCCCCATGCTCGCTCAAACGTTATTATGCGAGCTTTTTCACCTTATGCCTTTTTACAGCACGTATATAATGCTGTCCGGGATATTCGCGCACGCGGGGATGCAAGTCAATTTAACTCTCCTTCACAGAGCATGAACACACGGCTACAAACGTCCCCGCTTTTATTCATCCCCAACACATATATGCGTCTATATACATTTGTACTATATGAGGAATATCCATAAAGCCCAGTTGGAAGCGTTGTACGAAAACACGCTCGTGTCTAGTCACTGTCGATCCTCAGGTTGATCGAGTGCGTTCCCATTTATTTCATTTCTCTTGTATCCCGAAAATCCACGAGCTCGACAACGCTGACTCCATGTCAAAATCAGAATCAGTTATGTCGAATATTTATCATGCATATGGATGTGGCAGGAGTACACCAAATTTTTGAAAACACTATAATGCCTTCGACAATTATACGATGAAATAGTTTATTTTATGTGCTGAAAATTCGGAGATTTCACTGTAAATCGTCGTCCGCGTGCGGTATAATGACAAACTCACTTTTTTCCCCAGTTTCGAGTCTTCCAGACACATTCGAAGATTTACATTTCAATGGGTTTGTGTTGAAATCACGCGAACAACGGGGCGCCATAAATTCCCGGATGCGTGGGTGGCAGTGGATTGAAATTTTGGAAATGATACGAATGTGCAGTGAATTTCCATCGAATGCGCCAGGGCCGAGGGAACCTGGAAAATCCGGTAGGTTCCGGTGGACTTATTTTTTTATCTGAATTCAGTCTGGCAGCATCAGAAAATCGAAAAACTGTTACAGGCTCAGCGGTGATCGATGTGCAGGCCGCGATTCGAGTCGTCGAAGTAGCGACGTCGCCCGAGGCTGCTTAATTTGGGAGGTCACAGACCGACTGCGCAATTTGGCAAAATTTCATACGCATTTGAGTGATAGGAAAACGAGTTAAAAGTACAAGTCCGATCGTACAGTGAAGATGGCCAGCACATTTCTTGCGGGCATTCATTTTTGAAGAAGGGTCGTTGGAGGGCCTTCGAGTGAAGGCGGATGGGAAAATATCTTGGCATTGACGGAGATCTTGAATGTTAAAGTCGGGAATAGAAGTTGGATTTCAAAGCGTGAGGTCTCGAGATTCCGACTGATGCGGTTCATTCTCGCGAGCGTACGAAAACAAAAAAAAAAACACAAACACAAACACAAACATCGACAACCACACGAATCGAAGCGAAAGCGATCAAAGAAAGTCGCTCGCTTCGGAGCAGCAATCTTTGCCTTAACTGGTTACGCTATCTTCTCCATTTTCACTCATTTCTTCACGTATACATACATATATACATGTGTTGACAAATACAGATACACCGTTGAGTCGTCCACGACCGAAAGAGGACTATTGACTTTGGTGTACTTACAGCTCAAAGGCATAGCCACACGCCAACGATCCTGAAGCTTTACAACTTCGTTTAATAAACCATGCAGCAATTCACAAAGATGAGTGGCCTCTATTGAATGTTCAAGTATTTCTCAACTTCTAAAAGAATCGTGATCAAATAAAGCACGGAGAGCATAAAACGCATGACGGAGACTGCTGGTCGTTGGGTCAATAATGAAGCATGTCAATAAATCAATTGTTTTGGGTTTTTGGCGATAATGGGCCATTAAAAAAAAGAAGAAAGAAGAAGAGCCATGAAAATTATATTCTCGCCATCGTCACTTCCATCAAAGGGGTTTGAAATCCCATGAGAAGGAAGTAAATTGAATCTTCTCTCTTCCTCATCAGTTCATTAGTCCGTTGATAGAAATGTGCACGGGCACACACCATCGGTGGTATTCACGATCGTAATAACGCAACGAGCCATAAACGTAAGGCCAAGTGCGTCAGTGGGTTACGACTGTCTATAAGGTATATTCAAAGTGGGAAGGATCATTATACGTCGTGCGGCAACAAACTCCCTCCCCGCATTCTCCGCAAGGTCCGCTTTCGCATGTAATGGCAATTGCCAACGACATCGATATAGCGAGCTGTGTGAGTCTTGGGAGATTCACTTCGAATTCCCTTCCTTCTTCCCTCTCATGCGCGCTCTCTCGATCATCCCTCCTTTCTTTTGCTAGACCGATGTACTGGTATCGCAAGCGCGAATGTGTCGATGAGAGACGAACAGCGCGAGCGAAAAGGAGAGAGAGAAAGATTTGATAAAATATATTTGTCTCACAGTATCAAGTTTTAGGTAACTAAGCCATTTACAAAGAAATTTTAACAAAATAAAGTAAAATAAAATGAAAGTTAAGCCAAACATAAGTAAAAATACAATATAAGAAACAAAAACGAGTGATACGAAATCGTACAAAATTTCGAAAATCATACGATATTATAAAGTCAAACAAAATCATACAAACTAAAATAATGAAATAATAATTGAGTTAGTGAAATCTCATAAGCTTAATACTGCAATCATTCTCGCAGAACCGCAATGATTCAAAAATTTAAATAATAAAAAATACTCCACAATACGTAAGACGATATCGCAATAATCATAATGAAATGATGGAATAAGTCATACGATTCAGATTGCGCAAAATTTACCACAACCAATTGTCGAGTAATTGAATGCAGCCAAAATGCAACTGACACATCACGCAAAACCGAACGTCGTATGGTCAAAATAAGAAAGATGCATGACATCGCCGATAGATAAAGTAATAATGCAATAACGCGATAACGCAACTACTTTTTACAATCAAATCAAATGCATGGAATAAATAAATACCAGTGTTATTGGTATTTATTTCTTCCATGAGAGAGAGAGAGAGAGAGAGAGAGAGAGAGAGAAAAAGATTGATTGATGATTATTTATTATGCCCCTGGAAACCCATGGGGGCAATTCGTATACAAATCATAATTTTGACAATATTTTATTTTAATACGAATGCTGATTAATAAGATTAAGCCAATTTAAACAATATACATCTTACAGCCATAATAATAAGTGACTTAACTCTAGTTTCTTTAGTCTTTAACATACAATAGATGATAAATTCCTGCATCTTCATAATCTTGACTAGAATTCTCTCCCAAACTCACGATATTGATCAAGTTCAATATTTAACAGATAATTGAATAACTTTGCCTTAAGGAAGTTGAAGCGATATATATAGGACATCATACGAAAAATACATTAGATTTTATTATTCCAAATGAATGAATTGAAAATTTACGTGAATCTTCTTGAACAGCGCTTAATTATGTGTGAAAAATTTGGAGAGGTTTCACCGCCTGGTAATCGAGATATTCATTGTTGAAAATGACAAGGTTAAACGTGGGCTCTTATGGAAGCTTTCAAAAAATTACTAACTTCAACAATAAATATCTCAATTTCACGACGGAGATATCATCGGCATATCCCGCCAGAAGTTTAATACTGTCTTAAGCTTTCTGTTTAAAAAATTTTAATGTGCAAAGTTAGAAAATAGTTTTAACATAAGATACGCTTCAACCTCCTTAAAGGCATTTACTAAAGAAACCGATGTAACTTCGATTTCGATGTAATAAATCGAGAGAGAGAGAGAGAGAGAGAGAGCAGCTGCATTTTGCATCGGGGTCGCAAAAACGAGCGAGCCTTTAAGTTCAACATCCGCCACTAAATGTTGTCCCGCTCAAGATGATATATATCTGCGTATGCATCGAAGATATGTGTATATACGTAGTGGCAAAGCTTGTAGAAATTCTCTAGAGTATCGTCTCATTACTCATGGCCACTCAAGGACTTGAGATTGCCAGCTTCTCTCATCCTTTGTCCGATGGAGCGATTGTCGTATCAATCGATAATATTAACGAGATGCAGATTATTCTCCTGCTTTCGTGTCTCCCTTACGAGTTCAATAGCCCCTCACACCTGAGCTCAATTATAATGTATAATAATAATAATATAATGTTATTATTGCTGTTCTTGTTGTGATTATTGTCATCGCTGACATTGTAGTCGCTATATTGAGCCTCGTTTACAATGTGATGATCCATTCCTTTCGTTAAACCAGGCTCCAATTTGATCGATAATATGCTTTGGATGAACTTCAATATTATCATATTCGTCCATGATTAATTAAAATTTGCATAATAATCATGACACAAAAATCGTATTTGGATTAATAATACTTCGATTAATATCCCCTTTTGCCCGGAGGATTTTGCTGCTCTGTGAAACAGAGTTATTGATTTACGATAATTAACAGGCAACGGGATGTAAACGAATGCGCAATTCTCTATTTTTTTTTCATTTCTTTGTAAGATCAAATGAATCGAGAGGAAAGTAATTTATTTATACGTAGAATTGTAAGAAATGAAAATTTAACGACATTTTTACACGCAGGGAAACGGGGCCAACTCTTCGCTCGACTTCTTTCTTGTATGACTGCTGTGACGTATCGTTGATTCGGTAGCTTCGATGATAACCCCTCGACACATTCTAAAATATCTCGCTATATATGACATAATGCACTGCAATATTCTATTTGCGATGTATAGATATATATGCAAGTGAGAGTACAGAAGTGAGCTGGGGAATTTCTTACGAAAGCTCCTAGAAATGAGTCCTGAAGGGGTAGGCAGAGGAGAGACTCATAGTGGTTGTGGCAGGAACCGCGTGTGGCGGTAAATCGAATCCCACGCTCGCCTTCTATCAGAGTATGTCAAGCGCAGAGGGAGCCAGCACCCTTTCCTTTCTCATATATATCATCTAAGGAAACGCCACCGGTGGCTTTTGGGGTTTTCATGTAGCGCGAACGCCACACTTTCTATCTCTCTTTCTCTTGTTCCTACCTTTCCGAGATCCTTACTTCCTGGAATTTATTTTCCCAAGTTCTCCATTCATATCATGTTCTCAAAACATTATCAAGTAAATCAATATCCAGCGAAGCAGCCATTGCCATATTGCTACACAAAGCTTTATTAAGCTCAAAAAAGCCTCATAAAATGTTGGAATGGCTTCAACTTTCTCATTTAACATCGAAAAAAAAGTTTTTTTTATCAAGTTGAACACGCCAACGATCTCGCAAGCGTGGCTCAACCTCGCAGGAAAATATCAACAGTTTTTTCAAACTACGTTTTGAAACAAGTTCGAACTTCATTGCTATTTTACACTCACGACGAGTTGATCAATGAATTTTGATGTACACTAGTTTCCATGAATATGCGAGACACGCCGAGAAGTTTCAATGCTCAAACTATAATCGAAATGAGTCTCATTCAAATGTTAAATTATCAGCACGTTAATTAGATCGAGAGAAAAGTTTTCACCATTCTATTCATACATTTTTCTATGTCAGGACGCCATTGCACAATGAAATCCAATCCCCGTGTGGTCCTGTTAGATAGAAACTTTTGACAGGGCTTTTATACACCGGGTTTAGAAGCTGTCAAACATTATTTATAATCTACTCGTGTGTACTGAACGTAGCGAACACATCAAGCAATGGAATAAACCGATATAATTTGTTGTGGGAATTTAATTACTTCAGTTCCCTTTCACAAGAGCAAAACTCAGGCGAAAATGCTAGATTCAAGTTCTAGAGTTTCATCGCTGTTAAGGTTGTTCAATAGCAAAATCCGATTTCTTACGGAAATTTTAAAAAATATATATGCCACGCAGAAGAAACTAACGAATCGATTAAAAAAAAAAAAAAAGTTGTTTACCGTATAGTTTTTCAGATATTGCAAGTTTCTCTATCTGAACACGCGTCAACCAAAAAATGTGTATCGAAATAACTCGAGAACCGTTCTTATGATTTTGATTTTAAAAAACACAGTGTTAGACCATCTTCTGAAAAAAAAGAACATGATCTACCGTCTAGTTTTTGAGAAAAAAATTATTGTAATAAAAATCGTATGAAAATTTGAGTGAGAATTTCAAGGTTCACGACGTGGCAACGCTGTCGCCTGAGCCAAGCCGTGATTAACACTATACTTTAGGATGCTGCGTTCGTTTCGGACAGCTGCTTGTGTACAGTGTTGCCACGATTCACGCGCTTCTGAGCGTCCGCTCGTATCCGGTATGAAGATGTATTCTAGCAGGGGCGTACGCAAAAAAACAATATAAATTTCCAAAATCCCGAGCAATTATGAAATTTTAGTAAAATTTTGTAATCATATATTTTTTTACTTGAATGATTTATGGAACGTATTTCACAACGATTAATTTTCACACAGGAAGGGGGCTGCGCTCTATTTTTTATACGGCACTCAGCTATCGAACTACCTTAATCCGTTGCCGGGTTTTTTTTGTTTGTCAAATAATATTGATACATTTTATGAACTGATGTTCCGAAAACTACGCGACCAAAAAAAAAATCTTTGTTTGGGTGCCAAATAAAAATTCGGGGTACTTCCTAATATTCGAAAAAATACTAGGGAACGAGCTTCAATTGTGATAAACTTTTTAGTGTGAATAAAAACAAACGCTGTCATTAGTTCCAACGGAAGCTAAATGCCTCCGGAGTCTTAAGAGAATTAGTCTCCTTGTACGGCATCTTTGAATAGACGGTGCTGCTTTTCGTCGAAAAGCTTATTCATGTATCTCCGGTTCTGCGAATGACATTTACGCGGAGTCTTCGGATAATGGATGAGGAATTTTTAACTTATCGATATGAATATCTATGGGCAATTTCTGACTTTTTGATACATTGCCCACTGTCGCTACATAAAAGTCAGCTGTGCTTTATCGATTACATCTATAAAAGCATGAAAATTAGCTCTTATTTAATTCTAGTTTGCGATAAGATTTCGTACCATACGTCAATGAAGATTTTTTTCAACTACGTCGTAGCAAATTTGTTCGCATAATCGGAAAATTACAAAATTTTCATGTAGCGTAGAATGCCACATGCACAATATGAAAACGCGTATATATATGAAGAGAAAACAGGCATCTGTACGCGTATTTTGCACACCAGCTGTGCACTGATGGGGTACGACGAGAGTCTTCCACTGGAAGTCTACTAAGAAACTCTCATTTCTCTATCCTTCTCATACACCACTTTCGTTAATGCAAGGACAAAAGCTCTTCGGTGAATCTTCGTGCATGTTCATTAATTAGAATTTATTCGTGATAAGGAATGTATATATAAAGATTTGCCATCTTTATTCGAGTGTTGGACTGCACCAAGCTAAAGAAAAACTTATTATTGTACAGCACTTGATAACTCATTTTTTGAAATATCACGCATGATGAGGCCAAAGAGGTTTTTGAAGCACAACTCGTACTACGGACACTAGGAAAAAAAACATATTGGAACAACGAAATGTGGCATTACGAAGTGCCAATGAAACATATGATCATCACAAGGTTAAGGGTGAATGATACAAAAGTCGAAATAATTAGAAATTGATCAAATTTGGTGATAATGTTCTTCAACATCAAGTGCGAAAACACCAATTTTTTCAAAATTTTCTTCTGTTTAGTTATCGAGTAATTACGCATTAAAGCAGATTTCTTATGCCTGGAATGTATACCTATATATATGGAAACGTTGTGCTTATACACGTGAACTTTAGTGACCAATTACTCGATAACTGTACAGAAGAAAAATCTTAAAAAATTTGTATTGACAAATTTGGCACTAAAGAATATGTTCACCAAATTTTATAAAATTCTGATCATTTTGAATTTTTTTATGTTTTTAGCATGGTTTAGCATGGCAACATTGTATCGCCTGTGCAATATATCCTTAAATATGGTAAAATATGATTTTCCTTTCGCATGACTGTATTTTTGGTAGTACAAATTGGGGCACACGAAATTCGGGCTGATTCCTAACCTCTGAGAAGTCGTGGTTGTTAGGAAAAGCTTCTGCTTCTATAATTTTTCCAACTTCTATGGTTAACATCTCTTTTAAGCATTCGGTAACCGTTTATTTTTATCGTCGCTATCGATTTCTTACATTTTCGATGTCTGTGAGAGAGTTTGCATCAGCAATTAAGAATTATTTAGTATATGAATTATTGAATAGAGACGCGGTGATGATGGAATCTCCGTAAGCTCCCGTATAAATTTTACGATTTTTGAAGTTTCAATTCTTTATAAATGTTCGATAACCTGACCTGAAATTTCGCCAATCTATTCGCATGCACTTTTACTTTCTGTAATTTAAAATCAGTTATTCGTAGAATATTTGGGTTCGTGAAAAGAATACCTTAAACGAACAAAAGAGTTTTAGGTCAAACTGCAGATTCATTTTCTCCGAAAACATTGCAGTTAAACGAATGAAACACTTCCAATAAAATCAACTGTTATTGAATCAACATTTTTTTTCTCAATGGATAAGTGTGCGCCAAATCTGCTCCGCGAGATAAAACATTCGTCTTCGAAATCATCGTTTTTTACCTGCATATTTTCGCTATCAATGGATTAACGCGATTTTCGTGATTCTCGTCGTCCCTCTAGTCGTGACTCTTGTGAAGGCATTGCGGCGAGTTAATTCGTAGGAAATTCCCTAATCTACACCTTGACACGTTATTATCCTCGTCTTTGTGTGTAATGAAGAATCAGAGCCGCAATAAGGCTATGCGCATTTAGTGCATGTACGTAAATATAGATGGAGGGTTTGCTTCACGTGCATTAGCGGAGTCTTCGATTGTTCCGAGAGCAACGAGTGAGATTTTCTTCTCGCTCTTCCCTTCTCTTTTGCTCTTGCTTCAATGCGCATATAGTCATATACTTCGTATCGCAGATTTTCCACAGCATCGAAATTTTCCATCCCTGCTCTTCGACCCTCGTTATAGTTCAATTTTCTTCGAACCAGCAATCCTGTTTACCGTTGACATTTCCGTTTTCAAATTGCTCGACTACACGACCCCTCGTGCCCTCATCCCTCGCGGGCTTTTACAATGGAAATTCTCCAGTACGATCGACCCACTATGGCCCAACGATATATACGTAGTCAGCCAGAACATTAATCCCTCGATGGAACCCAACATATTGAAAAAAAAATATACATATCCGAAGCGAGGAAAAATGATTTTCGCCAAAATCCGATGCCCGTTAAAATAACGATCGTATAAATTGAACTTTTTTCATACGTCTGGATCCTTTTTTAATGTAAGCGTGACAAGCATCGCGACATTGTTGAGTCATCGAGAACGAGGCGTATAAAAATAGAATTTGTATATTCTCATTTTTATCCATAATAAAACGTACCTTTCGCTGTATCTGACGGACAATCAATCTCAGAGTTGAGGTTCGATTCACGATTCAGTCCTCTCCCATTCGAAAACGTGAATTTTTAATCCACCCTGCTTCTTCCTGTAGAGAAAATTACAGAAAAGTATTTCATCAACCATAAAGAAATTCATCCCCATGTTCCTTTTCCGCATGCACTACTGCCTCCGCGTAAGTATAACTCTCGGATAGCGAATTGCGCGAGAGGAAATATGGTCTTTTCGAATGGTGCAGCTTTGAGAAATCTCCGCACGTTCTTTTCATGAAAATATACGAGAATGAAGAAAGGAGAGATACGAAGAGGAGCGAAAAATATCCGTACTTGTATCTACCATGATTGCATAGAAACATGGGAGGCTTCTACGATGGGAACTAGCGCTATTATTCGGTTTTTCAAAAAAAAAAAAAAAAACGGAATCGCTTACTCGGAAACGTCAAATTTCGTTGTAATCGAGTTTATCCGATTTGCTGTTGCGATTACCATCCAAAATGGAAATATTTTACACACTTTTGCGCCCCCTTATGCGCGATTATTTTGCAATCCGCAATATCACTTTCACACCATAAGAGACTTGAGATGAAACGAAAGTTATATAGCTCCTACATCGGTCGCTCTCGAAAAACTTTGAGCACGAGGTAAAATTTGCTTTCTTTTTTTTTCATTGTGTGCGATCGTAGCTGTAGCACGAAAAGAGCGTGGGCGAAGATTTATTCTAGAAGTCTGTTTTTTTCCTATAAATATGCGGTGAGTGTGTATACCAATAGCAATTGCTCGGAGCTCGGCTCTTCTCGTGGTCTGCGAAGCCCAAATCTTGGCTTCGACTTGGATCTCTTGCAAACTCGAACTTCCGAGCTCTCTTCTCCATATGCCACGAAAGAGACCGTAAAAGAGAGAGAACGAGCGAGAGAATAAGAGGAATGAGAAATAGAGAAACCGAGTAGGCGTTACTCCGACCGCGGGAACACGGTGGCTGCTTCTATTCTTGATATACCTACTCGTCGAATAGACTTTGACTTTCATCGTTTGTGTGCATCTATATATATACACACATTCGTCTCTCCACGTACGAGTATACATGTAAAGGTGCCTTTTACTTCTCCCGTGTGTACTTGAGGAATAAGATTGAAAAGCGAGGGCATGAGAAGTTATCGGTGTCGGTTGGGGTGGGCTGCACCCTCTGCCCCTGCACTCATGACATATACTCCCGGGCATGCCTCTATACGTATATGTTGGTAAACGTATTCTCAGATACTCGATCCGCTTATACGATATGTGTACAGAATTTATATATATATATTTATACGTGGAAAAAACTTTGTTATACATGAGATAAATTCGAGTGAAGCTAACCCGTGAAAAAAAAAGAAAATGAAACGTAAGAGTTGAACATTCGAATGGAACAGAACAGATTTTTTTCCTTTTTAGAAGATTTTTTTATTCCGGAAATTCATTTGGAGAATGATGATTGTTAATAAAATATTGAAACAACTTTAGCCTGTGCAATTATTTCGAGTTTTTGCAATGCACTCTTGCAATTAAACAATATCGGTAATCACCCGTCGGCCCAACGTTGCTGGACCACATTTTTTTTCCTTCACCGTACACATTGACGAGACAGCGACGCCAGGTTCCATTTGGGGAAACGAATAGATTGCAAACGTAAAAATATCAATGGAAAAACTCGGGTTATGGAAAGAATAGACAACGAACGGTGGAATTTCATAGGATTTTTTTCGTTCTGCTTTTATTTCTCGATGAATTTTTCGCTGTAATGGAGTTACCGCGAAACAACTCGGGCGGTGGAACGAGCCTGGGAAAGCGAAACTGCGAAAAAACATGTTCGTGCGATTGATCGCTTGCCTGTGGAGTTCCTTCAAACCTTTTTGAAATTTTGTATTTCGGCGAATCCAGGGGCCAAATACGTGCACTCAGGTACGGATCAAGATTTTCAATGAGCAAGTTCGACTCGTTAAAGTCATGCCCATACGTCATGGGAACGCAGTCGGAGAACTTTGAATATATTTGTTCGATTTAAGAACTTTCACTCGGCATATGAGTGGATACACACACGCGCGCATATGTAGATTCGAAAAATTCGATATTGTGGTGAAAAATTCATCCACGAAGTCCTCGCAGCAGTAGTGCAGGTGCGTGTACACCGAACGAAAAAAAGAGGAAAAACTTGTTTTCTTCAAACCTTTGCAGCCCCTATTCCCTTTTCTCGTGCTACCCCGTTTCTCAAGTGCAGTCAACACATGCGATTTGCATCACCCGATGGGAGTACCAACCTTCTCAACCTTTGGGCGGCTCCTTCTCTCCTTTCATCGTTTCCTCGTTCCTATTGTGGAGTTTCCGACGTGTGCCAACTCGATGAAGACAGGTATGCGAGTTCTCTATTCATTGATACCAATAGACACACCGTGCGACCCGATCAGGATTTTACCGTCTGACAAAGAAGAAAAATCCGTCTGAGTGTATACCTATCTATATCCGACTCCGCGTGTAGCACGTTTTTTTATATACACACCGACAGCGTCGTCGTATAAGATGTTATTTGTCAGTGCGCCTGACGCGTTCCGCGCGCGTTGACTCGTACTACTGTGAGTCCTTCGATCTCAGACCTCGCACATACAATTTGCAGAAAAGAGAGTGAGAGAGCGAGCGAAGGAAAAAACGGAGTTCGATCTACTTGACGCGGCGCAAATTTATTTCACGCAAATAACATCGCGAGATAGAGGAATTTCCAAACAGTGGACGGCGAGTACGACGAGAATGATACAAAATACGAAGGAAGTAATAAACTATTCAATAAGCGCATCAACGAATCAGGACAAACTGTAATGATCGCTAATTTCGATCCGGAACTTTGAGTTCAGTTTTGTTAAAAATTGCGGAATTTAGTTGGTTGGGATTTTTGCTCGTGATTTTTGTCTTCTTACGATTCGTTGAAAAATATACTTTCTCCCTGTTTTCGTTGGGAACTTTGCTTATGGAATTAGAGTTTGGATCCTCTTCGCCGTGCTCTTTCATCCTAATATCGCTGTTCGTGCGGTGCCCGCTTGCATATTCACGGCCAAAAGAGATGCCGCTATCTTACACCGCGCTGCAAATCGTTATACATATATCAAGATTCATCTATAGGGTGTCCTGAGATCTATATGCATCACGAGGAGTGAACTGATCGCCAAGGTGATATCCAATGGCATGCTCATTTGATCGTTCACGCTTCAATGCCGGCTGATGGTGCTGAAGATCGAGCAAGAAGAATATCAAAATCAACTGAATCTCGAACGTGTTAAACGTCATTTCAACATTTCTGGGGTTGCCAACTCATTCATTGCATTAATCAAAAACGACATTGAATAAAATAGAAGTTGTTTGGTTCTGTGGAAGCTTGCATACGACCAATGTGGCGTTCGCATTAAAACTTTCTGGATGCTCGACGACTGGGAAGCCAAAAAAGTTTATGAAATCTTCGGTGTTACGACGAAGTAACGCCGAAAATGGTTTGCAGCTCGAAGGCTCTTGTGTAGATTTAAAAAATCTTCCAACGGTATCGTCAGGAGTAAGTTGGATTAGTTTATGGAACTAATTATTATTGTAGCAGTTTCACACGCAAAATGCATTTTCACTACTATTCGCCAATTACAGATTATTTTGGTCTGCATACGAATGTTTCAACAACAGATGAACCATTGAACAGCGAGTAAGCACACATGGATGATTTTTTCTCTGCAAATAATGTCATCCGTCAGCTCGTATCTTGAGATTTATAACTTCGTGGACACCCTATGGACAAAAGATGTATGAAGGTAGAACACTGAATGAATGAGAGTGTCAGCCACATTCCGGGTATAAATATGAATTATAGGTATATGTGGAAGGCGAGAGAGAAAGCGTATACGGTTAACGTATAGTGAATGAAAAGGGTCCCCTTGGGCTTGTATATAACTATACGAAAGCCACCTTCTCTCGTAAGTCAGGCCTTCCTGTATCTCTACCATTCTTGTTCTTGTATAATGATAATAATGATGATAATAAAATCATGATAATAATGAAATTTATGGTGAATCTCGACGAGTTTCCTAATCACGAGCCCGAAGGGTGTGGAATATGGGTGAAATGGTCAAAGCTTCTGCACAGAAATAAACAAAAGAAAAGCTGTCTCGAGAAGATTTCTCAAGAAGAGACAAACTCAGCTGGAAAACGGAATAAAAAAGATAAATATTTTATTCAGAAATAAAGTAGTTCGTGCACGAAACGATTTTCTTAAGAACGTCTTGAAATTTACACAGAGTTTAAATGGGTAGTCGAGACTGATACGCATTTCAAATTTTAAAGGGTTCATTTTATTGGTTAATGAAGACAAATACACAGCTAGGGGTATAGGGACTATGCGTAAAAAATCGTTTGTCTTTTCATATAACGAATGAAAGCTTTTTACGAAGTTTATGAAAGTACACAACAACAATGAAGTATATAATGAAGGTCTGGAAATAAATTCGAGTCGATTGTCTCACTGGTAATCAAAATATATTACCTTAAAGATTGAACGAAATTTTCCTTTGTTTTTTCCCTTTGCGCTCTCTAAAGTGATTTTTTTTATATAGAAACTATAGTATTTTAGCCAGGGACGAATAAAACTTCGGGTTCAGTCAATGATGAATCCCCGTTTAATTAAAGGCTTGTAATTTCATTCGCCAAAAAGTAAGTTGGAAAAATTTATTTACAATGTCGAATCAATCACGTTGACCTTAATTTAGAGTGATAATATCTTTAATTAGGAAGTAAAAATCGACCCAATTTAGACACCCATAAAATACGATCCTACGGGATCTACCTTAATTGAGATTCATTTTTGTTTCCAGAACTTATTTTTTGTTCCGAGTCTATCTATTTCGAAACTGTCTGTCCAAGGAATTTTCATGTTCCTCGAAACATTTTTAGACAACAATCATTTCTTAAACTGGATACAAGAAAATCGATAAGACCGTTCGTCATCGCTTTCTTGGTGCTGTAGTCCACTGTCACCGCTTATCTTCGTCGTTTTTTACGCCGATGCTCCAGGAGCTGAGAAGCGTTTTTTTTCCTTTTATTCCCTTTTTGCCAATCGCGAATACGCCCGAGTGAATCGAACTACACACGTACGTATATATACATACAGCAGACTCGGTTATTGATGAACTTTTAACTGGGAAATTTCGTATTCCCGATCAGGGAACCACCTTCTTGACAAGTTTTGCGTGGTTTGACCCCCTCAACTTCTCATCCTCCTTTTCATCGGGTCTTCTTCTGCTTCTTCTTCGTCCGTTTATTTTTTTTCTCCCTTTTTCTTCTTCTTCACCTTTTTTCTCGAGCTCTCATGCTGCACCTTTCACTCTTATCACACTTTACCTCTCTTCGCGTGTCGTCGTGTTCTCGCTATGCCACTTAAAAAGTCTGATCCCACGCTGCGACTACTACTTTTTCTAGTTCCTCTCACTCGCCGACCATCTATACTTTATATGTACACATTGACGTATATATACGTATACGACTTCTTACAGAAATGTTTGGTTCTGGCTTCAGACGAAATTATATACTTATATGTATGTATAACGGTCAAATATGGGCAACATAAAAATATGGGTTATTCTGTGGTTAGTTTAAGTTTTCATTCCACCAAACTTCCAATCTTTCAATTTCAACCCAAATTTGCTGTGGAGATTTCAAATTTGAAGAAGACAGTTATTGGAGTCTTGCGATCAATGTGTCTGTGAAAGAGCACAAATTATCAAAAGCAAACGAAAAATTTGGTCGTAAAGGTGGAGGTGGGAAAAGTTCCTTTCGGCACATGCAAAGAATCCTAATCTTAGACATCAACTTTTAACTTGAGCTGTGCCTTTGTTCAAGAGTTTTATGAGATAATGATATTAGAAGCTTCTAAACATTGGTTCTATAATAATTTTGAATCGCGATACTAATCTACTCGAATTTTTCATTCGTTCCCGTGTGACACAATCGTTTTCACGTTTTTAGCATAAGGATTTCAAGGAATCTGGCAGGTTTTAAAATCTTACTCAAAACTCTAAAGTGGCAATCGTGGGAAGAACATATACGAATAATAAAAGAATAAGCTTCGAAGAGGGTCGGTTCGGAATTGAACGTCTCGTGTACAAGCAGACGATGGAATACCACCCCTTAGCAACCCTCGGAGAGAGAGCTACTTCGACTTCTTTCAACCCAGTGAACACTGCCACTCGCAGCGGGTTTTAGGACGATTAAAGGATTTCCAAAGGCTGCCGCCATGGTGAAGACTGAGACTGGTTATATACGTATATGTATATATCCATAGATGAAATACAAAGTAAAAGTTTTTCAGACTTTTTTTCGCACGTTTTCATCAGACAGCATCTCCAAGGACAGGGGACCGGGTGGGGGGGAAGGAGTGAATTCAGAGTGGGGATAAAGCGATAAGAGCGGGATTAAGTAATAACGTATCTTCAGAAATTTTCCTTCGACGGAAAAACAGGGACGCGGAGATGCTCTTGACACGGGAAGTACGAAAAAAATTGGAATGGATTAAAAGCGATGACAACGAATGAGGCTGATTGTCTCATTGCATTAATATTTCTCGCTCTTCACCATATACAGATATATGATTCTATTTACTTTTTCAATTTTCTCTTCATAATGTACGTACAAAAGCCTCTAAAAACTGCCACGTAGTCGATTTTCTTTTATCTTATCTTCGTAGACGAGAAGAAATGATAAATGTCTCTGATGCTTTGACGATGCAAAACACGATAACGAGCCTCTTGTTTCACTAAATCCATTCAAAGGCAAATGAGATCGTTAAAGAGTCTTTTCACATCATTCTTGTTATTTTTCAGCATGCACTTTGTTCATAAAGCATTACAAAATAAATTACGTAAATAGAGGTCATGTTGGGATTTTTGATCATTCTTCGAATTTTTTTTTAATCGATTTTGATTGAATTCGATTCGTTGATTTTCTCGAATCTGGGCCAATGGGGAGCAGAATTTTTCAATAATTTTCTCCAATCGTTGAGTCAAAAATTTGTTCACTCATGGTTAAAAAATTTTCTTTTAATCACACAATAACGTTGAACAAATGTTTATAATCGAATGAAATAGTTTGTCACGCTTCAGACGATTTGTCGATGATTTTCATTTCATAATTCAATATTCTCTCGTCCTTCGTTCCGATCGTTCTGTATTTCGAGTCCCTCTGGGCGTCCTGTCGTCTCGTCTCATCTTTCGTCATTATTGTCATTATCAGACCGACGAACAGAACTCCACACAGACAAACGTGCACTCCCAAATCACCGTATTTCTCCATTAGAATACCCGATACGAGGACCATGATAATTCCGTATATGTTGTTCGCGACGTTCAATACACCTGTAGCCATCGATTCAGCCTCTGGATAAGTGTATTCGGCACACATTTCGTAACCGAGGGCGAAATAGCCCGACATGAAAATCCTGCACAATTGAATTTACTATGATCATGTATCTTTAGACGAATTAATTGCCATGCGAATCTCATATAAATTTTTTGAAAAAAAGCGAAATTGAAAAATGGCCCAAGTGGGCTAAATTCTTTTTGGAACCCGGCGTTCGATTTTTTCCTCGGGGATTTTGTAAATGCGTCATTCCCGAAGCAGCGCGTCTACGACATCAATATCGTGACGTAAATTCATGAAATTCGAAAATTTTCTATACGAGCCTCACGATTTTCAGCTTTCTTGTGAAGTTTTTCAAAGACTCACGCAAATTAGTTGTTTTGGAAGATTTTTTAAAGACGGAAATTGATAAAAAGCTTCTCGCATCATTGAGTTAACTGGGAAAGCAAAACTCAGCAGTGTCGCATTTATTTTGGTATTTCTTCTACCTTTCCTCTTATTCGTCTTCATAACATTATTTCTCAAATCTACAGCCAGCGAACGACTAGAGGTAGGTGCAATATAAACTCACCCGAGAAAGGTAGCTGCTACGTATACCATCCACTTTACCTCACACCACATCGCAATTGCAAACATAATTTGTCCGAGTAGAGTCAAGAGATACACGGTGACTATCGTGCCTCTGAAATACGAATTATTAACGTAAGATATGACTTGCGTGAGATTCAGACTTTTTAACTTATTCATGAGAATTACTGAATCCAGACTGAACAAGATAAGCCATGCATGAAAAGACGTCACTCTCCGATGGAACTTCGTTTTTTCTTATTTTCATGGAAATTAGTATTCCGGAAGAAAACATCATTTTCATTGTAATAAAATTAGATTTCTGGACAAACGATAGAACTGACTAGTTCGCCGGTAGCTATAAAAGATCATTCGACGTTCTTTTTTCAAAATTTTATTCCGTTTCAGGTTGGGGCTTTAAGATTGTTTGGAAAATGAAATCAACTGAATCATCAGCTCTGCAATGCTTGATCAATTCATCTACAAAGCAAGATTTTTTCGTTCAAGTTTGTCGAATTGAAAAAGAAGTTACTCGTAACGAGATGCACTTTCCTTATCTCCGGCAAACTTACTTAAACTTTTTAGTCTTATCGAGAATTATTCCAAAAGTTACGGATCCGACCATTCCCATCACGATTATGGCCAGGCCCAGTCTTCCTGCGTCCTCCTCACCATTCTGTAAAGTCGATATATTCGATTGTTCAATTTTTTTTATTTAAGAGCAAAAAGAAATCTCATGAATACTCGTCTTCCTAAAAGATCGATTAGAAAATGTCAGGAGGATCGAGGTCACTTTAATCCATATCACGTTTTTGAGCCTTATTATATTTTCTCCACAATATGTTTTACTCATCGTGCCTTTTATTCAAATTAACTTCCCAAAACTCATGATAAAATCACTCATTTAACATGTCCCAACCATAGAAAAAAAATCCACATAAAAACGACATATATTTATGGGTGAATGTGAAACGTGCTAATCAGTTCAACGCTCTGTGCCCAACCGAGCACCGAGGCTTTTGATTCCGTGATAATTAGCGCATATCCCCAATTAGCTGTGCTTCTCCCGATCATATAAGTTCGTATCTTGAAACTCTGTTCGTAGAGTGATGTTTTTATATCTATAATCTAAGATTACGATATCTGGGCCACGGAAGTTTGTTAATGGATTTTAGTGGGATATGTTATATTTTCAAAAATGGTATATCACGTCATAAAATTCAAGCGATAAAATTGACGTGTTAAATTTTATCTCCCAATTACTCCAGAGATTTAACAGTTAAGCGAGTTACGGAATTGTGTTCCAAGTTCATAGTATTCTAATTGATATTTTGGTGAATTTTTATGATATTGTGGAAAATATTAATTCATCGTGACTTACCTCAAAGTGATACAAATATATCTGGTTTAATAATGTTCCGACAGCATTGAAAACGCCGACATTGAGTCCATAAGAGTTGCAAAGAATGAGGAAACTCTTGTTTGCCAAAAGCCGTTTCATCGGTTCAACGAAACCCTCTTTGTTCGTGCTGTGATTAGCTCTTTGAAGCGCTCTCGTCGTACTCGGAGGTAATCGCGGTTCATTTCGAAAAACTGTGACGCAATTCATGTAGATGAGAATAAAAAGAATAGCTGTCGATAGACTACGAAGGGAAAATAAAATAACGAACAGAAGAGAGTCAGTTATTAAAAATTGGAGTAAACTGCGTTTTAAAATAACTATTTGGTCAGATTGCATTATATACGTTCGAACGTAGAATCAACGGAGAAATATTTAAAAATGTGTGATATAGTAGAAAAATAATATTTCGTAGGCGACTGAGTCAAAGGACTGTGACTGCTTAGAAAAAGTATGAGAAGGAAAAATTACATATCAGGACGAGTAATGTGGCGACACTCGTAATAACCGCTACCGCGAGGAAAAGTTGATACAGATCGTTTCCAATATCATCGAGATTGACGTGATTTTTCACGACTATTGGTACGAGAAAAAAGCAAACAGCAATTCCTAACTGGTTGCCGAATAAGCCGAGGGACGTGGCGGTCGATATTTGATCGCTATCGAACCATTGAGCTGCCAAACGTCCAGGTGTCGTGAGCAAAAACACTTGCGTACTGGCGACGAACGATTGCCCGATGAATGTCATGAGGAATCGGTCAGGCTGGACGGAAAAAACTTTGATCCATGAGCCAATGCAGCAAAGAATACACGACAGTATGGTTGTCCATCTCAGGCCGATACGCTCCGAAAAATAGGAACCAGGGAATACCAATATTACGTAGTAAAGCATGTAACTCATCGAAGTCCAATCGACTGCCAGTGATGACACACCGTAATATCTTGAAACAAGGTTAAATGTTAAATGTCATTTCATTCATTGTTTCCTCGATTTCGCGTTTTTCCTTTTCGATTCATACGACATCGTTGCGAATCGTTGATTTTCATTTCCATTTTACCTTTGATCGCGATAATTTTTCATTCATTTTTTATCTTTGATGATTACATACGGGAAACGAACGCGATCGAAGGACGCTCAATGTACACCGTTTGATTATATTCTTCAATGGACGTAGCAGCCACAACGAATGGGGTTTTTAACTTTTCATTAAACATTTTTTGTTTTACAGATTTTTCGTTTGTATTCGGTTTTTTTTTTATTGAATAATTGCCAGAACGAAGTAGATCACGATCTCTATTCACCGCGTCCATCGGAATGTTATCTTTGTCCACTTATCTGCTCATCTTGAACTCAAAGCCATTTTAACAGATGTTCTATATGCTCACGGGTATATCAAAATATTGGAGATATCTTGTCAAATTAATTGCTAAACCTCTCCAGCTGTTTCGAAAGGTCATAGTAGTTTTCTCAATTTCGTCACGTCTGTTCTTTTAAGAGTGTGTCTGATGTCCGTAATTATAATGACATTAGGCCACGTGTTGTATCGGCTGCAGTGACAAACGCGAGGAGCACATTCCCACGTGTTTTAAAAAATTAAACCTTCGAATTTGCTTGACCGACGGAATGGAAAAGGTTTTTGTGCATATTCGCCTTTTTCTGCGCAGCTTGACATTTTTTCAGCACAAGTGTGGGACTTTGTTGATAAAAAAAAGTTTACCTTGCTACAATGTTAGTAATGATGGAATACTCGACCCACTGGAAGGTGCTCGTTGCCGAATAGAAGATGAAAAGGAAAAGTACGATCCATCGTGATTTGTAGAGTTTTGTTTCTTGCTGGGCTTCTTTTTCGAAATAATTGATGCTCGTTTGATTGTTGACAGCATTGAGTTTTAATATGCTCGGAGCAATCGATGAATCTCCATGGATCAAGTGATCTAATTTTTCACTGTCATTCGCCATACCGATCGTGTGAAATTCTCTGGTTTCTGACTGATCCAATATTCATTTGTGCCTTCTGAGATTCGTTGGTTTTTAATACGTTCGATATGGAAATATCACCACGAACAATCAGCCTTGCTTTCCCTCGAACTTCATTGAAAATAAGTGTCGGAAATAAAATTGAACGATTATTTTGTGAATTTCTACTGAGTTTACGCACTAATAATATTCTTGAACATTTTTTTGTTCCATTTGAGAAACAACTAATCTATTCAACGTCGTGATAAGTACTACTCGGCGATCGAGTCGTATCGGCTCGATTACTTTCAAAGTAGGCGTTCGTCTTTACGACGTCAAGAGGTGCCGTGGTATTTACTTGTAGAATTAAGGCGATTAATTTGTTTGTACAGTAATATCACTGCGCGTTGTCTCGCTAGAACGGTACGTGATTTCTTCGAGAATTTTTATCCATAGCGTTGTACTTTAAAGAAAGAAATTTGTGCAAAAAATAACTTTTACGGTCTTTGTGCTTCGTGGTAACGTTTTTTAAATTTATTATCGACTTGCATTGGGCTGAAATCCGCTGTACAACAGTCTTGAGTCTTTGCAGATTCAATAAAAGATAAATTCGTCAACTCCATCAGCGAGACAGTGGCATGTAGAAAAACCATTAAACCGTAGCTAATTAGAGAGATTCGTCGTAGCCAACGATAGGTGAGTACTTTTTCTCACGTGCGTACTCTGCGTATCCGCTCAACGTACGATGATGAACTTTCGTCAGCCGAATCGTTCGTCAATCCTTGGGGGCTTTTAAAAAAACATTCGTAAGCTCCTCGAAGATGTCTGCGTCAGTAGATTCCTGTTTATTCAGTAATTTTTCGTAGAGCTAAAAACATTATTTTTTGCGTCTATTGAATTGTTAACGTTTTGCCCGATTAGGATTCAGTTTATCCTTCGAGTTGAGGGGCCTTCACAGTTTTAGTGAACTCAATCGCTTATTTGAGGAAAATAATTCATTTTGAAAGGTTCTGCAGGCCCGAGTATTTTCATGGGGATTAAGCAAATGAACGAGAGCACTTTTTTCAAGAATTTTAAAACGGCACTCGGCTCAATTCTCGACCGAGAATTGGATTTTTCCGCATTTCAATTGCAATTTTCTTCAATCACGAGGAGCGCAATCGATTTTTCCGAAGCTTCGCACGTCTCGCCAAGAATCATCTCAATTCGATCGGCTTGATTGGATTACATGATTAACTTTTTCTTCGCGTCAATCGCGGATTTATCGTTAGTCCTGAGCTTTTGACTTATTCGATGTTCGGCTTAATTGGAATATATCCGCGCTCACAACAATGTGAATTGTGGCTAGATAAGCCAAAGAGATTTCAACAAATAGATGGCTGCGAGCAACAGGATCGCGAGGAACGTTCGCTTCGAGATTGACATAGAGAAATGTGTATCACGTATATCATAGAACACACTGCATACATATCTAATATCGCACGCATTTGTAACCCTATAGGACAACGCGAGCACGCATATCGCATCGATCTCATCGGATCGTCGTGTCTCCCCATAATATATAAACGCACGTATGTACATATTTATACCTATATTAGAGTGATGGAATTGGATTTAGATATTATAATTCGTTCGAGTACTCGATATTTCTAGCTTTGATTTTTCGTGTACGACTGATAAACAAAATGGTGTTGAATTGAAATGAAAAGGAATAAATATAATATCGATATACTTGCTTCGAAAAATGGATCGTTGTTGTGAAATTTTTGTGAGTCGTCACTAAATACAAGTGCATACCCATTTAAAAGCCCATGACGAGTGTTGGAGGAATATTGACCACTCGACGATTCAATCTTCCATTCATGGCGAGAGATTTTAAAGAGTTTGCGTTGAGCCTCGTCGAGCTCGACGATATTGCCTGAGCTCAAGTTCGAGAGCATTCAAATGGCCAACTCTTAACCCCACATCATCGCGAAAGAATCGTTCGTGTAATGAGAAAATAAAGTTACGGGATTAAAACTTTGGGCTCTCCAAATGCCCCCTTCCTCTCTTGAGATTCATTCGGATGTTTTAATCCATGAGATAATACTTTGGAGAAAAATTGGGTAATCAGACGATTGTAGCTGAATTTTGTGACGACTAGACTATTTTACTATAATTTTATTCTTAGTTTTAAGTTTCTCGTCCTAAAATTTATGTTTCTGCGATGGGATATTATAAAACTTGACTGTGATATTAAAAATGTAATTGTTCCGATGCTTTAGCAGGTTGTGACGTTCGGACGTCGAAAGAATATTTCATAAATTTTTATGAAATAAGGTCGTTTGGAAAAATCGATGTCGAATCCTGGGTTCGTTCGACATCGAAGTCGTTATGTATATCTTCTCATAGTTTCTCGTTCTCTCTGAACCTCCCATTCCTTCTTCCCCATATCACGTTTTGGTCTTACAGTCGTCATTATCCCTCCTCTAGTAGAGGTCTGGGCTTGCAATTGCAATTATACAATTGCACATCGAATCTAGGAGTCGCAGAGAACGTTCTCCTATACCCGAGCTTCCCGCGCTGCCTCTCTCGCTTTCTCGTTTGAAACTTCGTCTTGGCCTGTGATATCGATATGCCGGAGCGACTAATTAAATTCTGGATGAAGTCGGTCAGAGTTCACCGGGTCTCCATCCTGTCACCCCGTTTCCATTCTTGTTTTCCCCTCTCTCTTTTCCTTCATCTCTCTCTTCCACGTGTCTTGCTACACTTCTCGAGTGCGGTAGTTCCTCTTTAAGTTTAAAGTTACGACTCCTCGTGTTTCGTTATCGCGCGCTTCCTTGATCTCTCTATTTCGCTCTTTTCCCCATCCACTTTCCTCCATATTTCGTGTAAACTTATTTTTCGAGCTCGCCTCTTTATGCACTAGTTTATTCAAACATGTATAAAACTGCCAACAATTTTGTGACCATACGTCGTAAAAGCTTATCCGGTAATGGCACAAAACTATCGAAATTTCACTTGGTAAATGTGACGAGTAACAGAGAGTGAGGGAGAAAAAATGAGGGGAAAGAGTACGAATAAAAAGGGACATGCCAAAAGTTGTGTGTACTTCTAAGGGCTGGTACGAGGAGGATTAAATTATTCAAGAGATTACATTACTTCGTTTGCACAGCAGTGTAAAGGACGAGAAGAACGAAGAGAGAGAATAGAAGAGGAGAAATAAAGAGGGAGGGAAGGATAAAGAGCTCTGCATTCGACCGGTTTGTACGGAAGACTCGGATTAAGTCGAGCAAAAATCTTGTGCTAACGAAACGAAAAACTATTATACAGAATTAATCAACATTTATTCACGAAATTGACAGTAGATATGGGCACGGACTGTCTCGGTGAGTCAACATTTGTCGTCGTAATTGGTGCGCTCCTTGCTTTATACACATCAATTTTGACCGTCCGCTGTGGTGAGCAAATCTCCAATTTCCTATTTTGTATTAAGTCTTATGGCTTTTTAATGTGAAGACAAATAATTGCAAACGTTTCAACATGCTGTGAGAGCCATTTTTTTGTAAAAATATAAAAACTTGTATGATCGAATGAACGAATACGTTTTTTATTCCTCAAAGTCGGCACAAAGAATTTCGATCATAACCGATCGATCCATCGACAATTTTATTATTAAATATTTCATTCCAGGATGGAAATAATTTCAACGCATGCGCACACGCTCATCGTACATACATATTTATATATTGAATCGAGGAAAAGATTCTGGCCGGTACACGAAAACGACGAGGCAGAAGGCAAAAGACTGGCAAAGTTCCAACTCCATTTGTGAGAAAGAACTCTCGCGTCGATCTATAGCAGAAGATCAGGCGGACGTTACTCGAGTCTGGGCCCCGCCTCGGGCTATTCGGAAACAAAATCCTGCGTTTTCTTCCGCGCCTCGCGTGAGTCGCGATCCTAGACGAGAACGAGAGATGAGAATTTTTGCCCCTGTAGTCACTTATGCGGATGAATGGTACAGAAGAGAGATAGATATTTGGGGGGGAGGGGGGTGGGTTTAGAAAGCACAAGGAAGTGGAGAGGAAAGATTTTTCGAGAGGAGTCAAGTCCGCGAAGAAGAAGCGAGGAAAATTGATTCGAGGCGTTGGCGCGATAATGCAGAAATAAAATCTCGCAGACGTATGTACTCTGGCGAACTCTTTACCTCCGCCTCTTGCTTCACCATCTTCTTCATTCTTCATTGTATTGCCGTAAGAATGCTCACTCAGCGAGAACTCGCAAAAGCGTCGCTTCTTGATGGAATATCGCATCATTTTTTTTCTCGTTATCATTTTCACGAACAATGCTTTCATATTTTAGTACGTTATCGTTGATGTACGCACTAAGCCGATTGAGCGTTGACTAAACATCATTAAGTCCTGGGCAGAAACGATCGTAAAGACTCGTCACGCGGTGGATTCTGTGATGGACTTACATCAGAGATGAAACCGTGAGCGCGAGTTATACCAACTAGTTTGGGGGCAGTGGCACCCTTTGAGTTTTTTTTTTATTATTGCCGTTGTATTTTGCAATACCTTTATACTTGTTTCCAGTTGTTTCTAGTAACTGAAGGTTCAAGCTACAAGATACTCATGGAAAAAAGTATATATTTGTTTATTTATTTTTAGTTGAAATCGCAAAAACTCGTTTTTTTTTCGAATAAATTGAGCTGTTCTTGAACGGAGCGTCAAATTGCATTGAATTTTTTTTTACGTATACTTCATGTCTAGTACTATAATATATATATTTTTTCAGATTTTTCGACACGCTAGAATTTTCAAGAAAAAATGTTGAAATTTTCAAAAATTGAATGTATGAAAAAAATGTATTATTTATATTATCTTTATATTTTTAAATATTTTATTTGTTGTTTGAAAACAAATTTTCACGAAAAATTATAAAAAATAAAAAAGAACATAAAAAAATAAATAAAAAAAAGGAACTATAGTTTTTCCCTACGTCCACACGTCGTTAGTTCTGGGTCATGCTAAGAGGGAGAAGAATATGTTAACGAATTTTTAGTGTTTACAACACTCGATGAGACCTATGTATCATTTTATACTCTCATTGTGGTCTCCATATTGGATCCGCCATCTTGAACTTTGGAATTCTGACTCCAGAATCATAATTAGCGACCCCAAAAAGCTTTCTATACCGAATTTCGTGCCAATTGAAGAAAAGACATCAAAATGAATCAAAAATAGTCGCCACTTTGGATTCGCCATTTTTAAATTTCCAATTTTGAGACCAAAATCGTAATCAGCAACCCTAAAAACCTTTTAAGAACCGACTTTCGTGCCAATTGAACGAAAAACCGCAAAATGAATGAAAAATAGTCACCATTTTGGATCTGCCATCTTGAATTTCCCAATTTCGACGCCAGAATCATAATCAGCGAGCCAAAGAACGTCTAGAAAGAGTTAAGCCTACCTGAGCGGTTGCAGGGCTCTGAAACTCATCGCTTTGAATTATCGGACGAGCTGCTCGAAAGTTAATATTTTTCCCTGTCGATAGTGTATTGATGCAGAACTGTTGTGCTGATTCTAGCACTGTATGATTTTCCTTAACTTAAAATCAATGACACTTCTCTCGGGGAGCTTTCCAGCAAGCGACACTGTGTTACACAATGCGTTCCAACAAGAGCGGAATAACATGGGCACCATACGACACTGTGTTGCACGGTGCTACACACAGTGTTCCACAGTGTCGCTTGCTGGAAAACAGGGCAGAATCACACGACAAATGGGGTCGTTTAGACCCCAAGTGAGTGATTAGGGTTAATTTTCAACCGATTTTCAAAAAAGGTGATATACACGACTGTTTTCCAATCCGTTGATTATTTGGAGAAACTTTGATACAGCATTTATCGAGCTGCAAAGTGAAAGCAATGGTCGGAAAAATGGAACGGGCAGCCTCGTCAATTCTGAAACCAAATAACGATATTATTCGTAGACAATATGCTTGTGCCAATTTTGGGACGAAAATTGAAAAAAGCTCGTCGGTTAACCGCGACGGGTTTTCAATATATAATTATCCTAAAAAAGGAATTAAATCGTGCTCGAGTAAAGTAGGAATTATTGAGATTGAAAGTTTGTGTACGGAATCGATCGCCGGATCTGGTGATTGTTCCTCCCCAGTCAGATTTTCTCTCATCATTCGAGGTAATAAAGCACAATGTAGCTTCGACGCGTATCATTACTATCGCAATAATGGTAGGCCAACAACCAAGCCAGGAGTTCGCGAATCCGGGTTTCGCTCAATCTAACGCACTTCGAGAGAGGGAGAGAGATGGGTCGATTGGACAGAGATCCTTGGAACGTGGGGGAGGGAGAGAGAGTGCAATTTATAGACGGGTCGTTGTTCATCTCCCGTGCACGCGAGTTTATGTAATAAGCGATCGCGACACAAGCAGAGGTCACCACATGTGTGCTCTCCCAGGTCATTTTGTCCTCGGTTATGACGTGTCGGAACCTATCCTTTCCCTCTCCTTTCCTCCCCGGCCTATCTCTCTCTCTCTCTCTCTCTCTCTCTTTCTCTCTCGCTCTCTCTAACTCTTCCCGTATACGGCAATCATCGCGTTACTGTAATGCTCCTCTGCTCCCCTTTCTTCCCTCACTTGGAACACACAGCCACGGTATTGTTCTCGTAGGAAATTGCGGAGTACGCACAACCTCCACCGATATTCCGGCTCCTGACATTCGACGGATGTACAGGTATATCATCTCCTGTAAATTGTAATCCATTATAGCCAGGCCTTCCCATGTAACACGTTTCTCCACCTATCGGATCGTTCCATCGGATTCCATGGATGAGGGTCAGCGAGATTGGGCCTGTTGGGGACTTTTGACTAGCTGTGAGCGGACTTGGTATCGTTAATTGCTTGATTAAGCTAGCCATAATTAACGTTACGCTATTCATCATGCTCCATATCCAATGAGAAAGTAACTCGAGCGTTCAACTGCCGACGATGTCCATTGGACACGTAGAAATCGTGTCATTGGACCGCGAAATCAGATTTCCATTGGATTACCCAAGAGATCTTCCAAGTAGTGGAAACTAAAGTCCTACCGATACGGATTATTCAGGAGGAATCTCGAGGCAACTTGACTCAAGGTTATTCGAAATTGGGCTAATCGAAGTGAGGTTGTTTGTAGCTGAAGTACTCGATGTTTCGGTGTGCATCGAATGTGGAAATCCTCTGTTCAATTGCAATTAAAATTCTCCCTTTTAAACGCTCATTAAATTATTAATAAAACAATCAGACATTTATTTTATCCATTAAATTTGTCCCTTCTGGACAAATCCTGTGTCGAGGATCTGAAACATCGTACGTGTGTCGTGAAACCTATACCGCAATGTCATGGAACATGGGGAACCAACTGTACCCAAGTCTCGTATCGAATTATCGAGTTTCGTACTCTTTTAATGCCCTCTCTCTCTCTCGATTCTACCTGTTCGCGGATTACCATTTTGTACTTTTCTAATGTATACATGTACAGTACGTACTTGCCCCATAGAGATACGTGCACATATATATATATACGTTAGCATTGTGAAACTCGCGGAGCTTTGGGAGCTCGGTTCCGGTTCGTACGGTGCAGGGAGGACAACGACGACTATGCAAATGCGCTTACAAGCAAGACAGACAGACCAAAAGTGTGAGAGAGAGAGAGAGAGGAGGACACAAAAGAGGAGGGAGAGTAAGGAAGCAAGGGGTGAGAAAACCCGGGAGGGATGAGACTCGGCACGAAAACGAGAGAAGTGAGAGTGTATAATGTGATAGAAGTATAAGGAGAGTCCCCTGCGGATATCTCGCAGTTGGCCAGCCAGAATCTCTCGCACTCGGCCTCTCTTTTTCTCGATCGTTCTCCCTTCCTCTTTCGGTGCCTTTTCTCGAAACGACAGCTAACCATTGTCAGACGTTTACGAGTGTAATCGCGCAGAACGTGAAACTTTTGCTAGCAGCAGAGAATTGTCGCATAACTATACATGCATATACGTATTACATGAGTATATACATATATATTTACATTCATCTATGCTTATATGCATGTGGGCTCGCACATGTACGCTGTGTCGTAGTTTTATTATCTTCACTATACTCATAGCGAGCAATAAAGGGTGGAATACGAAAATGAAGCACTTCTGCTATAAAATTTCTCGATTCGATACACGCGATATCTCTGCATATGAAATTCGATTATACCTAAGGTCATACATAAATGTTTCATCATTTTTGCACTTTACCGCATGGCATTCGTTCAAACGTAGATCTCCCAATGTCTCAATATTTCATTTTCAAAATATCAAATTCACCCGAATTTCATATTCAATTATATCGCCTACCGCATAAGCTAATATTTAAAAGACTTGCGTTCAATGGCTGCCCCATAGTGAATGCACGCGTAGAGCTCAACTTCCGCGGTCTTTTTAACAGCCTCATTTACCCCCGAGAAAATAGTATTGTTTATTCAGGAAACTGGTTGATTCCACGAGTCCTTGTCTTCCTCGCTTATATTTGCTTTCCGAGTGAAACTCAGTGCGGTGTATGTTACATATGTGCAGTGTGAAAATCTCGCTAGTTATAGGCTTCAATCTCGTTCAACCGGGTCGTACTCTACTTGACCGGGGTGTAAATTGGCGTATGGTGGTTTTCGTTTTCCCCATACACATAGTTCATCCGTACCACATGTGCTTATTCATATCTATACGTATGTGTGTGTGTATACACTACCATTTATACGTGTATTTCCTCACTTTGGAATTGCGAGGGTGCGGCGAGAGTAAACGCAGAAAATCCCTGGCACTGTTTCGCTCTCTGAGCTCAGCGGGGGTGGGAGAAGGAAACTAGACCGTGTTTACTCAGGATTAGGACTGTATATATGTATATACACACACACACATATACATGAGTATACATTCGGAGGTATAGAAACAGTCGAGAAGAGAGCAAGCAACAAGACAGAGTCACTGAGCAGACTCGGAGCCTTAGCGTCCTGTGAAATGTCACGGAAGCTCTGAGAGAGGGATGAACAACACACCCCCAATTCCTCTCGTCTTTGTCCCCTTTCTCGTTTTGTTTTCTCTCTGTCTATGTACAAATCTTCGAAAACCCCGTGCAATCAGCGTTATTTATTGGAAGACTCTCACGCGGTCTTCTGCATCAGAGTCGGTTCATTCATATACATATATGTGTTTATCCGCACAGAGGACATTCCAGAACGAAGCGATGGTAATTCGTGAAAAAATGTTCGGTTTGTCGGCATAGAATTGGGCTATGCATATATGATTGTTGACCCCAAGAAAGTTCATTTGTAACAGAAGGTTCAACAGTTTCTTTAATATGCGCAGCTCATATTTGATGTTTATATACTGCAAGGATCATGCAGCTGCAGCTTGCCCTCCGTTTGTATCGCCACCTTGCGGCAGCACGTGGTGAAACGCTCGCTCCGTGAAGCCCGGACGAGCGCATTTTGTCGTACTTCAGCGCCAACCCTGCTCTTTACTGTTTGAAAAGCCTCGGCGACCGAGGGTGGTTCGAAAGACGTCTTGGTTTACGCGGGACCGGCTATTACTTCTACTACTACCACCACCCACGAGTGCGCTTCATGAGCCAACGGCAGCCCCTCGCTCTGGGACGAAATACACGAAGAAGGTTGGCCGCTAGAATTTCCCGGAATATTAAACGAGAACGAGATGAAGTGGGCCAAAAAATACTACCCGACAATAAAGCGCCGTATATTGGCTGTCGGGAAAGTCCTCCCGGAGTTTTTGAACATACAGTTAGAATGGGATAGTTCGAAGATCAAAAGACTTCGTATACGTTTTCATCTTCGATCCACCCCCGCGCTTGTCAGTTATTTATTAATTAACGTCGCAGACCGCCGAATTTAAATAAATGAGCGCAGCGGAGAACGCAACTGCTTTCGCTCCACACTTTTTGACACGGTGAATCGACTATTTATTAATTAATTGATATCCCATTGCCGGTATGCGCAGGTCCGAAAAGGAGAACATCTTTGACCTCAAAAATTCATGCCCCCACATGGAGAAAACAAGGCCGAAAATTCTAGAGGAAAGTACTATATAGTTATCTCAAAATACTCAAGAGCGTTTTTCTCTAGAAGCATAGTAATAAATGTTTTCAGTCACTTCAAATGTTTATATTGTAAAGTAGTATATGCTCGGGCAACCCTGAAAAAAACTATTTTTGTGATTTACAATACATTTCTACTTATCGGTAAGTCTGACACGATGAATAACACTCGAAAACAAAACGGAATATAGTTCTCGCGTGCATCACTTTTTGCTATCTACATAAAGCTGTTTGAAATTCAAGGGACGAAAAATTGGAAAATTCAAAAAATACTATGCTCTTTGTAGTCGGTGCCTAAATGCTTTTAAAATTCTTGAAAAATAATATATTCCTCACTACACAAAACGAATCCGTTTTCTCCGCGTAAAACGTGTCCAATCTGCTCTGAACGCTTCGATTCCAATGAAATTCATCCCGGTGTTATTTAATTAACGAAGTTTTCATCTCTGGAACATTTCATATTCGTTCTTCCCTTTATTGATCAGCTGGGTTGATCGATGCCAAACAAGTTCCTTGCCATTTAGTGCGAACTAATGAGTTATAGCGATTTATTAAAACTTTTTACGAGGCTCGTAACCATTGAGAAATCTTTGGAGTTTATACCAAGTACGAGTTAGTTAACTTAGTATGTAATGCACTGTACTTCGTCCGAAGAAGACGTGATCTCTCACGGGCGAACTTTACCGTACGTTTTAAACTTTATATAAGAGGTATTTCACGTAAAATGTTGGTCCTAAACTTTCGAGCCTCTTAATTTGTGTAGTTTTTCTATGCATCGCTCCGTTGAAGACAGACGCGCATGCGTGACCATCGATTATTTCATCATTAATTAAATCTCCCCAGGCCAAACAATTTTTAGTGAAAATATCGAATCTTAAGAAAATTTTTATTCCCTTGACTTTGGCTCGGGTGATCCTGACACACGGTCGTGCTCTTTCGGCACATGCAGAAATCTCCGATAGGTTGAGTCAGATAAAAGAGGGTCAGGGTTTCGTAATGCAAATTTTACGCGAAACGCCTTTTATATGGCACAATATATGTTGTACAGTTCTTGGCCTTTTTCGAACTTCTGAATATTCATTGACACGAGAATCATGCTTATTAATATTTATCCCGACGGATTCGTCGACGCGTCACGAGGCAAAGTACAAAATATAAAGAGAAGAACCAGAAGAAGAAGAAGAAGAAGACGGAACGCTTGGAGAGACCGACGGAAACACACAGAAGTAAAGGGAGAGTGAGAGAGAGGGAGAGAGAGAAAGAGAGAGAGGTTGCGAGAAGTTATCTCATACAATTTTAAGCATTTGAGACCCAAGACCAGCTTACAGGCTTTTCAGCCGTAAAATTTTCCTCTTCCTTGTTGGGCCCTCCTCACTTCCATTGGGGAGTAAAAAGCTTGAATATTCCACGGTTTAAAGACAATTACAAAATCACTCGTAACTCATACAATGAACTTGATCCTCCTTAATGAGTCTCGGCCAGATGTAGACCGTTCAGTGCTTCATCTGTAATATTACGGAGAATCCACGCTATAATTATTTCATTGAGGTCTCGTTGAAAATTCAATAGGAACATTCACAAAAAGTTCGCTTCTCCGAAGGATAACAGCTGAATATTGCATTAAATCCCGCGCGTCTATTTCCGAAAGGATGAGAATCCGCTTTTTTCCTCCTTTGGGAATGATCGAACCTTGAAAGCGTGATGGCGTTCTTCGCAGCGCGCGTGTCGTAGCTCTTTAGGACTCGTTCCGCATGGTTATTTTTCAAGCATTTTCGTCGGGACAGGCGCTCGGAATTGAGAAAAATGTCGGAGCTTCATGACCGAGTTTCACCAGCATATACGAGGTGCACGCGGTTCGACTTATATATTCAACGTGCATTCTCGTCCGGTGGACATACTTTGATCGTGTTTTTGACTGCGTCCGCATCTCTCGGAGAGATGTGCATAGCTTTACCGGGAAAGAGAAAATAAACCGACGATAGTGGAAACGAAAATGGTGACGAGTCATTCTGCACAGGATCTTTTGGTATTATGTATACACTAGAGTCCCGGACACACGACCTATGGGACATCTTTCCCTCAGCTTCGTGAGCTAAGAAGTCTCACAGATATGCGCATACCGAATCGCAAGAATTCCGAAGCCTTCGAGAAAGTACCGAAGAAACGACAGCCCCCAACGATTTGCCAACAAGAAATATTTTAGCGCGAGGGCAGACATCACACTAAATATATGTGGAGTAAAGTGTATACATTCGCGGTACATAATCGCGCATATGTGCGACTAGGTATACGTAACTTATGACACATTATGTTTTTATCTGTCCCGTGATTCTCGTCGTGTCGTTTCCGAAATAATGAAACAGACAAGAACCGAAGGAATACCACGAAGTATAATAACCTGATTCTCTTGATGAAAGCTATTTATTTTTTCAAGAAGAAAACGTTCTTCTCAATTTCCAATTCAATTTTATTATGTCTGAGCTGCCTTTCTCTTATTCGCCAGATTCCTCAGATACGATTTTTCCGATGCATCTTGGTAGAAACATATGATCGTGTCTTAACCAATATAAAAAAATTGAAATTTACAAATAGCTTCTCTATGAGGAAGCAAAATTAAGTTCAAGAAGAAAGAAAATTAATGGATAGGGTTATTTTATTGATAAATTTGTAGTATAGAAATTTCAGGAATGATGAAATCATGCGAAATGATATACACCTTTGATTTGTTTGAGTAGATAGAACCACCGTACCATGAAGGATATCGATATGGTTTATTAATAGTTGATAAATTGACAAATTTATTAAAATCGGTTTTAATTCTAAAATGCGGAATCAAAGATTGTTAGACCATGACGAAAGTTTATGAGGTGGAAATAACCAGACAAGAATTGATTTGATGATAACACTTATTTTTGATTCCGTGGATTTAATTAATTGAACGACCCAATTCAATAACGATTTCAAGATTTTACTTCAATATTGCTGATAAATAGCAGCCCCGTCACTTTATGTATCATATTAACCACAATTTGGTGTTATTTATTGATGAAATGCATAATATGTATCTCTCTTTTTCGTGTATGGGTTTATTTCGTAGGTTTTGGTAATACATTAATGAAACGACTCACTACCAATCAATAAACTTCGTCACCAGTCAAAATAAAAATACAAGGTCATAACGTATATCATTTTTTATATTATCCTCGCCTACTGAACACGTTTCATTTTCTTTACGATATTTTTCACACGCCTTTAGCGCTCAGTTCTGATCCAATAAATATTCTATTTTCCCGTATGTCTATTTATAATTGATGTTGATTCGCTTCCAATCGCTGTATTTGGAAGATCGAAACGTCGATTTCGGTGATTCGGTTTCCGAGTTTTTTTTGTTTTTCATTCAAAGCGGAGATGATTATTTTTTGTTTGTTTGTGGTTATTCACAAGGCTCACAGAGTGTCCACGTTATTTGGCAAGCAATAATTCAATTTCCTGCACACGAAGTTTGATCATCATCTCGGCCATATATAGGCGCTAAAACTGTAGGATTAAAGCTTTTTTCGCCCGAGAGTCCTGACTATGCGTGTATGGCTTTTTGCCCGAGAATTCGTCTCTCTCCCTCTCACTATCTCACTCCCTCTTTTTCGCGAGTTCCTCTAGAGGAAAATACACTTGCGTCTATATGCTTATATGTATATATCACATATTCCCCGCTCGACTGTCACGAGGATTTAATAGCCAGCGGTAGTACGGAAATTGTGGGGGCGATTGTATGCACGGATAAATCCTCGGACTACGCCGGGATTTCCCTCTCTCTCGCTCTCTTTTCCTCCCTCTCTTTCTATCTCTCTAGATCTTACTCACTTCCTCTTCCTCATTTCATCGGATGTTTGTGGACTCTCATAGTAGAGTGGATATCACCTGAAATACTCAGCATGCCAAATTCTCCGGTGGTACTCACACCCTGACGAGAGGTTCACGGGAGAAGCGATGCTGCATCTCTACGACAAAATCTACAACCCTGAAATGCACTTTTATCCAGCAGGCCACCTCTATCATATAGAGGCTCGCCGTTAATCCGATATCGAGCAACGAGAGTCTTTTTTTTGGAAACGCAAACACCATCAAAATATCACAGAGGAAAAGCAGGAGGAGGGAACAACACAAATCGAGCATCAGCGAGGAACCGTTCGATCGACCCGCCACCCCCTTGCCGCAAATTCCATTTTCATTCGCTTTCTATACAAATTCTCCACGATTCCTCTCCTCTCCATAATTTCTCGGCCGTACCAGTCCCCGACTTGCTATGTCGGAGAATTTCGGCACACTCCATTTTCAATTTTACTTCATATTTTCATTGTTTTATTCTCTCTTTTTTTATACTTTCATTTTCATTTTATTTGAAACTCCACACCTCTGCGCACGATGCCCCACGGCGGTCTTTGGAGGCCCAGGATTCGTTTCATTTTTTTAATCTTCGCACTAAGAGAGATCGAGATCGCGTGTGTAGCACGATCTGGTTGACTTTGTTGTAACATATCGGGGTCGCGCGATCAACCAACGAAATAGAAAAGGGGCGCCCCTCGCGTAGGAAGGGTTGAGCGAGGAAGGTGGAAAAGGCGATGGGGAAAGAGAGACGGTATACAAGAGCTAAAGTCATCCGGCGCGCTACGTAGCATGAGGACAGAAATGAGATAAATCGTAGGACCTCTGGTATACACTGCAGCCGCTTCTCGTACACGGATGCAAGTCGCATCTCTCCTTCCCTCTCTCTTCTCACTCCTGTGAAAATCGAGTTTTCGCTCCCTTCTCCTCTCGCGCCCTCCCCCCCCCCCCCCTCTCTCACTCTGGCAACTCAGGTTGTTCGGATGGCTGGCAGGCAGCGGAAATTGTATTTCACGGTACCAATTTAAGATGAATTGTGAAAATGAAGGTCTCCCACTTTGAACGAATAGACTGAACGAGACCTCCCCGTTTGGTATATAAAGATAGATGTATATAAATTTTCTACATCTGCATATAAAACGTTCCAAAAGTCCCGAGGCTCACTCCATTAATAGATCCCAAATCTCAAAGATATTTTTCTCAACGATTTTCTTTCACAATAGGTTTCCTATATTTCATTGATGAATGATTTTATCTCAGCTTTCGTCGATCGCGTACTGAAACCATCTAATTGATGAAACGATCAAATTTCGTTCCTGCCCTCCACATTTACCTCTCTATTATGATTTATCAATGGAATTATTGATAGTTAAATTCATGCTTTGTTGAGGTTTCGGAACATTGAGAGTGATCGTCGTCACGAAAGTTTATAGCTTCCCAATGAACACCGTGTGGAATTTCAGAATTTTGGAACGGCTTCGCGAACGTTACAGTCAGCATGATCGAAATTTTGAAAAATACATTCACATCTCACACGATTGATTTTTTCACCTAAAAACAGGTAAGAGAGAAGCTGAACTAGTTGTGCATGAATTTCCCCATAAATATTCCTCTAGATATCGAAAAAGGGGAGAAAAGTTTTTGTCGCGGAATCCAACTTGATATTGGTACTTTGTTCTCTGATGTTGCCAACCAATCAGTGCTCCGGATTAATGGGAACAATTGAGGAGACGTAGAAAGAAACTGGATGATGAAGAAAAAACCAAAGAAGAACGAAAGAAGGAAAAAAAATAAGTTTCGACAAATTGGCACCGGTAGAAGCGAATGTTCTGTAGCTTGTCGACGAGCGTAGTCAGCCGATCGAATGAACATTTAACCTCACTTCCCTGCTCCCTGTATCCTGCCCTCTCTCTCTCTCTCTCTCTCTCTCTCTTTCGTGTTCCTCCACCATAACGCGTCACTCAGACTCGACACGTTACGTCCTAAGGGTGATCCCTCCCTTTGTTCGATTGATTCACCATACAGCTTTCCATCCCGAGCCCTCTCGTCGACTTCACATTCATTAGTCGACGAATTGAACGAGAGCTTCCCTCGTAACTGGTTCTATATATCTACAGCTACGTTATAAAGTTGCTTTTGGGTCGATTGAGGCGGTTAAAGTCTTGTCAGCCTCGTTACGTAAAATTCGAATGAGTTCGGCTCCCTTCAGTCTCCTTTCATTCGAATTTTTTGTGCCGACCAGCCAATACGGAATGCTTTTAAATTCAATTTCACATTTCATGCCACGTGTTACACGATGCCATTTAATTGTCTTAATTTTCGTGGGAAAATGGCAAGCTTCTATCCATGAAGTTATTTCACGTCCTCCCTTATCAATTCATTCTTCTTTGACAGAGTACCAGTTCTTCGAATCTCATTTTCCGCCTCACTTTTCCCCTTTTTCGGATAATTGACTCTCGTGAAAATTCATACGAATGTAAAACTAGGAAGGATTTTTATATTTTCAAATGGCCACTACTTTTTTTTACTATACTCTCAGGAAGACCAGGCTCGAAATTTTATTTCATCGAAAGTGCAATTCTCCATGAGAGTGCGACTGGAACGTAGCAGGTTGATGAAAGTCTCATTAAGAATCCCCGACGCGCGTGTGTTTGCGTTTTTTTCCCCCGAGTACTTTTAAAACTTCACCCTCGTATATTTTTGCAACGCGGTGGATAAAATGCGATATCATTAACGAAACCGTTTTGCGCTAGATTAATCATTTACAAGTGGGCGGTGTTGATTTTTATGTGTATTTTTTTTCGCATTCGAGCACTTATACGTCTGTGATTTAAACGAGATTCATTAGGGTTGTCATAATACTTCGTGTGGCCGGTGAAACTTGTGAATCAAACGTCTAGCACATCGCTCTTGTTTTTAATGATTTTTACATATTTCACACCTTTGGCTCTTCAAAATAACTCGAGTTGTCAGACTTGTTAATTGAGCTAGCTAAAACGAGTTATTTTTTTCTGTAAATAATGAAAGGTTACTGAAATTCTCGAGAAAACTTCTTCGCAGCACTGTTATGTAATCATTGAAATTATTCGTTCAAGATGTAGAAATACAAACGTAAAGGTATTCGTCACTAATATTTCGTGTACTTTGAAAATGAGGGACTCCATGTTTCTATCTTGATCAAATGAAATTCGTTCGATATATTTTTCGGATATCAAAGTTGCCAGGAAATGGGAAGATTGAAAGGGCAATTGAAATAATGAACGAGGGCAAAAATAATGTATATTTGACACGTTTTCTTTATTAGTTTTTCTTTGTCGATTATAACTATACTTAAATGAATGACGGATTTGTCTGTGTGTATGTGACGTAGATGTGTGAGTCAACAATAAACATCGAAAGAAGATGAACGCCTATCTTTCGCTTTTTTACACTTTAATTACACGCTTCATCGTCTCTTGTGTTTCGATGCTTCTTCGTATTTTTTTCATCTTTTCCCATTTTTTCGGTCAAACGTTCTGTTACATGTAAGTTATGGTTAGTTGCATAATAATGATACACTCTATCGTTATTTTCATTGGTTATTACATAAATTATGTATAACTTTGTGGAGACGTCTCTCATGGGACGTTCTCCGCGAGACTCGAGACGCAAATATTTGACGCTCACCGTCCATGGGATATTCCTGTCAAAGTGGCTAGCAAATGTGAATCTTTTTTTCAAATTTGGTTTATCCTTTGGTTTCGTTTCATCCTATCGACGCTTTGTCCCGTAATTCCTGTAATTTCGTTACCCTTTTCCAGGAATTCTCGAAGCTCACTTGCGTGCCAGACATTTTTTCGTTTCACTTAAAGAGTAGCTCGTCAAACTGGAGCTTCGGAGCATCCGGAAATGAGAATATCTTTGCAGATTTCCAATACGAAGAAAACTTAATGAGAAATATGACGAATGAAAAGAAAGTTTGAAGGATGTCATGAAAGGTCCAATAAAAATTTAAACTGCGCTCGTTACCGAGCGCTTGCGTCCTTATTTTTGGAATTATTGGAGGAAATCGGTTTCATCGCTTCAGGGGGTTCTCTCCTGCTTGACATGGAATACCCCAGGCATGGCGTCTTCGCGTATCCATTATGTGTATTACAATATCATCAGTACGTGGGCCTTGGACCCGGGCAGCAATTCTGCCGTCGACGTATTATCGATTATCGCTGACTCTTACGCCATTTATGCTCGACGTAACGAAATACAAATTAAAATGTGTACAATATAAATATAATATCGGAGATAATGCACAGTGGTTACATATAGATCTCTAAAGCATCTTTTTACTCGGTATTCAAACACTTTAAATTATGCATTTTCGTCCAAATTCACAGTTTTTCAAATATTATGGTACATTATTTTTACAATTTTCTATCAATTTCACCTTACGTCAAAACGCTTGCGCCAGTGACGAGATTTCATCTCCATTTTCACGTGATTGTTCGTGACAAAATGGAAAAACATTGGGAAGTATGTCATGGGAATAATTTTTTCGGTTTTTCTAATTCATTGTAACAGAAACAATTTATAATTGCAAAAATTCATAAAATATTCGTTGGGAGTTAACGCCAAGTAGATCCTGTTGAATAATGAATATTTTGCTTTAATTTCTGATCAGTACAATTTCGATTATTTCGGTGAATTGGAAATTTGGGAATAACGAGGTGATATGTGCTTGTGATTTTATGCCTCAATTATTTATCAGAACTTCACCTACCACTGGGGACTGAACTTGTTACGTATTCCCGACTGGCTTATTCGGGTGAAGAAATGTACAAACAGATCGAAGCAGTTACTGCATTTCCCACTACTCAAACGAGTGCTAAATTTTCATAATAATTTATGCAAAAGTTTTGTTTACCAATTAACAGTAGTGCAAGTTCATTTGAATTTTGACATGTGTTTTTAACCCGAAACCACAGTGATGATGAATTATCCAAAGTTTCGAGGAATAAACGCAAACATCACTAATCTTGTTTTTCAAAAGCTGCTCCGCGAATTCTAATCATTCAGATTTCTTGTAGTTCGATATTAGAAAATTGAAATTTAGCTTTCGTTCGACTCGTGCAAATAATATTGTAACCGAAAGCCCTCATGGGTTTCCGCGGCTTGGAGTGGAACACGTTATTGCGCGCGGAATACTTAGAAAAACACTGCTCAAAGTCGTTATGATTCTTATAATTTCGGGCGGATTAAGTGAACTGACTTTTCTCTATTCATTCGAACAAAGCATTTCATAACAGTTGTTGAATTCAGCGTAAAGGAAAATTGTCGTTAGCTACAAAAGAAAAAGATGGCTTCCGCACTTGAGATTCTCATTAATGAAGATTTGACGCGAGCTCGTTTTCAATGTCACGAAATTCTTAGCACAGTTATGTGCAAACAATTTAAGGGAGTTTAGCACTTGATTGACGTGACTTAAACGCCCACGGTTTCTTGCAAAAGGAAAAAGAGAAGAGAAAAGGAAGAAAAACGGTGGCTTAACGACGCTTGTACGTGAGACCGGGTACAAGCGAAAGAGAGGACAATTTTCTCCGGGCCAGAGTGATATAATGCCGGGAGATAGGACGAGATGTTAAAGGGATGCTGGCTTACGGGGAGGTACGGAGAAGGGAAGCACTCTGCAGGAATGCGGAAGCTATCGCTCCATCGTTGTTGAAAAGTGGATGGTACAACGCTTGGAAAATAATAGTGCTGGAAGTGCACCCTCATAGGGTGTCATCTCATTCGAGAGGGTGGTGAAAATAATGGAAGTAAGAGAAACAGAAAGAACGGGAGCATGAGAGATTATCAGTGTGAGGCTTTCCGGTCTACAATTAAAATAATCAAAACAATAAAGACAACGATAAAAATACTCCAAATAATAAAGATCATAATAATTTTATATAGAGCGAGGTACGATATCGTAACTCCTCGTTGACACTTCTTCATGGCGGTATAGATGCAAACGAGAACACGTGGTCTTTCGTCGATCGAGAAAGTAAGATAATAAGGAGAAAAAAATGCGGAAATAAACTGCGTTAAAAGTTTGCGCATCAATTTACATATCAAGAGCCACGGCAGGGGCGGCTCGTACTTATATACACCGATAAACTTCGGGAACGGAAAAGAGGCCATGACTTTCACCCAGAGAACATTTCGGCACCCGCCCTTATGCCTTCGGCCACGAATTCGATTAACGAAGAAAAGCGACAATGAATGCAGGGAAAGGAAGCTTTCGCGTGTTTCCTTCGGCCCGCGAGAACTGAAGTTACAGCGAAAAATCCAGGAGATTGTAATTATTGAAAGAAGGAGGAGAAAAGGCATGAAATAACAAGAACGGCCAGCATACATCGCCGCACGGGACTGCTCACGCGAAGTATTAAGCTTTCGTTTTTGGCTGAAAACCAAGGATTCATTATACCCTGTTGAAAACCGGACATTTTGGCGAACGAAAAAAAAATCATTTTTCAACGGAGGGTGCTTGATCTCCTGGTCCGCATTGCGTCGAACGAAAATTAAGGAGCTTTTGGAAAGATCGCGTGTTTGCATATCTCCCGAAAGGACGGATGCATTCACGCACGTACACGGAAATAATTTCATGAATTCGAAAGATGATCTCCTCTCGTATTCGGTAACGTATCAGATCGTTTGACGTATCGGTTATATTTACAAAACGACTGATCGCGTTGTCCCATGGCAGTTGATTAACATGTACTGTCTTTCTCCCTTAACGACATTCCCTTTCTCCCTCACGCTTAATTATTCTTAGCTTCGCTAATATTTGTATTATCATAATCAATATTATTCTTACTGTTATTATATTAATAAGCGCAACATCTGTGAGTTCTGTTTCCGTTCTTCCGCGATTCCGCATCATTTATTCATCTATATTCCACTTAATTCCACCACTAAATTTACAATTTACATACCGTCGTCAATTCGGTGAGCGAATCGATCCAGGATATTCGAGACAACGAGCAATAATTGTCAACTTTGATGATCCTCGGTGCCTTGTTCGGGACAATAATGTATAGCAATTCTATATTTATATATTTATATGTATATACACATTGCACATGGGAATATAACGACGTATCAGCATTATTTGCTTTTTTATATGTTTTTGTAACGATTTTTTTAGCACAACTCTCGTTCGTGGCGAGCTTTTCCAATGGCAAATTATTTTAAAAAATCAGATATCTATTGCTCTCATGAAGTGAGGGTATTTCAGGAAAAGCAAAACGGAAAAGTACGACAGATTTGTAAACCGCAGTGAAAAAAACGGTCGTTTCAGGGTTTACATATATGTTTTGCAATGTCATGCATGTTGGCATATGTCATTATTATTATATCTCAATTAATGGACGCAGTCGCTCCGAGATATATACAAATATATATATCGTATGCGTATATATATAGTATATATATATCCGAATTGATCCCACAACATCCTTAACACGTAAAAAATTATATATACTTGTTGTCGCTCGTTCTTCGAGGGTATAATATAATATGTATAGGTTAATGGTATTTGTCTTCACTCTTAAAACTTCGTATGTATATTTGTTTGTTCTTAATTACATATTTATATAATCGTACCGGATTGTTGTTTGTCAGTGTGTATTCGCGAGGCGATTAATATACAGCATATTTCTGTAATATGGATATATATTAATGTATATGAATGCATAGTTTTTTTTGCATATACATGCATATTTATTCACGGATGAGGTTCTTTTCTGGCTCGGACATAAATTACATCGAAGATTCAACGTACCAAAATGATGTTTGTATGATTTATCATCGTGAAAGAGTAATGCAGTCTAATGAAAAGTGTGATTATAGCAATTCCTCGTTGTCCTCCGGTGCTCCGTACATCTGAGGCCTTCGCTCCGTTTGTTGAGGCTGTTTTCGCGTTTGCAGAAGAGCTATACTCGCTGCTTTGTAGTTTATAGGCCCGTAAGATCTGTAATCCACGTCGGCGTAGTCCAGATCCGAAAACTCCGGTTTGAATGGCTGTGCGAGGATAAGACATGTTTTTCTGTTTCATCAATAGGCTTCGCCGTATACGTGTGCACAAAGAAAATGGCTTCTTTAAGGCTAAGAGATTTGAAGAATGGGACAATGCGGGGAGGAAGTGAAGAGAATTTGTTTGAGGGGAATAATCGGAGCAGGATGAGGATTAAAACGAAGGTAAGAGAAGATTCGGTCTCGTGGAAGTTACCTTGGAACTTCTATGTACATATAAATACAGGTAAACCCATTTGCACCTCAAAGGTTAATGAAAAACTCAACGATGATTGGTTAGTAGTGAAATAGGCGATTAAAATCGACACGTCACTTTGTGCGCACTCTCCAAGCGATCGCTGTCAAGCCATTCGCGACAATATCAAAATACTCGATTACATTTATATATAATGAAGTATTTACAAAAGGGCACTGAAAAAAATGTCCCTCACCTTACGAGCAGTGGAAAATGTGCGGGAATTCAACACCCGCAGCTTTTGATTATTAAAACGAAATGAAAATGTGAATTGATGAGTCTTGCTGTCGAGTACTACATTGAAGAGGGAGTACGTTCGTCAAGATATTCGACAATACATCGATCAACGGAATTTCTCACCTTCGAATCGCTGAAAACGTTCAACATAACGGCTCGCATGTACAGAAAGAGGGCTCTTGAATTTTCAACACAAAAGCCTCGCCACAAAGCGTTCACACATGTACGAACTTTTTTTTTCGCATATCTCTATACGTATAAAAATAGCCTGCGTATCTCGTATGTATGTATGTGTGTCGACCAATTGCATTAAACGCAGCGATCGATTGGTCGATGTCACTTCGTGTACTACTAATGGCCACTCAAAACTCTCACTTACTCTCCGGGCAACCCGAGAGCATGGTCAATTTCCAGTCGTTATCAGCGTAAATAATGACGATAAGCCGAGTGTAAACCGAAATGTTGTCGGATAAAAAGAAAAAAAAAATGTAAAAACAAGAAAAATACCACGGCTCACCGAAGCCTGGGCCGCGGGAGCGATCGATTGAGCAATACGGCGTCTGTACGAGTGCCAAATCGTTCCAAATTTTACGTAACAAAGCAGACATATCAAGTATTTACACGAGAGCAACGAGATAAATCAACAAATGGATTGAGCGATGGTACGATTCGGATATAAATATCTGGGCTCACAGAGATGAGTATTAAAATGCAATTTTTGGTTTATCGTTGCACGATCACTGACAGATACCCATGCAGTTGGAGATATCAACTGTTGGCGACAACGGATGAATCAGAGTATTCCGAATTGTATCACAGTTACCGTATAATGGAAGAAAAAATGCAGCGTTTTTCTACTCTTGGCAAACACCGAGAAAAATACATAATAAAAGTCTAAAAGATTCTGCACGTTGTTACAGCGATAAATAATCACCTACGGTATACCTATCGATCCGTCGGTTGCCGTTTTCGATTTTCTCATCTTCTCTCTGTCTTTAGTAAATATACGTGTCGCTTTTTGTCGGCATACCATCCTATGAAAAAAAAAAAAAAATGTGAAAAATAGAGACGGATAGTATGAAATGATGTCGAGAAATGTTCAGCTCCACGCAGAAATCGATCTGTCGTTATTGTTATGGCTGTTGTTGTTGTTATTATTATTTTTACTGTTGGGATTATTTCAAGATATCGCAGTGCCAAGATCGGGATTTATGGTCTTGCTGTTTTCCCCGGGTTTTCACCCATAATCCTGGAGGAGGAAGCCCCATATCGGTCGAACCAAATTTTACATGACAATGTAACTCCTCCCGTGCATCACACGAAATAATGAAACATTATGAAAGGTGCATGTAAATATATATATAAATGGATAGGGTTCGAAGCACCGCAGCAACGAGGGAGAATGACAAACTGAAGAGGGACCCGGAAGAAATTTAATAAAAGGGTAAGCTTAGTATACAGAGTTGAATCGCGACATTGCAATGCTTTCTGGCACGGAATTCGGTTGTTTCTAACTTTAGTGGAAAGTAGGGGTTTCGAGTCGCGCTATTCGAGTTTACGGATGTACTACATGTGCAGGTAGATGTATCTTTACCATTGATAGCGTGAGAGTATTTGGCATTAGGAAGATTAAATTGCGAACAAAGAGACACGCGATCATTGTTTCTCAATTCGTATATGTAGCGATGTTCACCATATAAAATGGAAACTATCGTGAAATTTGAGCCATCATTTGAAGCATCGAATCCTATAGAATCGATCGGAGTGCTTCGGGGCGAGTGCCCTTTCACTTATGTTTGTTTGAAAGCCTTGATTGGTATAAACTTTTAAAATATTAATTTCCTAACGAGAATCCCAATGCGAGTTTTCGCAAAAATACCTCACTCGTGAGTTTTGGCTTTATGAGCAGAATCGCGTCAGCTCACCAGGAGAATCCATACAAATTTAGCATCACTAAAGCAGAACAATCGGAATGAACTTTCGTGAACGGGAATAATATCACGCTGTTATTTGCTGCGAATTTGATTGTTTTTTATGGCGAACAGATGAGTACGCCGGAAGACACGGGAGCAATACAGAGGAGCACAGAACGGAGGCTAAAAGCATTTGTGTTTCGAACTAACGTATCCCATTCGCTTTCACAATTGCACGTCAACACACATGCGCGCAAGTAGAGAGTATTTTCGCGATGGGCCGGGTAGAGAAATTTGCAAACGGAGGAAAGAGAGCCGCAGGAGGAAACGTATACAGCCTTCTGGCGTATCTTTAGTTAGCACGTGTCCGCGACTCCGTTCCCGAAATTACGGAAAATGTTAAGGATTAACACGGCGCAGAAACTCTACCCGCGGTATGTTTAGGAACCGCAGTAACGTCTGTCTATTCCAACCCAACAAAGCCGAAAAGTCCAGGTACACATTCACACGCAAACATGGATGCAAACACATGAGCGAACGCATGTACGCTTGTTTCGAGTAGTCGTTCCGTACCGGATGAGGCTATCGAAAGCGGAAGCTCGGAGAGGAAACACGGAAGGCTTCTTGCTTCTGCTTGCCACTGCGAAAAGGAAGAAGCCTTCGCTGTGAATCACAAAGGTTTCCACCCGGCAAAGGATCCTATTTAAGTAGCGCAACGATATATACATATATAAATTGCTTGTATACGCGTTTAGAGAGAGAAACAACTAGACGACACGCCGAAGGTACACACAGGAGCTTCGACGAGAGTATGCGGAGGAAACGTCGGGGCTCTCAGGTCTGAGTAAACCGGAAGGTGCTGGAAGAGCAGAAATCTAACGGAGCGTTTATTGCAAATGGTCACTCCTACAAATGCTGCTGTACAGTTACAAATAAATATATAAATGCATCCGAATATGTATATAAATATATGGTATAAAGTATATAGGTACCAGAAATCTGTTGTTTGCCACATTTACCATGGGTACGGGTGAGCAAGATTTATCACGGAAATGTCTTCTGTAGCTTGGAACACTCGCGCGCCTTTTTTTGCTGTTCTAATCTGAGAGAATTTTTTTATCCTTTGCTCATATTTTTTTTCGATTGCAGCCGTAGATTTGATGAATTAAGCTGTTTTCAAGGAGAAGCATAAATCCTTAAGCTGATTATAAAGAAATGAAGCTCAATCTGGCGCACTATTATCAGAGACGGCCAAAACGCTCATACGTAACGATACAATCGACGAGATGATGTTATCGTCTCTCATCCCCGAAGGATCGTTAATTATTCTTTCGATTGTGTATACAACAGTTCGGAGGTAGATTCTGATATGCGATAGAATACAATCTTGAGTGTACCTACTGTCGAGAGGCAAATGGATTCTCGGAAATGAACGGCGCACGAGATGGAGCTGGAGCGATTACAGGCACATGATATCCGGAATATATACTATGTTCCATAACTGTGGACCATGAGTATACACAGAGGGAACGGCAAGTAGTTGATCGGCATACAAGGATCTAACGCATGTCCTGGATCCCACTAATAGCCGATGTTGAGATCAAGCATATTTGCGTAATTACGAGAAGTAGAACATCGAATCGAGGATTAGTCTGCATATGCGTTCATGTTTAATATGTACATTGGAGGAAATTCAAGAAGATCGTCGTCATGTAAACTGAAAATGTAATCGATTCGCGCACAGATATGTATGACGTACATGCGTTCAAAACGAATTGATTCTCCATAGAAGACGTGCGAACCTATTGGAGACAACGTGTTCCTGATGGATGAAACTACACTGGTATTTACGCAACGTTGAGAAATATCAACTGCGTGAACAATCCTGCAGTGCTCGGCTTAACCACCCAAACGTTTAGTGAAAAATGTAAGTGTCGATGATGAACGCAATGAGAAGAGAGTTTGGCAAGTTCGTTCGAAAACGATGCAAGTTTATTATGATAATTCGGGGATGAATAAAAACAGAATAATCCAGTGTGAATGATTCTTATACTCGGCTAATTCGGGCACTAGCGTCTAGAAGTTGAATAAGTATTGCGACGTAAAAGAATATGAATTTTGATCCCGATCGGAAGGAAATGTGTCCTACCTTCAAACGTCGATTTCCCGACCGACGTCACGAAAGTGTAGCTCGGCGTAGTGGGTGCTCGGGGGGTTGGAGGAAGTTGCGGATAGGGTTGTAGCGGACGAAGACGACGACGTGCTGTTAGTAGTAGGAGCGTTAGCGGCAGCAACGATCGTCGTCGTACTGGACGTTGTATCATCGAGCAAAGTGACGTTCGTTGTCGTATCAGCGGTGAGAGTGTTCGTTATAGGAGGTGACTGATTGCTCGCTCGTCCTGAAAGACCCATCATCTGTTCCGACCGCGCATATCCGCTCGATGATCTCCTCGACTTTGTCGAGATTTTTGTGTTGTTTGCAAGATCGTTGTAGTGAGTATTGTTGCCACCACTCGAGGGTGGATTTATCGTCATTGTGGAAGGGGGTGTCGAGGGCATGGCGATGCCCCCGGTACCGGTGACGTACTGGTTCGTTCGACGTTCCCGTTGTTGATGAGAGCCGCTATTGTTGCTACTAAGACTCGTGCCATTTGTAACGGGAGCGGAAGATCCATCGATATCGCGATAATCACTGGGGCATGAGTTTATGGCGTCTTCGTAATAGTGAGGATAAGCGATCTTGTAACTCTCCGGTATACCAAGATCTTGACGGTACTGATTGTATTTAAGGGCCGAATTTGTATCGCCGGCGCTACGACGTCCACCAGGCATGTTCGTCGTTGTCGTCGTTTGTGACGACGCTGTCACGTCTGAGATAATTGGAACACCGCAATTCGTGATTGAATTTAGGAGATCACTCGTGTCACTCATCAAAGCTCCACCACCGCCACCACGGAGACGGCTCTCCGCATTGGCTCGACTACGGTGCTTGCTCTTTCGATCGTTGTTACGATCGCTGTGTTGTTTCCTTTGGTACTTTCTTCTCTCGTTACGGCGTCCACCGTGTTGCAGTTGCTGATTTGATGCTGAGCGACGCGACGATTGTTGTAACTGATGATCGAGAGCGTAACTCGATAATTCGAGGTCAGAGGTTCCGTGTATCAGGGACAGTGGTGGACTGTTGCTGCTACTCCGATTTTCACCACTCACGACGTATCCACGACCGTCCTCGCTCCGATTCTGAGGATGATGTTGATTCGTCGTCGCGCCGAACTGATGATGATGTTGTCTTCCAACTGTGCTGTGATTTTGTGCGTGAACTGGCATGAATGATGTCTCCAGCGGGCTCACTATCGACGAATGATAAAGACTCCGCGTTAAGGGTAACGTCAGTTGGCTTAAACTTCCGCTCGGCAAACCGGTTCCTACTGTATTGTAGTTCCCGTACTGTTGCATCTCCTGTGGTTGCTGTTGAATTTGATAGTGCTGTTGCTGATGCTTTTGATGCTGCTGATAGTATTCTTGATAGTTGTACAGGTTGTTCGACTGTAACAGTTATTGTTAGTACTTTGAGGGATAGAAGCTGGAGGCTGTTAGAGGGATAACGTTTTCTTGAATCTGCGCGAATATCAGGGTCAAAGGTCTGTCAGTCACGGGGATTTGGCAAGCAACAACGAGTGGCTTTGGCATTACATATTTGTTTGGATCGTACGTTTGAGTGGACCGTAAAAACAATTGTCAACTTTATATCAAGTAAAGCATCTCTATCATATTTTTATGTGTCTGTTGAGTTGGGTCAGTTATTTTACATCCGCGTGTACATTCTAGTTAGAAGCTCGTGCTCTCGAAACATATTGAAAACATTTTTCTCTATGTTCGAAAGCAACGTTACTGCTCGTTGCTTGTCTACGTTGGCATAAACATGAACACATGGCTAAAGTCAGCGTTGTTAACTCGCCACACTAAATATCTATTTGTTGAAGTTTAAGAAGAACTGCAATCTGATAAATTTAATTTTGCCATATATATATATATGTATATACAAATCGAGTTGAACTAATTGGACGTCGTCTACGAGCGTGTAGTTCAAAAAGTGCGAGTGCAAATAATGAAAGTGCATCTAAAATTTATATACAAATTTGTGTGCATGTGGTGGGTAAGGTATACATGAGAGTTTTTAATACATATATGATATTGAAAAATAAAAAAATAGGTTTAAGCAAAATGCGTGATGACGATGACTGGATGAAATTGAAAGACAAGAAAACTTACTTGACTCGCGGTTGACATGCACAAGGGCGGTTGCTACGTAGATGCCCGGATCCAGCTTAGCAGGAATGAAGGAGGAAAACATGTTTTTCCGATTAAAACTGACAGCATCCAGCCGCTTTCGTCATTAACTCTCTGTTTCTCTCTAATTGTTTGTTCGTTTCTTTCTTTTCTGTGCACTACTTTTTCTCGTCTCGCGTGCCTTCTAGATCTGATTTCAAGAACACGCAACGATGCAATGATAAACAACAGTGAAAGTGACATAGCATAAAGTGACATAGAGAAGAAGAGCGAGAGAAAAGTGAGAGACAAGTGCCATGGAATAAGAACATTCTTCAGCGGCTGTGTGCGTATTGCTTGATATCGGAATAACCCGGGATCGTCCAAGTGTCCTGACCACTGATCTTCAGAATGTTCAATAACCTCTCAAGAGATTTCGAGCCTTCCCGAAACTCCCTTGTCGAGAGTATGCTTGATTTTGAGGACAAGTGGCAAAGTCACCCGAAACTTGGAGGATCTTGTGAAAATACGCGAGTTAAATTGTCTTTCGTGCCGCGTTAATGGACCATTAGTGGATGACGAACCTTGTGTTTGGTGATCGTTGATGATGACGATGACGTCGATGATAACGCGGTGATATCGGTTTTTTTATTTCTCGATGGAAATACAGGAGGGGGAACGTTTTGATACGTGTGACGCGAAGGATCTGTTTTTTTCGATCTGGGTGCCGGTATCGGTGGTATCTTCGTACCAAAATAGTTGCTCGTCGTATTATCATTGGAAACGTCTTTCCTCGTGGCCGGACTGTCCGGCGGCGATACGTTCGGTGGCGTAGGCGGTGGAGTTGGTAAAGGACTGGATGGTTTGGAGCGGCCCAAGCTTGAGGTCGGCGTGAGGTCCGGTGTAGTGGATCTCAAGGTTGTAGCAATGGTGCTATTGCTGCCCGTTAATAGATTGTTCGCGGCGTTGATCGCACTTTTGTGTGGGCAACTTTTGACGATTGGTATGGCATATAGCTGATAATTCCGGCGCGACTTGGACAGGGAAGTTGGTGATTTGGATGAGAGTGCAGCAGCCGCAGAGGCGGCGGCAGCGGCAGCGGCTTCGGAATGTTTGCGACATAAACGTAACGAGTAGAAACGGGAATGCGTCTGTTTGTGCTTTCTACGTCGTAGCGGTTTGAGCGTATTGTACTTTGGTTCCGGTGAGTTGGTTCTCGGCATATTGTTCGGAGAATAGTGAGGTCCCAAGTGGCTGCTACGGTTAGTGGCTGATTCGTAGCCGGAACTGGCACCGCAGAGACTCGTACGACGGCTAAGGCTCGCCGGTTGGGACGAGCAAGGCGACACTGTCCCTGAATTTGTCGTTGACTCACTTGTCCGTTTCTCCATTCTCCTCGTTGTACACTCTAAAGTACCGATGCTAACCGTTGTACCCGTAGATTGTATTGCGTTAACCGTGGACGAGCTACTGGTACTCGGCTTGACGATATTCGTACTGTTGATGATGCTGATGCTGTTGCTGTTGCCATGCAAAGCCGAAACTCGAGCAAACTTAGGGGAGGTAACCAACTAAAACAAAGACGCGAGAGATCGCAAGGCGCACACGGCACTACAATTAACGGCATTGCATCTATGCACATGCAGTTTATATACGAATGAATGTTGTATAAGTATATATATTTAGTAAGTGTGTTGAGCTTTGTAGATGCAACTGTATTATATATATATATATATATGTCTGTGCGTGGTGTATCTTAAACTGTGGCCTACGTGGGCCAGGGAATTTCTCTTCTCGTCTTACGTCGTGCCTTATCTGTCCCTTTTCTACACAAGTGCATCGTGTCCCTCGAGTACGTCCTCTCGATTACACAACGAGTGTACGTACAAGTACACGTACACACACGCATATATATATAAAAGGATATTCTAGCTATACGCGTGTCCCTACATATATCTCTGGAAACCTTGAGCTAATAGGACACGAGAGCTTTTGAGGGTGACGCCCGTCAATTAATTAAGATATATATATATGTATATGCAACTCGAAACATTCGTATCCGGCCCGTATTTATTTGAATTTCTCTATATCTGTAGCGCGTGCACACCCGATACGTGTGTATGTATACGGTATTCCCCGATCGCTCACGGGCGAATTTATCGTGATCGCGATTTTCCTCTCCTATTTCTCCACGACGGAAATCCACCAGTCTGCCCTCCGCTAGGGCATCCTTTACCGCTATGTTTACGTATCTTCCCTCTATCTATATATGTACACATGCATACCTACACATATTTATATATGTGTATGTATCAACTGTGATATACACACGTCTTATGCAAATTGTTGTAAACCGGCGTGGAGAGGACACGATGCACACGATGCATATTAATGTCGTTAGTTATATATGCCGATGCGACTCTGGTTTCCTGTTCCGACTTCCTCGAGCTGTGCGCTCTCTTATTTCTCATCTATCGCGCCGCTCCAACGTACTCGAATCGTCCCCTTCGACTCTTCATCGCTGACTATCAGCCTTGAACCAATCCGCTTTTTGCACCCGCTAATTTTTTTGTTGACGCTTGCACAGAGTATTCCCGGGGTTCCAAAAGTCTACTGGTACACAAGGATCGTTATTGGTGGAAAACTTGTATCTCTACGATGCGATTCCGGTATAAAAATTCATCTGGAATGGAAGTGCTACCGCGAATTGATATAGCAACTGCTTTTCGAACGTTACTTCGATCACCGTTCCGCGAGATCTTACGTCTCTCAACCGAACTCCCGTGCGTGCTCTGTAATATAATTACTCTGCGGGCGTGCTCCTATCTTCCTTGAGGTCGTATTCCGCCTTATAACCTACACCCTGCTGCTGCATACTCGGCTCGAGAAATTTCCATAGAACTCGAAAGACGAAACGCGTTTGATGCTTTGAAGGCGGTGCCCGGGATCGCAGGAGGCTAAATTATCTCCGAATCTCTCTTCATAAAGGTAGTAACAACATGAGCTACTGAAAGAACTGGGGTTTATCAGTGTTAATCGAGCAGATCGTCGGACAAACGTTCGGACAGGTTAATCTTCCTATTGAGACTTTAAACTCGCCATAATCTTCGTGATAACGTTCTAACGGACAGCTCTGACCCGCCCGAATAAAAGCGAATACACGCTAATGAATCCCCATTTCATTTAGTTAGTCGATCGAATAAACTCTTATTTGGAACCTCGTATTGGTTCAACGGAGAAATGGCTAGAAGCGAAAGTAATAAAAAATGTTTTTTTTACCGCGTTATGTAATCAGCAAAGTTTTCAATTTTGAATCAGCTCGTATGTTAACTTCATCATATAATTCTGTAGTATATACGGATTCATATACCTACGCGGGTGCTCATTTATCACGGTTCGTCAAAACCACCGGCGCCGCTGCCACGGGTGCAGGCAAACATTTCTCTATCAAGAATCCACTGACAAACAATTTCGTATATACATATAGATAAACATTAATTGCACTTTATGTATATGTATAACAAATATATATTCATATGTAAAAGCATGATGTGTAATTGTAGAAATTTCAGGGAGAATAACACGGATGGTATAATGTATAAATTTACCCGAGTTAACTAAACTTTACTCATTATTTATTCGCGATCCTTCCGACATATTCAACCCGTTCAACCTGAACTAACTCTTGGGTCCACCTGCTTATCATGCGGTTTAACTGTGTTAATTGAGTTGTTCAAGCCCTCTTCTCACTAATTTTTTCGGCGGTCCTTTTGGCCTGACGGATAAAAATTCGACGCGTGTATATGTTTCTCGCAACTTTTTTGTACTGTCAATTGTGTTTTAGAGCGTGAATTTTTAACGGGAAAACAACCATGCGCAAATCGAAAACAGCGTACAAAAATTCATACAAAAATGAAAAATCGTCGAGAAGAAAACCACTATAATGAGCTCTCATTGGAAATGTGTTCACTATAATAATAGTTGCTTGGTTTTTGTTGATATTATTTTCATGAGCATTATTTCACTCACCTTATTGGGTGGCGTTTGAATTCCGTGGAACGGCAAGTTTTCGTAAAATGTTTTCGTCTCGGGCTCCGGCAAACTCTCCGAAACGCTGTCAACGTGATTATTGTTCGTTGCTTGACTGGGATCTGAAATAATGTAAAGAAAAAGAGAACTCGATTTATCGTGAGATTAAAAATTCTCGAATCGTGATGTCCGCCCTTTTCATTCAATTTTTCCTTTCTCACTCTCGATGAGGAATATATAATAGCGTACTCGAGTGATATTAAGTGAAAAAGTGAACTCCCTAAACACGTAGTTCAATCAAAGAGCAAAATCTTTTTCATCCTCACGTTAATCTCAAAGTACACTAATTTTTCCCTTAATAAATATCCATATGACGAATTTCAGTTCTCTATACGGTACAAGTGAAACTTGCAATGTGTGTATGTGTGTGTGTGTGTGTGGGTGTGTGTGTGTAGGATTTTCGAGCACCAAAACTCGCCAAATGCCGCAAGCCATTCGATCAAGTTTATCCAAAATTAAGCCAAAACGAACATAAAGACATTTTTGGACCGAGAAGAAAAGTATAAAGAAGGTGTCATTCCTGCTTGCAATAATTGATTTATAGTCACGCATTCGATCCACCGAAAAACGCCGATTTCAACGATATTTTTTCTCCTCGGCATAACATACGGTACGTACCTGCGCCAGGTTTTTTGCGCTTACGAGACACGATCTGGTTGAGGCTTATCGGTCTCTCGGGCAAGGCCGGTGGGGCGCTCAGTTGCAGAACTCTTTGTTGATGAGACGGTGCTATTCTCTTGTAAGTCACGGCTGAACGATAAGATAAAAAAAAAAAAAAGAAGAAATGGACAACACTCGTCGCGGTGACGAGCAATCCGTTTTCAAACATTAACAAAAGAGGCGTGCGACATGCAAAACACATTAATGCATTAAATTGCTAGGTTATATGAATATGGCCGAAATATTGGAATGGGGGGATAAAGATAAGGGATAGAAAATTTGCAGCGAGATGATCTAACGAATTCCCACGCTCGCGAGCCCCGATAAATCGAAAAAACTCTTTCTAACCCCCTCACTCACTTTTACCGCTTGTACGGTGCCGTTTATACGAGATTTTTTGTTGCATTCATTTTTTTCCTCCTTTTTCCGCGCCTACGACGCTCCTCATAGCGTTGAATGTCTCTCCGTCTATATCCGTTCAATCCGTTTTGTTCGCTCTGCCCTCCTCCCCTCGCGTCCCTTTGTCCCGACGGATATATGGCGAGTGAAAAGTAGATAGGAAAGATTGGCAGAGCAAAAAAAAATAAATAGAATGAAAGAGAAAGAGAAAGCGAGAGAGAGAAAAAGAGTGAGACAAAAGTATGGAAAATGTTCGAGACTCGCGCTCCAAAAGCGCAGATAGCACCGACAGATTGCAATTTTGATATCCCGCAGAACTGCTCGCGACGTCAGTTGTAGGTGACAATATTATATCGATCGACATCCACGCTCCTCTCTTTTTTAGCTTCCTTCTCTCTTTGTAATCGTTCTCATATCACATCGCAAAACTTTTCGAGCGTGTAAAGGAATGACGAAAGAGGAAAAAGGAAGAGAAAAAAAGATCATAAGCTTTCCGCGATCCCCCTTTATGACAAGATATAAGAGGAATATCGTACGGGACCATCTCGCGGAGGAGGATCAGAATGAAAAATTGTACAGTCTATTTCAGAATTTTTCAAATTTTCAATTAAAAATCCCCGGGTTTTCTTTACTATATGTTTTTCAATACATGTTTTTACCATTCTTTTAACGTCAAGCTTTTACGAGATAACATTTGCGAACTGCATATAAACATTATTTTTGTGCAATCGTTGGATAAAAGTCATTTCATTGGAAAAAAGTGGAGAAAATCTTTTTTTTCTACTTTTCAACATCCATTTTCAAATTAAAACACATGTTATTCTACTAATAGCTGCGAGGATCGTGTGAAATCCATAAAAATAAAACTGTCCAAATGAAAAATATGGTCGCAATTGGATTGAAAATGAAAGAAATTCCAGTCCGGAAATCCGGTATATTCGCGACGAGCAATATTTACTGTGAAATTGATGAAAAATTGTTATACTCAACTGATTTACGATGGAAATTCATATTTTTTAAATTCACGTATTTAATGTAACTACGAAATGTACAATACATAGAGAAAAGTTTATGAAAACGAAAATACTCACCGGTCTTGTCTCGTAAAATGCCAGGAAATGCATCGGGCTCCTTAAGTTGAGAACCGAAAATAGCTCTAATCCTATTAGCACGTGCGATCATGCCCTCATCATGCATAATCGATACGGCGCTAAGAGCCCGTTGATTCACAATTTCTTTATTGCTAATAGCATTGAGGTTGGTTGAGCCACGTCTAAAGGGTCTTATTGGTTGTCGTACGATCGAGGGCTGCGGACGAGAGCGATATCGATCGTTCGCGAAACCGAGCGAGCCCGAATGTATCCTCATTGTGTCATTAGCGCGTAGAGATCCGGCTAATCCCGATCGTAGGCTGTGGGCACGATTAATGTGGACGAGAACACCGGGCTTGAGAGGCCAACGTGGTGCAGGTGTCGGATGCAACGAAGTAGGAGACCCTTCGTCTCGGGAACGCGATGATTCCGTTGGGCTCGGTGGACCACCGTCGGGACTACGATTTTTTTTTCTTAATTTCTTTCATCTTTTCTTCTTCCAATATTTGTAATCGTTTTTCAATTCTCCCTAGGATCACTCACATTTTCCATTGAAAAAAAAAAAATACATATGGCTCCGAATACGTTTGTTAGTCTGTGGACGTGAAAACTGTTCGTCTCTGAAGCGACATTTTTATCGCGGGACGCAAGTAATGTGTTTTATCACATTCAAATATGCGACCTCCTTCCATATATATTTTTTGTTTTCCAGTTTCTTTTTCCAGTGATTTATAACTTTATTTTTGCTACTTTGTGCCCTTACTTCCGGTTCGTCAGTAAATGCCTACCCACTCGTGCTCGGTTTTATTACCCCAAACGCCATACTACCCTTAACCATATTTTATCTCAGCATGGACATCTTTTTACGTGGGCTCGAATGAAGAGTATCGAGCGACACAGTCTGACTCTATGAGCGGTGAAATTTAAACAAAAATGTACTTTTTCTAATTGATTTTTCTTTTACTCTCAGCATGTTTGGAAATTTTCCAGCTATTGTCGTGTGATTTAAATTGTTTTATTAGTTTTTTTGCTTTCATTTGAAAGCTTTGAGTTCAGTCGAATTATAGGAGAGCGAAAATTTCTTGCGCAAGTGCTCACAGGACCAGAAAGTGGGCAAACTCTTCTTGGAATCCCTACCAGCATGCTCAAACTACTTTTCAACAAGATAATTAAGTTTTCATAATCGAGATTTTTAGGAAAGAATGCTAATCGAGCCAATTTTGTCGTCCCGTATCTCATTTTTCCGTCGTTCTACGGTGCTAAAAGTTCCGATACTCCGTGAATTCGGTTTGCTACTGGTTGAGCTAAGAGTGTCGCGGGCACGAGAGAAAAGAGCACTGAGAAATTAATACGTTCGCGTGAACTGGAAAATCCGTGGAGCACGGTTTTCTGGCTCGACGCCAAGGAAAAGCGCGTTCCAGCGAACAGCCAAGATGCCGAGGCTCTGCCCATTTCCTCTGCACTTCTTGCTCGTATAGGAAAATTAGCTAAATTTTCACCTCGTGCTAAGAATTATTTCAATTTTTATTAAAATGTCAAAAGTCTTCTTCTTAAATCCGCTTTTACGCACCCGTCACAAGAGCCGCGCACGTCAAAATCGAGGTATCGGTTCTTTTCTCCGTTTTTTGTGTGTGTGTTCTCCATTATTTTGAAGAAACGTATATTTCGAGGCACGAAAAGCATTCTCATAAGTAACTGAAGTAGCACAGTTCGATTGCGCACAGATAACCGAGTAGTGGAAGCAGGCCAAGTTTTACGAGGAGGCTGCCTGAGACGCGAAGTGTTTTTGCTTCTTGTTTTTGGAGCCTTAACACACGTGGAACCGCGCGATTCTTTCGAAGATTACTCTGTGACAGCGAGTATTCTGGTATTCTTAAAAGCCGCAGACGTACAGCACACACGCCAACGCGTTGAAGAAGGTTGTAGGTATGAAGAACTACAGTTGGAAAAGTAAATTCCCGAGTGAAAGCAGGAGGGTAGAAAAAGAGAGGAGACAGAAGACTCCGGGAAGGGGGACGTTGGCGATGAAAACGCGCACGCGACTTTGGGCTATTATCTCATGTAGCACCGCAAAAGTGTTTCACGTTCTGCACGTGTTTGGAATGCGCTCTTTCGTACTCACCAAAAGATACATACCAAACACCCCGGGTATAGTTATGCAAATGCTACCTAACAAAAGGGCTGAAGAGTAACGTTGGTTTGCATACAAGATGCGAGAAATTGTGCCATTTTGTTTGGGAGGATAGAAAACTCGCATGCATATATACACGTGTGTGGCGCACGTAATAGTACGACGACGGTAAAACTACATCCGAGAGATACTGCTAACAGTTATTGTGCCTTGGGGTTGTTTGAAAACGTGAATGTTCAGCGAGGTAGACGCTCGAGACTGGTAGTTTTGTACACTTTCTAGTGTTTTGCATCGATCCCGTTCGTATATGCGCACGTATAGACACGTGGGCACATCATCCGGGACGTTCTACACTCGATTTATTTCTCAATTTCAACCTCTCGGAAGCGATTTGTGATTATTTAAAAAATCTCTACAACTTCGACTTCGGTAGTGTGACCGTTTGTAGGATGGAGAAGGCGAAGTCTCATCTCGGAAACGTAAAACGCTGCAATTTTTTCCTTCACTTGTATATTTTTCATAGCAATCGATGAGCTAGAAAAATATCAGAGGTCATTAAAAGCTTTATACTCGTTCGTAAAACTCCATGAATATACACTACTTTGAGAACGATTGAGTTTTACTAAATTACAGTCCGAAATGCAAAACCTCCAGCGAGTCGCTTACCACGAACGACCAAAGCTCGGGCGAGCTAAACTTTGAAATACGAGCTTTCGGTCAGAAATATTTACCTTGGATGAAATGAAAATCTCTGAGATAACAAAAGTGGGTGGGGTGAGGTTGAAAAATACTTTTTGAGAAAACACTCATGTCCTAGATTAGGAAGAATCAATACATTCATGCTTTCGAAGCTAATATGTGTGTACAGGAATTATGCAGAGTCGAGAGTGTGTAAGGGCTGGCAGAGCATAATTCCACGTCCACAATACATGCTCAACGAGGTGGGTAGTAATTTAGATACAACCGAGGATGAAGGGCGCAAAAGGGTGGGTGGGGAGGAGAGAAAACGAGAAGTGGAGGAAAGTGACGAACGAGCCGAAAGCTTCGCTGTACACTCGCTACTGCAATAAGCTCAGAGGTGAAAGTGTACGAGCTTTATTGTTGGGTTTAAATCCTTTGTCTTGGTACTCAAAGTGGTAAACCTTTGTACAGGTACACAGAATTTACACCCTCGTGAGACACGTATTTATTCATTTACGTATGTAAATCTAGATATATGTCTATAGGGTGGTTGGTACGTTCCATGAAACAGATACATTGAAGAGGCTTCCAAGTACGTGAATGCATTTTCGGAAGGTGATGAAAAGGATTCGCCCACTCCTTGATATACTGAGAGTGCGCAATGTGAGATTTCATTCTCTTTAGATTGTTTGCCCGAACAAACACGATGGGGAGAAACGATGATGAGCATTAGAGCGTCGGGCGTGATCGACGCCAAACATAAACGCCCCATTTCCTCACCGATCGCGAAAATACACAGCCCGCCGCAAATATACACATGCAGAACGCCTACATATAGGACCTACGGAGCTTAATCATGATTTCGCGAATCTTACACCATCGGTAATGCTCCATCTTCCCACCCCCCACTCCAAATACCTGCGCAACTTCTCGAAAACAATCGAAATTTATTCTCATCGTTATCTCGCATCAAATTTTCAAGGATTTCTAAAAAAGAAAAATAAAAATGTTTTTATTGAAAAAAAACAGTCAACTTGATCGAAGTTATAGAAATTTTCATTGGTCATTTCACAAGTTTCCCTCGCCAAAGTCTCGTTCTTCGATCATTGGTATTCTCTCAGTCAGACAACATTATCATCAAATTTGAACCCCTCAACTTCGTGAGCTGTTTTATCATCGATGCCGGGCTCATGAATGACGAATAATAATTAATAATCCATCAGTCGAATAGACCAGCCCGGAATATCCCGTAGCTCTCCATGTACGACGTTTCCAAGAGGTCGTGAGAACGCTTCGGGTCCACTTGCTCTACGTGTTCTGCCACTATAAACGATAAACCGTATGGCAGACGTACAAACAGCAGGGGAATGCATTATTTATTCAACGCAACACTCTCGGAGCTCTCGAGATTTGACGATAACGATAATGTCTGCTGCTCGAAACTGCATACTCACACACTGCATACTCGCGTAAGCCCCTTAATAATAGCTCCACCAATTTTCACTAGTTATGACTCCGTTGTCAACTTTCTATGCCCCAAGTATTCGACGAAGTGATTGCCCCAATTAAAATACCTCATTTTCTCGGCAAATAACGAACGAACGTTACAAACAAAATGCTCATTTAATATTTCGATGGACGCGGCTATCATAAAAACATGGAAACCTAGCACTCGCGAAAAGTTGTACAAAAGTGTCGACTGCGATAAGAATCGAAGTAACTTTATGGCAGAAATATCATGCCAGGAGTTACGAAACAAAAACGTGTAAAAGAAGCGTAAAAGGAGTTTCCTCCAGAAACTTTTACCTTCGAAGTACAAGATACGCGTAATCGAGACGAATTTCAGGGAATAAATCAATACAAGACGAAAAGAGCTGATCGATCTTACGCGTTACATTCATCTAAAAAACGGATGAATTTAATTTTGCCCATTGGGAAAAAGTACTCGAAAACATTGCATCAGCAAGAACAGAAATTATTGTTGTACCAATAAATGCATCTGGAAGTTCTACATAGAGTAAAAATTTGGAATAATGTATAAAATAGATAATATAAAATAAATAAAAGATAATAAATATAAAATAATGTATAAAATCGATACCGTAGAAAAGGGTTTAGTTACAAAAAGAAGCTTTCGATGCTGGAGAAAAAAAAAATAAAACGACAGAAATTTGAATTATATGAAAATGTTAACTTATTGAGTTTATTATTGAATTCTTAGCTTTAATAGAACTGGAAAAATTGACTATTGGATGCAAGGAGAGATGGTGGAATAAGGTGCTGAAGGTGACGATAATTCTGAAAGTTGACAGTATCCGTTCCGTTGTTTCTATCGAGGGGAGCAAAAGTTTAGGTGTAATATACGTTCCGTCATTACGCGAAATACCTGAACGAAATACTTTCGTCCTTAACGTCGTCGTTGCTGACGTCGTCGACGTCGTCGACGGGCATTCAGTGCGTTCTAATTGAAAATCCACAAGTTGGTTCGAAGTACGCGTGCTCGTGTGTTGGATACGTATAGAAGGCACGAGTTACACCGGAGCTTTCAAGTTCTCTCGTCATTAGAGAATTCTCGAGTGCTCTTGGAGCTCGTTCGTGAAACGAAAACGAAAATTTTACGCACGGCGTTCTACAAACTTGAATGCCCGTGTAGAGGGTGAGCGTTTTTTTTCCTCCTACTTTTTATATTTTTGTAACACGCACATAACCGTAACTCGCTTCGTCAGACGACTCGGAGTTTTTCTCGTTGTTTGGAAAATATTTTCCTTTTCATATCTTCGAGCTTGAGTCTCAATCCGCAGTATGACCTTCGAACCAATCGAGTCTAGACTGCAATTTTTTAAAACTCGCAGTTCCTTCCTCATTATAATATGATTATTTTCGTTTTTATATAAAATCAAATGGCGTACTATTCTACTAGTCATTGAAAGATCGGATATTCCGAAGATCGTAAAAAAGTTACTGGGCATGCATGAAAGAAGTGAAAAATATGATAAGCTTTAAGGCGAGTTGAGAATTCGAATTTTTCAGCTAAAACAATTTGATTTTTTCACGTCCCCGTACAGGATTCATTGCATTATTCAGTGACTGTTTTTGGAGGTGTCATTTGAACGAAATTTGAAAACAAATTTTTAGGAAATGACAAAAAAAGTACATAGAAAACGATCGCGGCATCGATACTCGAAATAATCAACCCCCTACAAACCATGCTCCGCGGGCATTTCAAATCGCATTGTTAACCTGGAAAACGATTGCTACCAAAACCATTTCCCATTAAAGTGTACAAAAGCTCGTGGCTAAAAGAGGTTAAATAGATTGAATAAAAATAGCTAGCAAATGGAAATAAAATACGAATTATTATACATGGCTCATGTTTGATACTTACTGCTCGCGTTCCTCCATCTCGACGACCCGATTACTGTCTGTGTATTTGTTTTTTTTTTTTTTTTAGTAAATCCAAATTAAAAAGCAGAAAAACAGAAACGAATGAGAAACGCGTTAGTGAGTAATTATGGGCTAATTTCGCGAGTTTCGATGCCATAAATTCGAGGAATTTGTTTTTACTTTTTTCGAAACAATATTTGCCACGAGATTCGAATTTAGATCCTCGAAGTTATGGAGTCTCGAATACAATTTCATGCCAATTTTCGTATGACTTAATGCATCTATGCGTTACATATTTTTACATGTGAAAATTATTGAAAAAAAAGTAGATATTTGTAGCTCATGTCTACACTTGTATGTCTCCGGATATGTGATTCTGTATATTGATCTTCGAATCCGAACGCTTCGCATACTCTACGCATCAATGCCGGAAAATATTTAATGATTTTTCTAAAATCAAATTGAAATAATTATTCCTGCGTTTCGGATAATTTTTTTCTGCACAATCTCTAAATCGAATTTTCACGTTGAAATTGATCGCATATTATTCACGTTGAAAAAAGTGGGAGTACGATAAAATAAATGAGTTTAACGCACTTTATCCGAGTCAGCGAGAGCGAAAGAGAGACCCCGTTGTTCGGTTTTTCTATATATTCAATATACCAAAGTTTCATGCAACTTGAAATTTGCCCATTCAGGGACAATCTCCATACGACAAATGAAACGTTGTTTTATCATTAGTTATCGAGTTCGAGCACATCATGCGAATATTTATGTGTATGTCACATATAGGGGGGACCTGAGCAAAACGGGGCACTTCAAGAATAGTGGAATTTCTTTTTGTTTATTTTTTCATTCTGGCAACGCGGTATATTCTTCGGAAAAAAGAACAGAAAGGAAGGATTCGAAAATTTTCAAAAAAAAAAACGAAAACAGGGGAAAAGAGAAGTTTTGGAGCAATTCTAATTTTGTCGCGATTGCTTTTGAAAAAACGTGGTCAAGGCGCATTGAAATGAAATTGCAGTAAAAAAAATTTCACCATTTTTTTTCGAAAATTGCGCAAGAATTGTACGTGTTTTGATGTTTGAGAAACTTCTCAAACTTTTCGTCGTTACGGTATTTCCTTAGGTACCCCGTTTTGTCCCGGTCTCCCCTGTATGTAACGTTTATATTTATTTATAATGTCAATGCATAATGTGAATGTAATCATCGTTCGAGAAACATTACATTGGCAATTCCGAAGTTATTACGCGCGCTCCAAGTTTACCGTATTCGAGAATGAATTCCTGAGTTTCGGGAGTTTGTTAGCGAAACTCGCAACGCGGAAGGAAGAACGTATATGCGTAAGTAAGTGCGGAAAATACACAATTGTTACGTTAACATGGTTGAGCGTTTGTTCAGCCGCACACAAGACTTCTTGATTTTTGAAGCGCACGTAAATATTTGGAAATTCATGAAACTGATTTTAACCGAGTAAAAATAATTTTCCTTATCGTCGTTAAGTGATGCTTTGATTTCACAATCTCAAATTTGGACGCAGAATTTACAAAAGTGTGGTAACACTGACATTTCTATAGATTGAAAAATGCATGTCTCTCAATACGACTTGATAATGAACATGCTATCCACGAAACTCGTTGAAGGATGAACGATCAGAATATAACCGATTGGAAAATTGGATAATCGTCTGTTCTCTTCAATAAATAAACGACTACGAGCAAATTAGACGGATTTGAGAAATTGACTTACATTTGGCCTGGGCTCGCTTCCGACGACAAATCAACCAGATGACGATGCAGCATATCACTATCGCCAGCAGAATAACCATCGCGACGATTATTATGATTATCAAAAGATCACCCTCCAGTTGAAGCCACCACGGCAAATTACCTACAATAACGCATGCGAGAAAGTTGGAACGTTTGAGAATAATTATTTGCTTGAAATCCGCTGAATCCGTTGAACGGATCAATTGTGAAAGCGATAAAATATAGTTCGCTCGAGCGATTGGTGAATATTATTTTCGAAGCAAACTTAAATTAAATTTGCACAAATCGATGAAAGAAACGACACGTTGAGAATCATATTGGGTCTTCTCAGTGCTGGTATAATTCAATTGGATATGAAATCAAACTTACTGTCACGTCCATGGCGGGCTACGAAAATATATCAAACGATTGAGGATCGTCTTGATTGGATTCTGAAATGATTGATTAAAAATGGCTCACCGGGTACGCCGCGCTCGCAGGGCAATGAAAATCCGATTGAATTGTTGGCGACGCAGACGTAAGTTCGGAAATTCGTAATTGACGTATCGAGACGAAGATAACCTTTTCCATCCCTTATCTCTCCAATTTGATCGAGGGTGTCGTTGTCACTTTTCAAGGACCACGTGAAATCAGATTCTTTTGGATTCGCTGTTGCTGAACAGACGAGATAATATTCACCGTCTATTCGCTCTTCGTCGATTCTGCACTCGGGTTTAACTGTAGTAAATATGATTTTTTCATTTATTAATAAATTATTTAGAGCAAAGACGAACGAAAAATGTTAGTGGAAATTGATAATTCATCTCGAGTTTTTTATTTCTTCATTTATTAATTTTGCCAATAAATTCAACACGAGAATGCTACGAAAAATGATGAGACGAAAAAATGGAGTCGAAAAGTAACAGAATAACTTACAGAGAACATTGAGATAAGTAGTGATGTTGTTTTGACCGTGACGGTTATAAGCCTGACAGATGTATGTGCCGTTGCTTCGTCTCGGTACTTTCGTTTTGAAGACGTGTACAGCGTCGGTCGATATAACGTCAGTGGAGCCTTCGCGAAACCATCGGAACATGGGCTCAGGTTCGGCTACCGCGCTGCATTTCACGCTCTCGGGTATCGAATCGACGATAACGTCTATAATCTTCTTTGATATCGTCATATTTTCCGGTGGAACTGTCAGTGATGAAATACAACAGAAAACAAAATTATTTCAACGTTACGCCTCGTTTAATTTACTCGATAATGTTTTCGTCGTTTCACGAGTACAAATTTAAGGTAATTCTTTTATGGGCGCTCAGTTCATAGGATTTTCGTAAAAATATCTTATGCCATTCTCAATATCATCTCTATTATTTTTGCAATTATTCGTGACCGCAATCTCAATCTATTTATGGGAAAAAAAGATTATTCGAATCATGAGATTTCCGCTGTGAAATCCCGGCTTGATACAGGATAATCTAATTTCCGGTGGTTACCAAAGCGTTGCAATATCCACGAATTATCATCGATTAAACACCAAATTTACATGTTTGAAATTAGCAATTCAACAGTCTCGCGAAAAAAAAACGATCGTCGGCCCACTTTCCACGTAATTTTGAGTTTATTTTGAGCTCCCGGTCTACGATATACACTCACGACGAAACTTGACCAACAACTAACTGATGCGACAGTTTTAGCAAAATCGCGAACCTGGACATTAAGTTTCTATACAACCTGAATGAATTTACTCACCGCAGTAGAGTAGTAGATGGAAAAAAAGTTAATCTCCTACCGACGCAAACTTTGCCAATACACTTTTGAGAGTATAAATATTGAATGAAATATTTATTCATAGAATAACTAATACCCTAGAAACGATTTTTCCTAATCTCACAACGGGATTACTTTAAAGTAACTGATGGAAATCGATCTGAGTATTTAGGATATTTTATTATTGGAAGTACTTACATTCGACACGAAAAACGGTTTCGCTTTTGACTCCCGGTCCAATGCCATTTCCGGTGCTTTCGCAGGTAAAGTTTTCGTTGTCCCTGAAGGGGTGGAGATGGCCGTCCGGCCATGCAGTCATGTTCCAAACGAGGGTCGATTGTATACTCTCAAAATCATTTTTACTTTGATCAGGTGGGTGATAAACATTCGTCTGATAATAGAGTTCGGTTTTATCGAAATTCATGGGTAAACCGTCTCTCTCCCACGATATATTGCAGATCGGGGAGCACTCGACCCAACATTCGATGCTGACGTTTGTCGAGTTGTATGCAAATCCGGCATAACCGTTGAGTGGTTTTATAAAGTCGGGTCGGGCTAAAGAACGGTAAATTGAAAAGAAAAATTCATTTTTTTCTAACAATTCATTATTCAATTTATTCATTCAAATTCATTTTTTTTGGGCAATGAGAAAAAAAAATCATGACGCAGCTTTTTTTTACAAACCTGCAACATCGATGAAAACGGTAGCAGGGTCGCCATCCCCAGCTTCATTAAAAGCCATACACGTGAAATTCGCTTTAGTCTCGAGATTCACAGATTCTATGCGCAAAACGGCACTCTCTTCGCCTGATATCTGATGAGATCCGCGAAACCACTTGAAGCCCGTTACTTCGGGGCGCCCGAGATCGAGAACCGAGCACGTAATGTTCAACGAGCCCTTCTTAACGACCCGTTTGGGCTCGTACGTTATCGTAGCCGGTCCCGGCTTATCTATGAATATATATATATATATTTTTTTTTTTATCGCGGAGAAAATCCTGAAGAATTTTTTCTCGCGAGGGTAAAAAAGATCCGCAGGGACGTTTGACAATTTTTCCTCGACTAACGTTCAACTTTGTTGAAAAAATGATATTGAGAATATTGGAAGAATCCTTTAGTAGTTTCTCAACGCGAAAGATTCATGACGTTAATTCCGTTAGCGGAGGTGCTTGATCGCACTTGCATGCTCGTGTTCATTAATTTTAGACGCTTCGTCGCCATTTTATGATTACTATCGAGACGAAAACGAATCTGAATCTCTTCTCAAAGAGTTTCAATGGATAGTGCGAAGGTGTAACGAACATTTTTTCATCCGATAAAGGGCAATTTGTAAAAAGAAAAGGGAAGTGAAAAAAAATACGTACAATAAACGACGACCGGTGCACTGGCTGATCTGTTCCCCCAGCCAGCGTCGTTACGACCCTCGCAGGCATAATTCCCATTGAACGAACGACCAACAGCTTCGAGGAGCAACTTGCTTGGATCTATGTCGCAGAAGGTCGATATCTCATCGACGAGTATTCCATTAGTCGAAGTCGAACTTGCACCATCGCTGGCGAGCGATGAATTGCGAGAACAATCAGGCAGTTCCTTGAGAAGATCACCATCGAGAAACCATCGAACTGTCGTCAGTGTCATTGGATTACCATCGACTACTTCGCAGGTGAGCGATACGTTCAAGCGATCGGCTTCGTTAACCGGCACTTCTGGTTCCATCGTCACCTTCACCTGAGGCTTATCTGTTCGAACCCCCGAAACATCTTGTTTGAGAATAATCGAGAAAACGAATAGTTTCGTGATAAAATTTCGGCAGAATATTCCCATTGCCATGGTCTCCGGAACGAAAATTATCTTATTTTCTTGTATATTGAACACGATCGAAAAATTCTGCTGATTGAACTATTTGGAAAAAATGTGCCGAGAGAATTAGCAAATTATTAACCGGTTGATTGGCAAGCTTTCTTTCAGATTTTGTGCCAAAACTGGTACGAACCGAAATATACGAAATAGTATATTACACTACAAGGGCAGAAGTTTGACGCGCAGTGCAGGAATGTGTACTCTGGTGTATACTATTTTTCTTCACAGCCGGTCGAAAGTACGTTTCTTCCGAAATATGCATCTATCGATAGAAGATGTTTTGATGCCTGCTCCGACATTTGCTGCACGAGCGAAGCGAGATAAAAAAAAAACAAGATTGGCAAAGATAATTTATATGAATATTTGCATTCCTATGAACCTGAAAATAGATCATTGCGAGAACCAATCGGAATCGCGGAAAAGCGATGACAAAGAACAGCTAATTCACGCGTCACAACCTTACTTTATGAAAAGGGATTCCGAACGACTACATTCATTTTATCAGTCCGGTCACTTTATTTTTGGCCTTCGCATTGATTTTATATGGAAGGATAAATGTATGTTATTCGTTCGGATTTGTAGCGGTGTAGTGCTGTTTTGATAATAGTGCTTGGAAATAATATGACATTTCCATAGCATATTTTCGAATGAATAACATAACCTTATTCGTACGGTTTGCGGATGACCAAACACAATCTTTTAAAAAACACGTAGGCAATATTGATTCAAACGTCAAACGTCAAAAGTCAAAAAAATAATTACGTCAAACCTTTCGGAATGCAGAAAATAGTATATTACACACCTAGGAAGGGAAAGTAGACTACTTCAAACCGCGGGCAGAATTGTCACCCGAGCTGAAGGCGCGAGGGTGATAAGCACGCGGTTTGAGGTGGTCTAATTTAACTCCCATGGGGAGTGTATACTATTTTTCACCACACATATGCACCGAAAATTCAACCTTCCGATTTCGGAAAGTTGAAACGTTCGGCGCATGTGTGATGAAAAATAGTACACACTCCACGGGAGTTAAATTAGACCACCTCAAACCGCGGTTTGAAGTAGTCTACTTTTCCTCCCTAGGTGTGTAATATAAGCTCCTGCTGAGACAAATGAAGCGCGTGCAGTTTTGACAGCGCAGAAGTGTTATACTTTCGGCACTGAAATCGGTGCCGAAAGTACGTACTTTCGACCGAGGAGTGAAGAAAATTCGTTTCGTTTCTGGGGATTTTTGAGGCTGCTCGCTCCATTCCCAAACTTAGTTTTCACTTAGCTACTCTTGGAAGGGATCAAAAAAGGGGTTGAAAGTGAAAATTTCAGATTTTTCAGTGGCACGTTTTTAAGTGATATTACAAAATAAAATTCCAAGCATTTGAGAATTCTGAACTCATCTATCGAAATCAAGTAAAATTCACTACCCCCAATCGGGTGAAAGATAAGGGGTGTGGATGAAATTTTTTATTTTTCAATGGTAAGTTTTTATGCTATATGACATGAAAACTGTACGTTTTTTCGGATACTAGACTACTTTATCGAAATAAATAAAAATTCGCTATTCATAAAGAGTTGAATAATAAAAATATATGCCATTTTACATAAAAACGTTTTTTATGATAGCACATTCATTTTTTGGAAAAAAAATAAATTTGACACCCTCAAAGGGATGAAAAATTAGGATGAAACTTGGGGTGAAATTTTGAAATTTCACCTCGAGAGAAAAAAAATCAATTCTCTGTCCTCTTTAGTCAAAAAATTCAAAAAACTTTATTAATTGTCGATAGATTTCGACAAAAATTGGTAAACAACCGTTTGTTGTGATGCTTTGTCCAAATAACGAAATAGTTCATGACACAGTTTAAAATCTCTGCTGCAAATAGTGTCTATATTATCATTTTTGAGAAACTCGTTACGCATATTTCCTAAAAAACTCGGAATTTCAATGTCATGTAGCATAAAAGCTCGCAAGAGAAAAATCTGAAAATTTCACCCCCGATCTTTATTCTTCACCCTTTCGCAGGTAGCGAATTTTGTTTTATTTCGACAAAAGAGTCTGGTGCCCTAAAAAACGCACAGTCTTTTATGTAACACAACACAAAAACTTCCCACCGAAAAAACTGAAAATTTCATCCTCACCCCTCGATTTTCGCCCCTTTCAAATCGGTTGAAAATTTAAAACGTTATTCCAATATGTACACTTATGACACATTACCAAAATGGGCCCGACTTTTTTTTTGTACATATATAATACAATACCAGTCAACCGGTTAATGAATCTATTTAATTACGAGTCTCGTTTTAATACCATGCGAACTTGGCTATTCATTTATTCCACAAGACAGATTTTTTTTTATTAATTCAGCTCGTCGAACTTCCCAATTAACATTGCTCGCTGACGAATAGTTAGAGCTAATCAGATTGGTTCCGATTTAATAAATGTGATTGCAGGCTGTCAGATAATAATAAGAATGAGAATAAAATAATAACGAGATGATTTCAATTCTCGAAAAACGTTGGTGCAGACTCATCAGCACGAGCATGAAGATGGAATTGTTTTGAAAAATCCTACTCGGGCGCGCAACATAGTTTAGATTGACGGTTGCGATAAAAAGTTATTTAGTGTGTGGGTTTTAATGCTAGCGCGGAGTACGGCGGTACTTTTTAAACTGAAAAACTGACGAGCGTGGTAACGAAACTGGATGAAAATAGCAAAAAATACAGCTGGATGTACGGAGAGCAAAAAGGGGATAAAGAGAGAAAAAACGTAGAGGGAAAAGGAGAAGTAAAAGAGACAAAGAGCAGCCGAGTGTCAGAGAGAAAAGGAAAGACAGGACTGAATAGGAATATAGAATTAGAGATCGTACGGTGTGAGACAATGCGGTAAAACACATACACAGCACGGATACGTCGATGAAGTCTTGCACAGTGGATTCACCAACGCTGTTCTCCAATATGCAGGTGTATCTTCCCATGTCGCTGGAGGACGCATTTCTCACGGTGAGAGGAGCGAAGCTTGCCTCACCGCCGTCGTAGTGATCGTTCTTGCCAACGTTGATAATTTCGCCATCCAGTAACCTTAATAAACATACAATCATGACATATTGGAGAATTTATGGAGGCAACCTCCAATAATGGCCGAGGATATGCATCTTGAGCATTAGTTAGTCGATTTTAATATCTAACTGGAATTGGGTCGCGTGTGAAATTTCCATCAATAATCATAAATGTTGAAACTCTGTTATTCTATTTTGACATTATAAAAAGACTAATTGTTTAACGCGTCACTTATCAGTAGTTATTGTTACGAATAGCGTAGCGATTGAGAGTAGGGGACGTTTGACGAAATGAAGCAGAACGAAACCAGGCCACATTTTTGGTACGATTGATCGATCGTGTACCAGACGAAAAATAGTTATTTCATTACTCATCGGTGGAGAAAAATGTTGTCAATGCAATTTGTGCATTCGAGGCAAAATTCAACTGTGTGAACTTGTCGATAATTCAAGGCTCGCCTTTTATTACGCTTTTTTACTTAATTTTCTTTTTTTCTTCTCCTTCAAATCCTTCTACTCCGATTCATCCTCTCGTGAATCTCGCCAAGAGTTTGTCTTTATCCGGCGGGAGAGAGAAAAATAAAATAAAAAATACAAAGTTTCTCGTTAAAGAAAAATCTTTTCTTCTATTCTTTCACGGTGAAAGCCGCCGCAAGAGCTTCCCTTTTTCTTCTACATTCTCTCCACTCTTAAGCGTTACAACATCTTTTCCCAACGCGATGGAATATATCGGTGGAGCTCTCGGCTTATCGGGTACGTGCTTTTCTCAGTACGTAAGTCTCCCTTTCTCCTCCCTTTCTCCTCTCACTCTTTTCCTCCCGCTCGTGGCTCTTGGCACTTGGCGTACGTCCTGGATTACCCTGATATTTTCAGGATAAGGAGGCAGAGAGTAAGAGGGAGAGAGTGAGAAATATGACGACGTGACGTTCCAGGGTTTGTGGTACTTCGGTGTGAAATCGTTTCACAGAGAAGTGCCTTTTTTATTGTCTGGTGCAATAATCGAGAATCGACTCGCGCTTGTCTCGCCAAATGCTTTTTTCATGCATAAAAACGCTCGAAGAAAAAAAAACAAAAGATTTTGTGGATAAATGTAAAAAGGTTGAACGCCATTATCAGTTGTGACGATTCAAAAAATTTCACAATCGAATATCTCTCCAAAATGAATATGATGGATTGACATTTAAATAGGAATAAAACAGTGATTGGAAATAAATTAAATAGCGGATACGACTCACCATTTGACGGATTTAAGCTCCGACGGGTTCGCGACGTAGTCACAAAACAAATCGAATTCGTCAGTCTCGTTGACTGTTATATTCTCTTGTCGCAGGGTCACTATTGGAGGATCTGAAAATTAAATGATTTCGACGCTTGTAGGTTTTTTAGAAATTAATTACACCCACTTTATCCCAATTAATTAGATGACTGTAGTATTTTATGAATCTCTTTGTGTCTTGGTGTTTTCGAAATGTTGACGTGTACGTGGATATCAAAATGGGATTCGTCGACTGCGAATGGTGACGATTTGTTCAATTAAAAAATCATTCGGTCCTTCACAACACTGCATCACTTTATTCGTTGCCATATATTAAATATCATTGATTTGTAGCAAAATGCATTTTTAGAATCATTCATTTTTATTGCATAAATTCTTGTTGAGTAGGTCGACTTCGCGACTTTCTGATCCGACCCTCCAAGCCGCTTGGAATTTTCATTTATATCTATCGAAAAATTGACATAAATATATCGTTGTGTGCTAGTAATATTAGAATCAGGCCACCACCGCGTTGTATGGTTGCACCGAATAGGTATAAATATGTAGGTATATCTTAATAATATACAGTAGGTATATTGTTCTCGATTGGCATACGACATCAACCAGCATTTACATGAAGAGAAATACGTTGGAGATATCCGTTTCCCTCAAAACGATTATCAGGTTGCTGATTGAATTATGAATCAAATTTTCCATCGAATGATAAATTTCATACCGAACTTATTTGCAATGTGGGGTTACCCGCAGAGTCCGCTCTATTTTGAGAAGAATTATTCTCCAATAATGAATTTTTAATGAATCCTGGGAAGAAAATATCAGTCAGAGTCGAATTGATTTTCATCGAGAGTCTTAAAACGAGAATAAAATGTGTTCTGTGACAACAATGAGCTTTTATGCCCGTTCAATGGATGAAAACATTAAGCTCGTGGTATGTTCTCTCGATGACCCGATTACGTGATACGAATGGTGTATAAAGCGGCAATGTGGAAGGGAAGACGTGTCCATATACCACGAACGGGAGGCAGAGAATGGAGCATATTGAAGCCACGGGTAATAAGAGTCCATCATCGTGTGTATGTGTGTCCGCGTGTTTGTGATGTTCGAAGCACGAGCCCTAGGAAAGCTGGTTGTCGCCAAAAGTGACACGTAAAAGCCTCCAGGAAGATGAGAAAAGTGGTCCAAGACGAACTTTGTCAATTTCGTAGTTGAGGAAGGAAGGCAAATTTCTTCGTACCAATAGGCCTCTCCACAAAATATATATGTATACATACACAAAGGTAAAAAGACGTGGCTAAATAGACAACGACAACGACGACACACATAGTGATGAACGACTTTATACAGTATAAATGAGTAGGAGCCGTATATAAGACGTGGGAAAAAGTTGGTCGGTCAAGTGGAGATTCAAGAGACGCTTTCCAAGCGCCCTTCATCTTGTTCGCAAATTTCTTTGATGATCGAATGGGTCGTTGAGCTTGACTTCTTACCGGAACTGGATCGAACTAATTTTGCTCCATTTTTTTGAATTTACCTCGATCGAACCCCCAAATTGGCTACAGAGTTTCCACCTAACCTCAGAAGTGATAACGATATAACGTCATCTTTGATTCGTAATGTATTCTCGATAATCTTTACAAAAACGCTTTCAGAGCTGAGATACGCTGTAGAATAAGAATAATATGTGTAGTTTTGAAAGCACATGGAACAGTGAAACCGGAAATAAGAGGGAAGACAAATTTTAGCATGGGGATAAGCGTACAAAAGGAATTTTTGATAAAAGTTTTACCACCGCGAAGAGTTTATTCTGTGACCAGCGTTGGAGTCTGTTACTTTAGCTGAGTCTTATGGGTTGCAATGAAGTTTTATGGATTCGACATCATAGAAAACTACTTACTTTGTGTTCGTCCTGAAAATTCTGTGAACTTCGATCTTTCTCTTTATTGAGTTTGAACAATAGTGTCGCCCCCAGTTTTATCCATGATTAAAAATGTAACAGAACCTTTCAACGACTCAATGATAAGATGACCTCAACTGCTATTGCTGTAACTACTGTTACTGGTGAAAAGTTAGTCGCAAATGTATACGAATCCGTTTTTACTTACAGAGAACTTCAATAATAGTGACTTCCTTCATAGGTTTGATGCCCTCAGCCACGGTAACGGAATTTTCGGCAACGCAACTGAACATTCTGCCATTGTCGTATTCCGATGCTGTGAATGCCAAATGACTGTCCGTGTCCGACGTGCCGTGGGTCTGTTGGAAAAATGAAACACCCAAAAAAAAATGTGATAAAATTCGAATTTTCATGAAATATCAACTGGATGTGACTTTTCAATTTTTCTTGCAAAAAAACATAATCTCACTTATTAAAACGATCGATATTTTTCTATACGCCGAGTATATATTGTAACTCGAGACAGCTATTGTTACGCTATGAGAACAAACCTTTCAACGAAGTAGACGACGTCGAAAATTGAAAGGTTGTTTTTTGTTGAACTACTTTGTTTCATGTATAGATTGTGTTTAAAACTGACTGATATCGGATAAACTGTAGCAATTATCGGGCGAAGCGATCAGGTCTTTGTCATTATTTTCGAAGCTGAAGGCAAGTCTGAAATTAATCGATAAACTCTGAGAACAACCATCGATATACAAAAGAGATCTGTACCTTTGTCCTCGAAGAACTTGGTAAAATGTTTTTCTATGTACACTGTGAAATCTCTTCCGAACCCCTCCTCACTCAATTTCCCTCTCCCGCGTCCTCAATCTTGCCCTTTCTCAATAATGGAAAGGAACAAACGTGGAAAGAACAACAGCACTTGCAGTATCTCGAATAAAATGATCCGGCAGGCCTATTGGTTCGAGTTTCCATGAGTTCGTAACGAGAGGAGAAAAAAGTTGAAGTCGCAAAGAGTTTAGTTTAACGAAGCTTTTAACGAGATTGTAAAAGGGTCTGGCAACCAAAAGTACGAAAATGCTGTTAGTTGTTTGAATTCATTGATGGACCGTTGAGCGAAACGAGAGGAAAAAATGAAAGATTCGGGAAGAGCAGGAACGACACTTGTGCTTGGAATAATATTCCTTCCATGAAAAAATGACACGCGCATCAGTTTTTATTCCGACTAATGTGATTTTGCCGGGAAAAAACTTTTTCTTTCAGCGATATGAGAAAAAGTGATACTCCGAAGAATGATTATTCGAAAATATGTTGAAAGTGAAATGTAAAATAAATATAAATACATTTATTTCGAGAGACACTGGAAATCCGGAGGCAACGGAAAACGTGCAGCAAATATGAATAAAAATACAATGGATATTTTCAAAGAACACTTCGAGCGTAAATGAGTGCATATATGTGTGCTTTTCTGCTTGCGATTTTCTCTGGCTCTCTATAGTGTTTTTATGATGCTTTTGGTTCATAGGGCCGGAGATAGTAGGGCTGAATTTCTGGCTTTGTTTCAGGCTAACGACTTTATTTTATCACGTCCATAGTGGGCACTACCTTGCAGCATATTTTTCGAAATTGACAAACCTTTTCCCATATGTGTTTATGGCTTTTTGTCTCAATTCCCTTTTTTCTAACTTTGTTTCTCTCGCTCACGTTCATATAGCCAGTGACCGTATACCTCGAGTGAAAAAAAAAAAACATCGGGGCTCTCTTGTTACGTTGCTCGGATTCTCGAAAGGTTTTGATTTTTTCATATTTCTCCAAATGGACGGTTTTTTCGATTTAAAATAGAGAACGGTTTTGTAATAGAATTTTCGTAGATAACTTGAAATATCGCTTGATTGATCACTGCTCGTGCGCTTTCCAAAAAATCTGATGGCAAGTCAGAACCACTTGAATCAGTGTAGATACCAAGTGTACAATTTTTTTTCCGTTGCTTCATTATTTTGCGGAAAATTCGTTGTACTTGCTTCATAGAGGGAACCAAAATTCCGAAAATTCATAACCCAGAGAGGAATGGAATGCAAATATTAATGTTGCAGTTTCGAGAAAAATTTTCATAGCTTTTGAGAATGGTTAATGGCTTTGCTCTGATGCTTCAGTACGGATCAATCAACTTTTCGTTATCATTTTAATTGATTCATTTTATTAAGAGGAAAGGTACAAAAAACAAACAAAAAAATTTTGAAAAAGTCCGAATGAAGTTTCAGTTTCTTCGCCATTGTCATCAATGGAAAACGGCCCCAAAATTTTTGGCAACGTGTAATATTGATAAAAAATTATATTACTATTAATTTTAAGAATGGAGAAGGTAAAATAAACACTATTTTGTTTTTATCAACGAAATTTCAATTTCTTAGCTACTGTAATCATTCGTTCTTTCAGTATTCATTGTTCCAAACCCACTCAACCCCTTATTTTTAACACGTAGAAGTGGTTGGGTGAGTTCGAAACACTGTCTATGTGTGCGCGGAATCGTTGGGTGGGCCCAGAACATCTTTCTTATTTCGTATTTTGATTTTCCTATTGCCCTACCGTAATTTTTTTCAGATTTTAAAAGAAAATTTTTAATAAAATTTGTACCTTTTTTCTCCGTAAAATTAATCGTAGTATCATTTTTTATCAATGATAGTGCTTAAAAAATAATTTGGCATTCTTTTTAGTAAAAGTAAGTATTGTAAATATTTACCAATTGATTCAGTCACTGCAACAATGTTCATTTATGAATTGAAATCTAAGTGAAAGCCGGAGATGCAACTAGTTCATGAAAAAGTAAATTCCTTGTCGCTCTGAAGCGTTATTTTTCAACGACGATATTTTGACAGAAGCTTTTTTCCGTGACGATCGAATTATGGCAATAAGGGAGTATCAAGGGGAAATATTTTTTCAGTGTGATTTGATAAATCACTTTAATTGAATATTTATGTGAAGTATATCGAAATTTTTGCCTCCTATTTCGTTTTTAACGGTGGGCTGACAAAAAGTGGTACGTTGATGGTCGGACGATGAAACGTGGTGTTTCATCGCGTATAGCGATGTAGTTTGTCCGGCACCATTTTCACTCGGATACAGACTTCTCGGACATGCGACATTACAATAGTGCAATAACAGGGTTAAATATCATGTTCCATGAGGCATCAGGATAGAAAAAATACTCTGCCACAAAATTCATCGGAATAAAAATTCGAAGAATTTTTTTGAAACATGCAAAATTGGGTCCATTTGATAGAGCTTGATTGAGCTAAACTGCAATCGCATCGGCAAAAAAATTAACTGTTCAAATGAATTATCTTCTGTGAGATTTCATATAGTTCGTTTTCGCGCCATCCGCCATCGTGACAAATTCTAAGCGAATGATTTTTGTTAACAAAGATCGCAACTATCGATGTCGATTATAATACAAGTGGCGCTCCTCTTTCCTGTAAAACTCATTGCAATTAACGTGAACTCGTCCTCTTTCGCTCCGGGATCGTCAGACCATCAACACCGCAATTCGGAGTTCCTTTGATCACAATCAGCATCATTGATACGGAGATTGACTAAGCCTGGCCAGCGTCGATCAAAACCTCGTGGAAAATCTTATCTCAGCCCCTCGGTCATCAAAATAAAACGTAGAAACAGGATCACCGAAGTGAGAGAGGCAACGAAGGAAAAATCTACCGCAATGAGTAGATTTATATCCAAAATCTTATTTGAATTCAGACGATATTTTTTGTAACTGAAAGCAAATTAATTGTAAGTGTGAAGATGAAAAGGAACGTGTGAATGTAAATAGAAAATGACGGTGGAAGTGAACGTGCGTGAGCGCGTGTAATAATTGATGATTTTTGTGATATCAAACGAATCACTCAATGTTATATCATATAACGGAATAAATGTTCTCCATGCAGCTCCGTCAGGTAATTCAAAACATAAACTAAAAAGGTTGGATCACGAAATAAAAATAATCAGAATATGATAAAATTTGGTGGCAACATTCTTTGGCATCAAGTATACAAGTACAGTTTTTTTCAAAATTTTTTACCGCATGGTTATCGAATAATTGAGCGTTAAATCGAAATTCTTATGCACGAGATCTATAACTGTATATATGTATGTAAACTCTATGCTTATACACGTGAAATTTAGTGTTCAATTACTCGAGAGCTATTTAGTAGAAAAATCTAAAAAATTTATATTCTCATATATATTTTTGAAGAATACATTTACCAAATTTTATTAAAAAGGGTGGCTACACTCGTCAAACTGATAAGAAATTGATCAAATTTGGTGATAATGTTCTTCAACATCAAGTGCAAAGACACCATTTTTTTCAAAATTTTCTTCTGCTTAGTTATCGAGTAATTACGCATTAAAGCAGATTTCTTATGCCCGGAATGTATACCTATATATATATGGAAACGCTATGCTTATACACTTGAACTTTAGTGATGAATTACTCGATAAATGTACAGAAGAAAAATCTTTAAAAATTTGCATTGTCAAATTTGGCCCTAAAGATTATGTTCACCAAATTTTATTAAATTCTTATCATTTTGAAATTTTTGATGTATTTAACATGGTTTAGCATGGCAACATTGTATCGTCGCGATTCAACCTCCTTAAGAGTATGGATCAGTCGACTAACCTCACTTGGAATTTTTGAAATTGAAATTCTCTGTCTCATCCTCTTAAAGACGTTCACGACTGATAATAATCGAAGACAAAATTTCCGTATTTCTCTCGGCTTAGTTCAACTGTCGCTGTGCAGCGCGTGCTGCTCTCCCTACTTCGAAACTTTTAGCACGGACTCTATGCACTAATACGAATAAGGCTCTGGCGCACCCTATAAATATACACTAATACAAGTATCCTTAGGGCGATGCGGAGATCTGGCAACCTTGCTTGCCTGCCACGTACTTTCAGTAGTATTCCATTTTGTATGAATTAATTTATTTATTATTGTTGATAATCTTTCATATCTCATTTTAATATTTATAATCTCGATTGCTAAATTGAACATTCATATGTATGAACAACTTATTTTTATAAAAAAGTGTCATTCCCAAAAAGTCTCCAAAAATGAGAGCCAAAATGTGTAGCCATAAATGCTTAAATTGACAATTCTTTATGAGATAAATCGTTGAATATCATGAAAATAAATTCCTGCCAGTGTGCACGCACGTGTAGCCCCCCCCCCCCCCTTGCCTTTACGTACCGTCGGCCGTCAACGTTGCCGCTACGTAACGGCGTCATCCCTTTCGTGCCGTGGCACGCTCGCAAAATTGTCAAATTTATAGCTTTGAATCGTTACTACGTATGAACGACACGGCTGAGCATCTCTATTTTTTTATATTTTATTCCTAATATCAATATCTATCATGATGAATTTTTTGATCAAATACTATAGAAAATTGTGACTGCTATGAATTAGAATGTCTCTCAAACTCACGATTTGCCTATACCTTGCATGTTAAATTTCCCAACTTCAACAACGAATATCTCCACTTTGGTACGGGCATGGTCTTCAAAATTTTGCAAGTACGTTAAGCAAGCTATAAATAGTGTGTCATCTAGATTTCAAGAAAATCAATAGAAAATCGATTTACTCGTGAACGTTCTTAATTAAAATATTATTTATTGCACAGAATGATACATTTGATAAATCGATTTTCTACATATCTGCTACTCAAGATTCATTAAATTGATACCGAATCCGCTCCGATAACATGAACGATCATTTTTTTCATTGTTTGGCGATTTATTAGTGTTCGCCGGAACATCTGATGCGCGTGGTATACATCGCTATTATATCGCAACAACCGCTCGTCGATTAATCAGACTCTTAGCAAATAATGCTAATTATCCTCATGGGTTGAAGGAATGATGCTCTCGGATTCTGTACCCGGTATTGCGATTCTATAACAGCGTCAACTGGACCGAGAGGCACGCTGCTGATTCTGTGGTTGAATAACGATATATAGGAACGCGCGCGCTCGTGTGTGTGTGTGTGTGTGTGTGTATATGCCGGAGTGCCCGTTTGTGATATATGTATAGATAAGTTCGTTTCTGCTGATACCGATGTTCCGCTGTTCACCGCTAAATCCATACAAGCTGCGTTCATACATATACATATAAACTTTAGCGGTCTTAATTCCTCATTATATACCGCACGCTTCTATTTACACACTTTTTAAGTAGATAACCAAATTTTCAGGCAATTTCTACCTGTTAATTTACTTCGCTCCTTTTTACGATTTTTTGTGAAAGGTCCACGTTTTTCGATGCTCTGTTTTCTCACCGGACATAACACAAAAAAATCCCAGAATTTCTTTGTCGCGGGTGTAATCTCACACGTTCATTATAACTATGACGGTTCAGTGGAACATTTCGTGATGAAGTTGAATATTTATGAGCTTTTTTCAAGCCCAATAATTTCCCACGTACGATACTTGTGTTTCGTAAACTTCGTGCAATTGCATGACGCTGGAAATCGGGACAAAAATACCTACGCAACTCTGAAACGCAAATGCTAGCCTCCCATCGGATGATAAACACATTTTTGTTGTTAAAGAATTTCTCTCCTCGTCGACCTTACGTCAGAGTCCACGAGGTTGATATCGGAAATATGATTTGTTCAAATTAATATATTTCGTCACTTAATGGAGTCTTACTCTAGTAGAGCGAAAATGCTACAAACCGCAGTTCTCTCTGATTCATGGTCGGAACACGGTTTCGAGCATCAAAATTCCCCAATCATTTCCGAAAAACGCATCATAGCAAACAGAAACATCTGTTTGGCCTACATTCGAAGGCAAGTGAATCGATTAGGATGGAATTTATATAGGTGAAGCTAATATCCACCGGTCTAATAAATTATATTCCACTTTATAAGCATATACGGTAATGTTTGGCTCTCTACGCAATGAACCCGGTGAACGCATTATGACATTCGTATTCTTCATGTGCGGCGAATAGTGTGAGCTCGTCGTTCATGATAATCGAAATTTCGCAGAGTTCTCTGGCATCTAGCGCCGGGATTGCCCGATTTTCTCCAAAATTGTGTCTCCGCGAAGAAGGGAAATCGCCTTTTCGGAGCAGCTCGATCTCTCGCGCTCGCTCTCTTTGCTCGGGGACGTCGTCGAGGTGGGTCGTCAACTCAATCAAGGAAGGGAATCTATGGAAAAACTATCAAATCGACCGGCCAGTCAAAATTCACGTAACCCTGCCATTTCGTCATCACCGTCGATCGACTCCATCCATAGTCCCTACTGGGCGAGAGCCAACGTGGGAGAAAAAGCTCTGCGTACACGTTATACTTCAATTTTGTAAAATTGGAGATCACGTTGTAAGATTGTAAATTGAAAGAATTGGAAGGTGAAATGTAATTCCAATAAATGTGTATAGCATGATGTACGGTATATGAGTGTGAAATTTATATCGAAGTCGATGAATGATTTAAGGATAATGATATGTGAATCATCTCTGAGATAAATATAACTGACGAAAGAATCTCAAATAGCAAAATCTGGATTGATATAATAAAAGGTGAAACTGAGAATAGACGCGATAATTTAAGGAAGTTCAAGCGATATGTACATAGGATATTATATGAAAAATATGAAATTATGTGTGGAAAATTTGAAGAGGTTTCACTGTCTGGTAACCGCGATATCAATTCTTGAAAATGACAGGTTAAACATATGGGCTCTTATGGAAGCTTTGAGAAAATTGCAAACTTCAACAATAAATATCTCAATTTCGAGACGATTAATCATCGGCATATTCCTCCAGAAGTTTAATACTGTCTCAAGATTTCTGTTTAAAAAATATTATTGTTCAAAGTTGGAAAATAATTTTTCCATAAGATACGCTTGAGCTTCCTTAATAACGAGATGAACCAACTTTGCGTTAAATGTGAATTGACAGCCTATCTGGAGCCAATCATTCGTTTTTTTTTTTTTTTTTTACTTTTCAGATTCGGTTTGTACTCAGGATTATATAATATGTTTTTAACGATTGTGAGTACGCACTCGGTAAGAGGCTCATAAACCTCGAATTATAATAGAAATAGTGACATTGAGATTGTTCTTACGTTATTTCGTATGTTCGTACCGAACATCTCCAATCGTTCGTTTTCGTCGTTCAAGAGCTCTGTACCGTTGTACCATGTCACGTTCGCCGGTGGTCTTGCAGCGCTCACGATGCACTCCAGCAGGATCTTCGTACCGCTGACGACGTGCCCGACAACACCTTTCACATCCATTTTTTCCGGGCTCACTGTTATGAAATAACACACGACACAGAATATTCTTAGATTCGGCAAAGTGCTCAATCCGGTTTGTCGAAGCCCCCCTTGTATAGCCACCTGAATTTTCGAAGGCGCGTCAACATATATTTCATTTTTCCAACATTATTATTTCAATACAATGCCGACCAACGTTGCCAGACCTTGCGCGGAGAAACTATCGGAGAAAGTCGGAAAGGTAAAAAAAACAAGCACAAATCGACATTCCGTATCCGGAGCTTGTGCTACGGCAGAAAATTCCCTTAAGGCGATAGAACACGAATGAGGAAAGTGACGAGCAAAAAGAATATTGAAAAAGAGGATCCAAAACGAAGCTTGGGAAAATGTTCTTCGGCATGAAATTTTGTTCTTTTTTTCACTGTTCGTTTTTTCGTAAAAATCGATCTTTAAAAAAAGGAATACAACGCAGCAAAATCGGCATGGTAACAGTGTTGTTCATGCATCTGACAGGTAAACATTAAACAGCTAGAAAATTATTCTTTCTCTTTTCTAGCCAATGTACATTTTTCATTTAGCCATTCTGGCCACGCGAAATTTGGTGTTTTTCAAAATACAGTTGATTAAGGTGGAAATGCCCCAGTTAAATTCAACGAATCTTTTTCAGTGTTGGTGTGATTCTTCAAAAATGACGGTGGAATTTTTCACGTCAGCCTCGGCTTTTGGCACGAAATGAGGCATTGGAGATGAACGACGTTGGAAAAGGAAGCCTCGTTTTCGTGTGTAGGGCATTTTAGACGGAATTATTTTTACGGGAGAATATTCAGGCGGAAAAGTAAAACTTGAGGTGCCTATAAAATTTCGAATTAACAAGAAAAACTCGAGAAAAATGACTAATTTCCCAAAAGATTTTGATAAGCATTTCTCGAAACAATGAAATAGTTAGCCGGGCCAAAACAAAAAGGTTTCTCGAGCAAGTCTCGAGCACAGCCAGTGAACGAATGATTCATGAAACCCCAGAATTTGATTTTTATCGAAACTTCCGAATTTATCAACGGTATAAATAATCGAGTGAGATCAAAATTCCGATGTTAGAAAGTTATCCCTTGGCTCGATTCGGGAGGCCTCATACGTAACGTTGGATATACGAAACAAAAATTACGTGAATACACGTATATGTTCGTCGGCGAGGGAAAAAGACCGTAAAATACAGTATTTAACGCGCAAATTGGAGTGGCTAGAAACCTTCTGATTGTTAGAGGTCGATATATGTGTGAAGAGAGAAAGAATAAGGAAGGAAAGGGATGAAAGCATGAGCAATCTATTTCACCGGGAGACTTGCTGCTTTATTGCACCGGGAAAGCGTGCCGCACCCGTTGAGAGGTGATGGGCTATGCAGTCAAGGAGAATTGGCGTATAGTCTTTCCCTCTCTTCTCCTCTCTCCCTCTTTCGCGTCTTTAACCGCGCTCTTTTTCTCGATCACTCCCGCTCTCTCTCTCTCTCTCTCTCTCTCTTTTTCTCCTCGTCATGACAAACTACATTCATTTAAAAGATTGCCCTGAGAGCACTTGAAGAAGCGCATCCACGAAGCACGGTGCACTCTCAGTCTTGTTGCATTCTTGTGATATTAATATCGCACTGCTTTTTCAAAATTCCTACATAGCCGAGACCCCGAGAGCAAGAGCAAGAGAGCAAAATAGAAAAAGTGAGAGATAAAGAACGCAAGCGGTAGGTTTAGTCATTGCATAGCTATGAAATTCGTAGAATAACGCGCGCCACGCTCATCGTTAAATTCGAACAATTATTCAACCGCGCACATGACGCTGAAGTTTGCAACGTTGGAGTCCAGCGAAATGATCTAAAAAAAGACTCTCGAATAGTTCCAGTAAATTTCCAATTATGTTCCCTGTCGAATCTGCAATTCGTAGTTTTCCAAGCTACACCAATGATTCGGGAAATGAAAAATTGATGAACTACAAATATTTTTTTCGTTCATTTCGTTGGACTCCAACGTTGGAAACTTTAGCGTCGTCTAGTGAATTTGTATCTCACGTAACGAATCTCTGAATAGAACGGAACGAAATTCGGATTAATTCTCATGATTTTCAATCTCCACGTTGAAAATAATGTTTTGATTTTCGTCACAATTTCGTATCTTTTTAAAGATTTAAGATTTTGAGATTTAAAGATTAATTTTCAACCTCGTGTATCTTCGAAAAGAAAATCAGTTATAACTTTTTGCAATTTACAGAGATACATTTGAGTAAGCCCGGGAGTTAAAAATAGTAGGAAACACGCACCGAGAGAGCTCTTGTGTGTATTAACTCACCATGTACGTCGAGCTTCACGTCAAGCGTCAGGGGCTCGTCAAGAGCTGGACTGCTGACTTTGCACGTGAACGTTGCATCCAACTCGTTTCGGCCAACGGTTATCTGAAGCTCGCTGCTACCGGTCCCGATATTTCCATCCTGTGTGTTCGTGGAGCTGTTGGCTGAAAAAAGGGGGAATTAATCGTTTCGCTAATCGTATTTATCATCCCGCTCATTGAATCAATCATTCTGATCCTCGTAAATCTAGGCGTGGAAGAACAAATCGGCGAATCTTGTGAACCTGATCACATCGGATTAGCCGCAATTTTTCAATCGCTAAGTATTTCAAGTTGCACGTGTATATGTGTCCGTAGATATATAGATGCTCGTGGGAGTGAAGAAATCGCTTTAATCCGGATGATAGCATGTACACAGAGGATTTCGTATCTTTCTTACTCAATTGAGTTAAAGTAAATAAATATCTACCGCATTTAATCGTACACCGTGTGCATATATACATGTATATTTAGCCAGCATCTCTCGCAATGTTTTTCGTACAAAGCAGTGAACAAGAAAGAGCGAGCTAGGGAAAGAAGTACGTATACATAAGGTATATATAGGAGGAACGTTAATTGCGGGGCATTCCTCTGGCTCGGGGTTTTCGAAACGAGACCGCATTGTCTTTTCTCTTGCCAGAGCTCGCTGCCCCCTTTTTTCTCTCCTCCCTGAACCGCCTCCCGCTTTTCCCTCCTGCCATTATCGTTTCGTCCGCTCTCCGTTCCACTCTATCCTTTTAAACAATCGTCTTCATTTCCGTTCGTCGCTTCGCTTCCGAAGGGATCTTCTCCAAGAGCCAGGGAATGGCCTTTCGTCTCGTTCTCACCCCCGCCGCATCATGCATTTACAGTCTCGCTCAAAAATCACGTCCAAACTCTACAGACTACGGTGGAACTATGCAATTCTCAAGGGGCAAGTCCTTAGACAATTTTCTCCTTGAGATATTGTGCATATGATTATCGTGAAAACTCATCAGCGAGGGTTAGCAAAATCTCGAGGGTCAGGCGAGAGTTCACCCTTCGCTCCAGATTGACCATCGCTGATTAATTCTACCTGCTCGTCAATGCTGCGTCTCGTAATAAATACGAGCACGTTTCTCCGTTCGGAATCCTGGGAGAACGCGTTACGCCGATAATCTTACACATCACTTTTGAGACCTTCTGTACAGACTCGACGATTGAATTTTTATTAAGGCTCTTATTAACGAGCGAACAGATAACTAATGCCGGACTGATTGCGCTTTCTAAATATAATTTGAAATTCTAACCGTTCTTCACTCCAAATCACTAACAATGCAACGAACCGCGATCGAAATTATGGGTATGATCTTCTATATTTTGCCGAGCTCATTATTTTCGTAAATTCGAAGCGTATCACGAATTCCATAGTTAACGGAATAACTAAAGAGCTCCCCCCGAATTCCTGTTCAACAATTGTTCAACCAAATAGTACCATCGAATCGTACGTCAATATTATGTTACTGGAAGCAAAATATACAGATACGCGTGGTATGATATGGATTTCAAGTCAATAATATTGCTAGATGTCATCAATCAAACATCGTCCAGCCTGAAACATCTTCAGCGTCAACGTGTTTTCATAAACACGTTCGTGTTCGTGTTTTCGCTTATCCCCTCGCGATTCCCATGGAACTCTAATCAAAATATGATAAATCAAACAAGCGATACCGAAACTCGAAATAACCCTTCGAAATGACATAGGCCTGGGGCAAAGGCTTTTTTGAAAAATGATATCCAAAATTGGTGGTATGGGCAGAAATGACTGTTGCGCAAGCTTTGCCAAAAGTTTCCAATACAGTTGATACTGATTCGTACTTTTCCCTGGACGTGTCACCGCGAGAGTTCAAATTTATTGAATGGAAAAAAGATGAGCATGATTAAAAAAATCTATTTCATTATCATTTGACCGCCACAGGGGCAATGGCGGTATTCACTTTTCTAAATATTATGATACCAGCATTTTTGTAGCTCGAAGCAAAAGAAAAAGAAAAATTGCTCTTGCAAGTGCAGCTGCAATCTTGGCAAGAGCTTGGAGTAGCGAAAGTTCAAATGTGAGAGCAGAAAGGTGCTTTTCTACCCAACTTATGAGAGCTCGCAAAAAGCATTTGCTTGTTTTCTCATTGTTCGTGGAATTTTTGAGCTTTCTTCTCACCGGTTTCGCTATGAATAAGCTGCATTCCCGCGTGTATAAAGATTTCGATTGATCGAGTATCCACTTTTCGGTAATGAATTAAAGTCGTGCCTTCGGCCCACTTCGGGAATACTAATGAGCCAGGAAAATGGCAATTAATAAAAGTTTTAACGCAAAGCCACGTGAAGTATCGAAGAAGTATCGTGAAGTATGCGAGGTGAAGATCTTCGAAAGACGAGACGCTCGAGAGCGTCTTGAATAATGCAATTCACCGAATGCATTGTGCCTCGAAATATCTGGGAGTAATAAAGCAGAATCATATGACGCAAGAAAAATTGCATGTTGGACGCCCGTAAAAGGGGTGAAAAAATCTACGTATCTTTGTTCGCACGTAGACTTTTCTTTCGTACGTCTAACCTCGCAGGCATTATATTTATATATGAATGGCATCGCCATTCGTACAAGCTGTGCCGATGAATCGTAGTTTTCAAGATTTCCGCGTGTAACTTTATGAGATCCGTGGGTGGATATATTTCCCTCCATGGAATTTAACCGCTCGCGGTAAAAGAGAACGAAAGGTTGGGTATGGCTCTGCTTGGTAGTACAGAAAAGGACAGTCAAACGGACATAAATCTTTTACAACCCTTTCGTTACGCTACTGGAATTCTTAGTCGGACCGTAAAGTGTCTGCGGGCTCATTTCATCCGAGCGGCTTTCCAACCCCGCGCTCTCGCTCGGCCCTTTCTCCTGATTTTTTTCTATTCTTCCTTCGCTCTCAGCGCAAACTCATCCCCGAGGTTGAAGTCAGCAACGTTATACGGTACACGAGAGACGCCCTAGGAGTGCTTAACAAGCGAAAAAAATGAAATACCCTCTCCAGGTTAACATCCAAAGCTCTTGCACCATTTCAATGTCGATGAATTTTGATTTTATCGCGTTCTACTTTCTACTACCTTTTTTTTGTTACCCCTCAACTCTCTTTTACCTCAAGCTATTCGGTAATTCTCACGGAATTGACGCGAATCTCTGCCAGTTCGAGCCTTCGTATTTATAAACTCTCGTCGAGATGCGAGCTGAAAGAATTCATCGGAGCTCAAAATGTGTATGAGTGCACGTCTTCCAGGGTTATTTAAAAGCGTTTTTTCAATGAGCTTATCATTTTAGTTGGAACGGGAGAACGGAGGATTTTAAGCGTTATCACGAGGGCCAAAATTTTGCATATTCTTTGCTTAACGAGGTTTCAATGGTTTGCTAAGACCGTCGATATTACCGTCAATTAATGTTGTGAAAATACATTTTTTTCAATGTCGACTGAACTCACCTTTCAGAACTTCTTCACCCTTGTACCACTCGACTGTAGGAACGGGTTTGCCCTCGCCGCTCTCACATCGCAGACTGACCAGTTTACCCTCGTTTATCGGACCAAGTACGTCCCCCGAAGTCAGATTTATTTTTTCGTCTTTCTCGATTACTCTCACGTAATCGGGTCGAACTATGAAACAACAAAAAAAACAATCATTATAATCGTGTGTTTATATACGAGGAGAAGGAGAATAATTTACGAGAAAAAATTCTTTGTATTTGCATGCGACGATGCTCCAACCAGCTCGAATTCCAAACATACAATTAAACATCATTGAAATCGAAGAAAATGATGGTTTCAACGATCGAAACTTCAACGCTACTGCTGAGGTAACGAACGAATGGAATTAAATCCTGCCTACATAATCGAGTCGATAATTGTAGGAGATTTAGGGTAATATGGGGCAAAATGGACACTTAAGGATTTAAGCAAGTTTCATTGATGAGCATATGGCCTTTCAACTATTTTTGAGTCCCAAAATTGATGCCCAGTCCTTGTGTCCCGAATTTCGTAAAAAAAAAAAAAATTCGGGGCAAAACGGACACGGCCCCTCAGAGGCATAAAAATCGAAAAACTGACATTTTTCGAAATACAGCCGTTCTAAGCGACTGTTCCGGAATAGGATGTCAACTCGGTAATATAGGAAAAGAAATGGGACCACTCAGGCTCTATTCCTTGGATATAAATGAAAAGAAATGAGTCAAATCTTATATCCCATTTGTCATGTTTTTGAGGAATGCAAAAAATCGACTTTGGGTCCATCGTGTTGGGGTATATTTGGTGTTCGCACTATATCGGAGTCCCACCATTGATTCATGGTCCTAGTTTCCGGAATTTCTTCAAAAAAAATTTCCGGGCACAGCGGACACAGCCTCCGAGGCATAAAAATCGAAATATCGACATTTTTCGAAATGTAACAGTTTAGCAGACAGAAAAAAAGCTCACCAAGACAGCCAAATCCTCGTCTTTTGAAGACGTTTGTTGCATTTTTTGCGAACGGTTACATTCGTTGTCCTCTGAAGATTGGATTTACTGTGTAACATGCAAAAAATGGGCACACACCTTATTGTGTACAAGTGTTGAAGACGAAGATGTCAGCTATGAGTGTGATTTTTGTAAAAAATGAATAAAAAACCTTTTTTTCCTTATTCGTACTTTGATTATTATTGTGGTTTTTAAAAATAAGTCAAAAAAGCGAATAGATAGTGAGAAAGTAGTTTGGGATCTATTTTGCTTTGAAACTTGAATTTCATGGGGATGTCACCGTGGAATTCGACAATTTACTATGATTTATGGTTAGGACATGATTTGGAACCGACAAAAAAATTTTATGTGTTTTATGAAATTTCAGTTTCAGGAAAGTCCATTTTGCCCCATAAAGTTGAATTCCGGGGTCCTGTGTCCGTTTTGCCCCATATTACCCTAATATATTTACAGAGTTTGACGATTATGATGATCAAATGTACAGTCATGCACTTGTGTGTCCGCGTGTTTTGGGCATGAATTTCGCGGAAAATTTCACACTCGATTTATACTAATTTAATTTTCGCAAACCAGTCAAATGAGCTCAATTCTCATGTAACATGGTTTGTGTAATTAACTGCGTGGAAAATGTGTCTCGATCACAAATACGGTTTCCAAAAATCCTAATGAAATTAAATCATTGGAAAAAGCATCTGAGGAGAAATTGGCATAAAATACCAGTATTCGACGTCGACGCACGTGCTGTTTTAACTTCGTGAAGCTTCGCCTCGTTCATCGATTCGAGATTTGCTCTCAATCTAGTATTTTCTCGGATAACATTATTCTCGTTGGAATAAGCTTATAACAAAGATTCTACTGTACAAGCAATGTGAATTCAACTCAACTCTTAATCTCTCTTGTTTCTCGATTCGTTTCTATATTAAATGTCGATACGTCGACGGCTCTGTACTCCGACATGGTCGAGCTTAACTCCACCTTTTCGAGATAATCTCACTTTCCAAGCTAATGCATTATCGATATATATACGTGACGAGATATGAATGGTATATGTCTTTTTCGATAAATATAGCAATGGCTAAACAATGCTGTATATAAATAAATATGTGACGCTGGAACAGCTTTTATTTAACGTATTATATGTATATATATAGATAAAGACGAAGTTACGCGGAACTGTAAAATCCATGCTGCTCCCAAGTACCTCAATTATGTGTGAGAATCGGGATTGTCGAGGCTTTTGTTCGAATTTACTTTCACCGTTGAATGGTGCACCGGGGCGAAGTGAGTCTGCAAGTGCAGCAGTACACTGGAGTCCAGGCAATCGGAATGTACAGGTATATCTCGGCAACCACAATCCCGGAAGCCTTACGAACCATGTCCAACCTATATGAGCACTTTGAAGTGACAGGAGTCGTTTTTTCCCCACTCCACAGTTTTTTCTCCCGCTCTCGATCACTCAATTCTTGTTAGCCTCATTATATTGATCTATATATGCAGTTCTCGCTCCGCTCTCCTTTTCTTTCGCCCCCATTCCTATAAGCTGTAATTTCCCACACGAAGAATCTCTGCGTAACCGAAAACTTTTTTTCACCGAACCAACGACGAAGAACATTCATCCTCGCGTACCACCAGCCCGAATTACCCTATAAAAACTTTTTCTCTAAACTTTATAAATCGCTTTTCAGATGGTGAAATTGCGAACTTATAATACGAACGTTGATATACCGAAAGGTTGGATGCGGGCATAAAGAGAAAGAGCATGAGAGAGAAAGCGAGAGGAAAAAGAAAGGAAGGGATGGAGAAAGGAACCAGGAGAGGGTATAAAAGTCGCGATGGTTCCGGTACAGTTTCGAGCTGGAGGAAGAAAGATAGAGACGGATGGAAAAAGAGGTGTGGGGGAGGGGGTAACATGAAAATCCAAGGGATGACCCAGTTTTACATAACTGGAAAAGAGCATTTCCATCTTTCACTTTAATGGACCTCACCCCTTCAATCTACCCTTCCACTGAGTGTACTAATAATTTTCATATTTAAGGCACTCGGATATATCGCTGAATCCTCTGAATTTCTCGATGCGATCGGATGGCCCAACACTTTCGGTAATATTTTACGAAAAAGAAAAACATTTATCTGGACACAAAATCGATAAGGAGAAACGTTCCAGCGTGTCGTCAGTGACGTTCTGTTTCTTCCAATTCAATTAATTCCTTTCAGCTCGTAAATCACATTTGGGATAGAAAAAAATGTCATATGGTCTCCAGAGAGACTTCAAGAATACACGTTTTTGGGTGAGGATCCGAGAAATTCGAGGACGCCATTGAACGTGGTATACGAGTTTTGGTTTGGAAATTTCTTCGGGTTCAGGTACGAAATCATCCGATCTGTCGCGCCCCTCGAAGACAAAGCACAGGATAAAGGAAAAGCAAGAACGAGAGAAAGAGAGAGAGAGAGAGAGAGAGAGAGAGAGAGAGAGGAATAGAGATAGAAAGCGTGAAATTAAATTCCTCGACTTCCAAGAGTTCCTAGCGACGAAAACATTCCGATAACTCGTTCCGTTCGTATTATCACGGTTTATTATCAACCAATGGTGAGAAGGAACAAGAAGAAAGGTGCAGAACGCCCATTCTCAGTGAGTTCATCTCATCGTAATACATCGTTCTCTTTCAGAACTGAATAACCATTTTATACATATATTTGTCTACCTTAATAATATTATATCTCGTGTTTCTTTCTCCCTCCTTCGCTCTCTCCCTCTCTTTATCTAGTGTGTATTTATCATACGTACGGCGTTCTTCATGACAAACAAACCCTTGCAGAATTCCACGAACTTACAACTCATGTTTTCGAAACGGAATAAAAAAAATTGAAGAAAAATTATCGAGAAAAACCGTCACAACCCAATTGGCCTTACAACAAATATAATATCCAATAGATTTTTAACAAAAAGACAAATCTTGTGGTTCAATTGTTGAATTGACACAGAATTGCTTATATCTATAGAACGTGACAAACCGAGTATTCCTTCTCGTTATCCGTTTCGTGGAAGATGCTATCCAAGATCCTGAGAACGTGCTGAATTCCTATCTACAAGACGTATAACATAGAGTATAAGAGAGATCTTCTCTCCATTCTTCCCATCTCCTCGTTATATAATACTGTCTCTCATGTAGTATATGAGTGTATATTACACAAGTAGCCGGTAAGGATCGATCGTAGAAATATGATGAAAATGATCGTAAATTTTCATTAAGAAGGAGAAGAAGACGAAGAAGGAGAAGAAGGAAGGGATGAGGGCGAACGAGAAATGGGTCCTCCCATTCTATAGGTTTATTATCGGTAGAATAGCCTCTTGTGTGTGTGTGTGTGTGTGTGTGTGTGTGTGTGTGTGTGTGTGTGTGTGTGTGTGTGTGTGTGTGTGTGTGTGTGTGTGTGTGTGTACTCTTAATACATGTGAGGGCTGATATATTTTATCATTGCGCCCTATTTTGTACAGATCCTCATTATTTTTTTTATCATCGTGGGCCATCGACGCTTTGCAATGATTACAAATTCATCGTATTTTTTTATCATCATTCTCCATGAAAAACCTTGTTCCTGACTTTAGAGGCACATAAAAAACTTACAGATAAGATTATTCATAATCGTAATAATTTTCTTGAATAATCGAGTAATTCTTCACTAACAAAGCAGACGTATTAGTCGTGGAACGTTGAATTTAATTTTGATTGATCGAGTTTTAGCAATATCCCGTGAGTTTGAAAAAAAAAAAACTGTCAAATAAAGTGATCGAGCGAATGATTTTCCGGTTGAAGTTGCACATTTATTCCATTCGTGAGAACTGTATTTCCGAGATGGATCAATACTGCAAAAGAGACTGCGATGATTGCGAGGAATCGTAAAAAAGCTTTCTTGCGACCGATACGCACCACTCGTAGAATGTACATATTAGAGCTAGAAATGTAATATCGACGTACAGTGATGCACTCCGGACCATTTTCCGATTTGCTCTTTCATGATTCCACGATATACATGCATTAACATAATGAAACATGTAGCTCAACCACTGGTCGTTCTCTTCAAAGGTCTATACATCGTGAAGGAGAGAAGAAGAGAGATCACGGCACGAAAAATCGACTCCGGGGTGCACGGAGCTCCGGGTTATTTGCGCTACAACCTCTAGGACTGACGCTATATGTAATAGAAAAAAAGAGGAGGAAATAAATGAAAGAGTTCAACTTTTGCGGAAGGTCTTCTCTCGCCGATGCTTGCGAATCTCTAGGAACTTTCTATGGATGTATATATATATCATGCGAAATATTGTGTGTAACGTAGGGCACATGGATGCGGGACATTCCGTATCAAAACGCTGTGCGTTTTAGCTCCCATCTTTTTAAATGTCCTCACACGAAAAACAATTCATTGGGGATCTGAAGGGAATTCAACGTTCCTTCAAACCTTTGCGTGTGGTTGACTATTCTTCGTTCATTGATTTTAACTTTTCTCAGCCCCGTTAGTAGAAGATAAATTTGAAGGGAAGTTTAGTGATTGCGAAAACAAAGATCGAGGTCAAAGAGCATTTTGGCATGGAAATTCCCGTGTGTATATCTGACTTATCCGGGTGAGATCCGGAAACGGTAAAAAAGAAAGAATATGAGTGCAACGTGTACGCGTGGATTATACGTCTAGCCGGGCACCACGTAAAGCGTTGCTGGTCGCAAGACCTGTGATTTAAGTGAAGCCCGTCGAGCTTACAGTTCTGCTCCTTTACACAGCTGGTTTATATACACCATTCCTGTACCTATATTCTCGTATGAGCATACATACACTTATATACGGGGCGTCTCAGTATTTAGATCCGATTCGTCGAGGCTGGTCCGATCGTGAAATTCCGGGAACCAAAAGTTCACAGACAGTTTCTCCGTATCCGGTGAACCGTTCATCAGCGATTCATCGATCGAACGACGAAGGATTGATTGGCTAAATTGACGCAGAAAGTGGAACGTGCTAGCTTCCCCTATCAGTGTCTCACTAGATTTGCTTCCACCAATTAAATATTACCCCAGCTATGGAAGCGCATCTGAGAAAGTCAAAAACTCTTCTCCTCAACATTTCTCGATCTAACTGTCTCGCTGACTTTTTCCCTTCTTTTGGGACCCTCAGTACATACGAGCCTGATATACTCAACGGTATATTACAGCCTGCGCACTAATACATATCACAGGTACCTATCCGAAGGTACTACTGTTTATGCCGGATTGTGTTATAAGAGCCAAGTGGTCGTTGTGCCCTGAGTATTATCCGTTACGTTTGCTAAAGTACGACACACTCTCGTATAAAAACCTCGACTCCAAGTTTGTGTATATTCTTTCTCTTTCTTCTGCAACAACCCTGGCCCCCTTGATACTTATATCTACTGCCATAAAAGGCTGTTGTCCTCTCATTCGTGTCGAAACTATCGATAACTTTTTCCTATTCTTTCTGTACACGAAGGAATCTTTATGCTGCACTCAGGGTCCGAAAAACTCTTAAGATCGAACTCGAGAGCAGCGTGCGACACGGGGAGCGAAGATTGATGTGAAGTTTATTGATGTAAACTCACTTTCAAAAAAACTACATTCATGAGAAAAAAATGCTTTCCTTTCCTTATTTCGTAATTCGTAGATCTACCAATAAACCGAAGTCACGAATTACTTATTTTTCAACATTGTTCATACTCACTTTGGGTATCACAATTAATCAGTTGTTATTCATCTAGTTTTTGCATTCTTTCAAGATTCAGTGTTTCCCCAAAGAATAAAGAGGAGAACGTGGAATTTAGCGGATGGCTACGTTTTCAGAAGTTTCGTAGAAATGCAACGCGTCACGTATGTCATTGTGGATCGTGAAATATCGGTGTTCACTGGTCGTCGGACACGTTCAGCTCGTTTTGTTCTTATCGCCCACTTTGGACTTGAATTTTTCATTTATTTTTCGTCAGATTTTACTCTACGACTTTTCACGGCTGTGTGTGTGTGTGTGTGTGCGCGCGCGCGCGCGCGTCTGTGTTCGTGGGAGCGCACTTTTAGGCTGGTCCAAGCACACCAAGGAGTTGAAGAGAATTGCCACGGACAGGGGGTGGAAAAGAAGCGGCGGCGGGGGTGAGAGCCGCGGATAAGTGGAAGATAAAACGAGAGGCCATTGTCGGGGCGCAATCGAACGGGTCCAATCTCGAACAAAATCCTGTGTCGCCGCGTACCCACCACTGCTATTACTCCCTTCGACCCTCCGCGCGCGCTCTCCGACTAACCACTCTCCTTTCTGCTTCTACTACTCCTATCCGCTTCAACTGCAGGGAGTATTTCTCTGCGACCTGAATTGAAAATACTACTACGATTTCTATCTATATACAAGGACAAGTTGCATGGGACACTTCACGTCAATTCGAAAAAACTTGAGTACCGTGGACGTTTTAAGGGACGCCGAAATTTGACATTGCGTAGAGAAGCTCCATCAGGCATTTTTCCAACTCTAATTTTCCTTTGGTTTTCTACTAATTTTCATGTGAGGGAAACGTGCTCTTGATTCTTCGAGGCCGTAAGTTTGAGTTTAAATACTATGTAATTAATGCTTTTTGTCCGTTCTCAAATGACCAACGTTTTTTATAAAAAATTTAACGTTGGTAGATGCTGCATTTAATTCCGTATCGCGGGTCGTAGGTTTGTCATAGAACTCCTTGTACCTAACGGCGAGGGCCAATTTCAAAAGATCACAGAGAAAAAAGAGGAAAAAATCAGCAGCAATTTCATAATATCACGACGAAAGAGCGCCCACGCTCTGCTGGTAAAGGGACAAAGAGATATTGCCGGGTTGTATTTATCAATAAGCTGTAAAGGTCCGGAAAAAAATAGAAAGCAATGAGAATTATGGATGAGAAATGGGAAGAAGAGATATCAAGAGGTTTCTCGAAATAGTAACATTTTAATTTCAATACGATCGAACGATTTTCTTTTTAATATGTACATTCGTTCCTTTTACCCTCATACCAGCGAGGAAAATTGGCTTCTGAGGTAGAAATATGCCGAGGAAAACAGAGTTATCTTTTGTATCGAAAGAGAACAAAGAAGTCATTAATAAAGATTTTACTGATGTTCCGCTTCAGACATTTAGAAGCATTTGTTTAATTAGCGCTTCGACGCTTGCGGAGTGCATGCATCTGTGAAATTTTCTTTGTACCGTGCTACGCAGAGCCTTCAAATTATCGAGGTCGCATGCACGAGACAATCGCAACAATCTAGTTTGTTGATTAAATTATGGAGTCGCGACGAACGACAAACAACAGCGAGTTCGATTATGCTTTTTGGAACACTTCAACACAGCTATTTCTTTTTCTCGAAAAACCACAAAAACATAAATAACAGAGGAATAAATGACGCTAAAGTTGCTTACCATTGACAGTAAGCGTGATGTGCTGAACATTGTTGCACTCTCGATTAACCGACAGGTACGTTGCCTCGCATTTGTACAATCCTTCATCTTCGAGTTTAACGTTTGGAATTCTCAGGTAAGTTTTCGTCGTGTTAACGTCGTAATCCATCGTTGCCCTGCAATCAGAAATAAACGAATATTCGCGTAAACCAAAATACCCCAATGATATCGACGTAAATTTGTCGATTCGATGAAAACGCCGAGGCTGAATCCTGCGTAATGCGGTTAAAGAATCAATGCATCCGTCATCAAAGCTCAGTCGACGCTCAGGTGGAAAAGCTCGAAATTCTCTATGGAAAAAAGACAAATGTCGAGACGTTGGCAATTCTTGGCAATATCGCGATGCAGCATCGGGCCACGACACCTCGGACTTGTTCTCGAGAGGCGAAGCACCAAGTGCCCGGAGGGTTGGGAAGGATTATAGGCAGCATACGGTGTCCTGGACTCTGGCTGCACGACTCGGACATGCAGTCGAAAATCGATACGCAACAACGTTGCACTGCGCTTCAAATATATACATGTGTGTGTGTGTGGATATTTACACATATATACACGTGCATATATGAATAGCACACACATACACACACAGAGACACATATACACGTTTTGGACTGCAGGTATTGCGGATGAACTTCCATGACCCGCGCTCGAGGACGGAACCATGAACCAACAAAATCCAAAGGTCGAGTAGATTCGTGTGTCTTGGGCATTCAGTTTGCGTAGATCACACTGCGATTGTTTGCAGTTGAATGAAAAATCTTGATTATTGTATGGAAACAGTCATGTTAGAAAAAAATTCTCATTAAAAATGATTGTAACCAGAGTAAATGAAATTTTTTGTGGGAACTCATATTTTTGAATTATTGCTAGAATTGTTCGCAAACGAACTGGCGATTTTTACTACCACATGACTATTCAAATACTTGAACCATCGACGAGGTTCATAAATTGTACGAAAGTTTATTACTGATATGAATATTTGAACGTGAGAAAAAAATTTGGAGTGAGCCAGTTTATAAATGAATTGGAGAATTCTGAAACGACTTGCCATCACCAAAGATATTTTATTAAAACGTCGAGATTTTACCCAAATAGTTTATAATTGTATGGCACATTGAGAAATCGATCACGGAGAGGATTAAGCATCGCCGAGAATCAGGTATATGAGATTTGGCAACGAAGACGTGATTTTATCCAATTTACCTGAACATCCCACTAAATCAACGAAAATTTGCCTTTCCTAATCTCATCTCGATGTATAGGTGAATATTTTATGTGCTCAGAAGACGGGGGGGAGAGACAGAGAAAGTAGGAAGACAGTGGTTTGAGCGAAGTGCCTTTACGGCCTTGCTTTAATCCAACCTCCCGCTTAACGCCTAAGCGACATTTTTTTATGCCGAAAAGGCTATAAAGGGAAATAAAAGGGGAGGGGGACTTTCGGAGATAGAAAGAGCTTTCAAAGTTTTCTTCCCTCTCTCTCCTCACTGCGCGCTAAATCCACCAACACTGCATCTCTGCATTAACGATGATCCTGCAGTTAAGTTGTCACAGAGTCTAAATCCGCTAGGCTCGATATTCCCTTTTACATATATACGTGTATATTTATCCACAACGAATAAGTCTCATTCGCATTACACGAGATGAATGGACGTTAAAACAGCTACGTACTTACGCGTGTGTCTCTCCCTCGTTTCAGCAAAACTCCATTTTTTCTCCGATTCTTTATTCTCGAGGATTAACGAATTTATTATCATTTCGGATATTTATGACTCGAACTCCTTTTTCAAAAGGTCGCGTCCCCATTGCCTCTTCGTTCTGGCCTTTTTCTGTGCAGTTTTCAAGATTTATCGCAATTTTAACCCGGCTCCCAAACTTTTATATACCCATGAAATCTCGAATGAAAAAAAAAAAAAAAAAAAAAAAAAACTAACAACCTTCGGATAGTGTCGAGGAAAAAGAACTAAGTAAACGAATCTGCCGGTCAACTGATTTATTCATGGGTGCCCTCCTCCGTGTGAAGTTGGATGCAAAAATACAATAGAAAAGTTTGTTTTCTCTGGCTTGTCTCGCGATCTTCTGACTCGCAACGTTCCATTGCACAAATCCGTTCTATCACAGGAAATAACTTCCCTCTTGGAAACGTCTCTAAAGACTTCGATTGTGAGCCCAGCGTGAGATCCGTGAGAATAAATAATTCTTCTCTTGCGAAGCTTGGGACTGTCACTGAAAAATGCTCGAGTTGTCAAACGTACTTGAATCACAAGTGTGCACTTGCACGATTCTCGCGCCATTGAAGCAATGAAGATACACGTCCTGTGTAGGGATCGCTTCATGGGCCCAGTGCTATTGGAAAATGGAAAATCATGTAACGGTATGTTGAGCATGAAATGATTAGTAGCGCTCCGATAATTGTGGGGACCATTCACCTTATTCAATTGCTGATTATCGTGTGGTAAACGCGCGAATGCCAGCACCGCTATGGTTTTCCCCTCTCGTCACAACTCCTGTCCCGTTCCTCCACGCCCTCTCTCTTCTCATTGTCGTGAACGATTTTCCGAGAGCGCATGATTCACGAAAGCTCATAATAAGCTAATCCCATTTTCGACTGCAGCGGCGTCAACCAAATCTCTGGATACCGCAATGAGTCTCAAATAAAAGGGCGTTGATCAGGCCCCCTGATCGATGTCCTGGCAGCGCTTTGAGGCGTTTTTACCGCAATAAATTCCCGCGCGTATTGACCATTAGTAAGAAACAAAAGGACGTAATCCGCGAGTCTGCCGCGATGAGCTAAATTGCAAAGTTTTCACGCCCTTTATATTTTCACTCGTCCCCGCATGTAACGAGCGTGTAGCAAACGTACTCCTGTGTTCCTCCCGCGATTTCTCGTCTATGACCACACAGCAACATGCAGAAACATCGACACACATACCCCAACCCCTTGCCTATGTACTATTCCAATCAATTTTCTCCTCTCAACCGTAAATGTAGTACGCGTGTATACCGCATAGCGCAAAATTTTCACAGTACGATTCTCCTACCGCCTCACCGCTCAACTCCCGCCTTTATTTCACCAACCGCGTATGTATATATTTATCATACATTCGTTTATTAAATGGTCTATTGTAATTATACGCATTTGTAGCCAGTTTCACTGTTTACTCTACATTTTCCTGCATGTTTGTACCATTTATCGATCCGAATGAGGTGAGGGGCCAACAACCTTAATGTGTATTATGAAATTCGGTTTAAAAAATCTGCTCGAAATTCAACATTTCAACGAAATTACCAAACTGCAATGTTTTCACTCGCTTACCCTTTGCATACAGATATCCAAATATATTTGTCTAACAAATAACGTGTATTATTTTGTCCGGTACATGTGACCGTTCAGGAAGCTTTATGAATTTCAAAGTTTAACGAGAAAGACTGCTGTTTCGAATTCAGTTTTTCGAATAGATCATTAAAATAGTGTTCGTTCTTATACAGACACGATATAGCTGAGAAACAATTTTGCCATTGAAAAATCATCACTTCTGTCAGACTTTTGGTCCAATTTGTTTTGTCCAAAGACGAAACAAATTCTTCTTGATACAGTTTAAAGAGCTTTCGAGAGCTCTGTGTAAATCACTGATATTTTCAACTGCTTACCGAGTGGCAATGTCGTTACTCTCGCGAGTGAGACCAACATTTTCGCTGAATATGAAAATCCTCGTGTTGCCATGGTACCACTTTATGCTGTGAAGACCACCGCATTGTGACGATATCAGTATACACGGTAGTTGTACTTCGGCTCCTCGTTCGGCGCTCTTCTCGCTCTTTTTCCATGGCTCGGTGCCACCTTAAACAATACAACGGAGAGAAAATTAATTATCGTCCTGTTTAACTTCCTGTAATAAACGTGTATGTATAAACAACACACAGCAGAAATACGTACGGAGGCACATTTAAATAGGGGGTATATATGCACTCGTAAAATATGAGTGTTCAAACCGTTGTAATTTCGAAACGTTCAAATAAAAGAGCAATTGCATCCTGGTATTGCATACGATAAATCACTGTCGCCCATTGAGCTACGAATAATTTACCGGGAAAAAACCTCTTTTTTGCTAATCCCGCTGTGTGAAACGTGATCGCGATTACACAGATTTGATATACAGAACATTCGAGTTAAACGAGACTGCGCTTCGGATGTAAATAATTGATAACCAGGATAAAAGCGTGGTCTCGTAGAGCGTAATATTTCGAAAAAAATGCCCGCAGCTCAGTGGAGTAGAAAAATTTCCTTTTTTATGTTATTTCACGTTGAATTCACAAAAGTCTACAAATCTCGCGAGGGCTTTCATCTTCCTCTACTATTTCTTCGGGAAGGCGCCATATGCTCCGAAGCGATAAGAGCGAAAAGAAAGAAATGCAAAAAAATGTTGATTGGCCCCTGCAAGTTTTCGGTGTAAGGTCTACGGAAAGTGGCAACATTATGATTATTGCAGGATGAACTTTGAGTGCACGAGAGTGCTGGCAAACTTTTACTCCCAACTTTTCTTTTAATTACTTGACGCGAAGAAGACTCAGCCTGCTAAAAAAAAAGAAGAAGAAAAGAGTCGTGTATCAAAATTCGAGAGGATGAGTACGAGAGGTGCATTACTGAAGTTTCGAGTACATCACGGACTTCAAGTTTACACATACCCTCACATACAAATATACACGCCTCTCGACGTAAAAAATATACACTATACGTGCGGACTTGCTGGTCATTGCTGTCTCGAAAGCGTGATGCACTCAACTTTGTCGAGTGACTAAACGAATTTATTTGCGCAACCAGGGTGAATCCGAAAAGAGGTGGCGAGGGTGGCCAAGAGACCGAAGAGATAGCACACTAGTTTCTGAATTTCGTGACAAGTTTCTCGTGTTCCGGACCCCCGGTGTATTTAGACATATCTCTCCTTATATAGATGTACATACGTAAACACGTGTACACCTGTATATATGCTTTTGTAATAGTGCACGTATACATGTATACGTGGTCGAGTTCCATCCTCTTCATCCCCGACTGCACCACCTCCTCAATTCGACTAGTTCGAAACCGATTGCCGCACGAATGGGCCCCCGCACACCCAAGTTAGATTAAGTTGTATGCCCTACATTTCGACTCTCATTCGGTAACAGCAGCACAGCCAAACGGCTGTCGGATACCCTCTAATTACCGTGATTTACGAGAGAAAGCACTAGAAAGAGATACACGTGAAGATATGTATATATATATATATTGGGAAATGTTTACATTTATGTTTGTGTGTGTGTGTGTGTATACATTTATTATACATTTTACCGTATCCCACTCGTTCGTGTTTCCATTATCCTTAATACCACCAGAAGCCCTCACAGTTAGCTCTCTCTTCGAGAGTTCAATCTATTCTGTTTGCCATACAATAAACGATAACGCTATAATCACGAGTGTTGTACAGTGTAACCGCCTTGTCGATTCACAATAATCTCGTTACTCAAACTCACCCTTTCGCTCTCCATTCGTACGATGCTATAATCAATTTTCCTACAATTATTTGAGGAAGGAAATATACCGACCCTAAAGAGTAAAGTGGCTGCAAAGTGATGTAATCGAAGCACACGAAACATGTAACAACGAAAGAGTATGTTTTTTTTTTTTTTTTTTTTTTTTAATTCTTTATGAACGTAATACAGCGAATGTTTTCGATGCACATTGTCCAAATGAAGCTTCAACTGTTTTGTTTCACTTGGTACATTGATATCTCACATATTTCCATACATTTGTGGTTTACAAACTGCCATAATGAAATATACAACCTACACACTGACCTGCAGACATGGGAATTTGAGGACAGATTAACTCAACGCGTATCAACCGCTCTAAATAATCATGCGCTTTATCAGAAAATTGGTAGGAAATTTTATACTGCTTTCATCAGTGCATTTCATGCTGTTTCACCGAGAGCTATAATTACAGAATAGCGTCCTGCTCTTTAAAGTAAATTGAATATGCACTCGGGTTTAATTATAAACTCCATGTATATGGAATCACATGTTTTTACATTCTGGTAATTTCATTAGCAATGCAACGGAAATCCCTGTTGAATTAACGAGAAGAATGATACTCGATGGTGATAAAAACAAAAAGAGCATTCTGGCAATCATAATCATATAGAAAATAATGATGATAATAATATGAGTGAAAATGAAAACGAAGGCAGCAGAAAGTGATGGCTCTTCTTAGAAGTCTATTAAACTGGTCGCAAACAGAGCGAATTCCATTCAGTGATTTTGTCATCGCTGCACATGTGCAAGGGATGGAAAGTTGAGAAACTTCGAAGGTGAACGAAATAGAGAGGGAAATAATATGAGAAAGAGTATGGTGCTCGACCTCGAGGAAAAGTGGTTGGTCTTGTTGAGATATCGGACTTACTCGTGGTGGCATTCGTACGTAGTACTTTCGACGGTGGGAGGAGGAAAAGAAGCAGGCAAACGGATAGCACGGGAACGAATGAGTTTCTTGACCGACCGCGAGCTCCAAACTCTCCAAAGTCCTCCAGTTCAGTGTTTCGATCTCTTTGCTTAAAAAGCAGCATGTATTTCAATATTAAACAACAAAAATTCACTACAAATTAGTAACAATCTTAGATGAAGATTTAAAAAAATGTTTCACAAAATGTCACGTTTAAATTCTCGTCCGGGGTTATCAGTATTGCTACCGACTGACGTACACGGACACGTCAAATGAGAAAAACGGTTAAAACAGAAGAGAATCACCGAGACTCGATCCAGATAAAATCGGCATTGGTTAACACTTCTTAATTTCATTAATTATCAAGTGTAATAGAATTACACTTAATTCTAAGAGAAAAGAGCAGACAATTTCATGTACGAGTGAAATGCACGTTTTTTCGAGCCCGCAATAGCGATTAAAAAATGTTAGAATCGTACAAGTGCAGTAGAAGAAAGTGATGGGTTAGTGCGAACAAACGAACAGCCGCTAGGTAGGGCAGAGGGCGGGGAGGGGAGGTGGGGGCGGGGAGATCCGCAGAGATATTCGTCTCGATATTTTGAGGTCGCATATACGTAGTGGATCGAGCCGAGGGAGTACAGAGCTTCTGGCAGGAAGCCAAATTTGAAATCCCTCGTTATTAACCCACTTACTCTTATATAGTTGATGGTCATGGAAAAAGGGAAAGGGGCGAGGGGCTGGAAAAAGAGAGGGTGGGTCTCTTGGCCATTCACGTTTGGATAGCGCCCAGTGTGGAAGAAGAAACGCATTACCCCAGGTTGTCCGTTGACTCGACCATCGCGTCAAAGAGTGAGATAAAACACCACCCGTGGCGGCTAAATTTACGGTGTGAGATTAACACACAGGGTGAAAGGAGGACAGCGACGGAGCAAGGGAGAAAGAAAGACGGATCGCACTTGCCTCGAAAGAGGATGGCAGAGGGTTGTTTAAGAAGGGAGCGAGTATCCTCTTGAATCAAGCCCGCTGTTCCTCAATTTCTATCTGTCTGTCTCTCTCTCTCTCTCTCTCTTCTTCCCTTTCGCTTTTGCTCTCTTTCTCTCCCAAATTACACTATTCTCCACGTCCCAGCCGGAATTCCTCTTGCACCGCTTTGTTTGTACGTTCGACGATTATCAAGCTCGAATTTGCCACCAGACTCTAGTCCCCGAAACGACGCCAGCAATCCACTAGCAACATGGCGAACACCAGTGCAAACAACCCCTGAAGGATATCCTGTCGGGAGGTTACCTCGCCCCTCTCTCATTCCATTTTCTCCTCCCTCTCTCTCTCTCTCTCCCTCCGCACGCGGAGGATACAATTCCACGAGAGAATACACGTACGTGTAGATCCTTCTCTGTTAGTCTAGCGTGTAAGTACCCTTGTGGTATTCGCTGTATACGATAAATGCTCCACACTTGTTCGAAGCTTTCACGATTAATTAATTCGAACGTTCCCGCGAGTTCATGAATGAAAAATAATATAACACACGTACATTCGCACAAAGACAGATTCACCTACGCGAGAGAACTCGGAGGTCGAGAGAGTACGAGATGCGGGGACGGAATGGAGAGATATCGGGGGAGACTCGACCGCAGAGTGATTTGTAATTCCGCGAGCTCGCGGATGGCTTTTGAATATGCACACAAACTCGTATGCGTGCGTAGCCATGTATACGTATAAACAACACACATCTATAATGCAATTCACATCGCCTCGACCTACATTTCAACCTCTTTGCTATCAGTTTTATCATTTTTTCATTTTTTTTTTTTTTTTTCAACTTTCCTCTAACTTTTTAGTGTTCGGAATCAAGAATTTTACATTACAAATGGAAAAGACGACGAAACCCTCTCAAAAATCTGTCTCGGCAGAAGATTTTTTTACAAAATATTCATTCCCTTCCAGAATTTCTCGTCTCTTGCTCCTCCACCCGCCTGCTCAGATATACATGAAACTATGAAGCCTCTCTAACTCTGCTACATACCATCAGCTTACATTTGCACCCTCGAATGTTAGCTAATATACCGGCTGCACGTATATACACTTGATCCGAGCTATATGTTTGCCGAATATTCTCTCCTCTCACATGAGAAGTCCCACATGACGTCCGACCATACGTATTTAACACTACTGTTACCTCCTCATCTGCATACAAACCTATATCTCGAGTCTCATACATAAATATACGTGTGTGTATATAGGCCTGTTGCCAGCATAAGGAATGATTCACAGTAGAATAGTTGTGGAACAGTCGACACGACAGGCGACGTCATATCTCGTTACTTCCTTCACATTTACTTGAGTGTGAATGACACTTTTACCGTTTACGGAAATCTCGTATAATATTTACTCCTTAATGGCTCCTGAATCTGCACCAATCCTATTTCACCGAGGAACATGATGCTACGAGGCAAACTTAGCCTGAAAGAGGCCTCATCAGCGGTGTGGATAAACGTTATTAAAAATGATCAAAACATAGTTTTTTGAAAGTCGGTATTCGTAGCACCGGTTTCGGTAGCTTTGTTAAACAGGCAGTCAGTCCAACTTGAACGTCATTCCGAACGTTTATCTTCCGAGGGGAAAAAAATAGCGAAATTCTGCCGTGCTGTCACTTCGCTCTGAACTATTTCTTGTCTATATGTAGTACGTGATACATATAGCAATGTGTGCTCTACGAATGTAAAAATTATGTGCAGCTTTACGCTCCGGCCGTCCCTTTATCTCATCGAGAGAAATCCCCGAGGTAAAGAGTACGTGAATCCGCGCTCCACTGCGTCCATCCAGGATTCTTCTCCATCCCCTTTCCGTCCTCACTGTCCCCCTCCCTTTCTTTCCGTTCTCTCGCATGGAAACGGGCACACTCGGCGGACGTTGCAAAACGTGCAGAATCGCACCGAATTCATCGGGACTCGATGCTCCAACGGGAGGAAGAGACTAAAGGATTGCCCGCATGTGTGCGCAACTTGCCTTCTCTCCGCTGATTTTGATCGTTCTAGATTATTATTCTTCCAATGTCCAACCTTTCCACGATCGAAGCATTTATCTATCGAATGATCGATTCCGAGTTCTTTTTTAATCATCTTTATTTTTTTTCCTCGACTCTTCCTTCGCTTCGTGTGTTATAAATCTCGTTGGAACTCGCTCATTCGTTTGGATCAACGGCAGGTTCTAATTTTTATAGCAGGAGGTGAGAACTTGTTCGTCCTATTACCCCATAATTTTTTCCATCAAAACTGTTGAATGAGATATTCGAGAAGTTGGAGATTTCGAACGTGATTGAAAAACTCGAGAATCCTCCGGTAATTGATTTTTCGCGGATGTACTGCAACTCTGTCCCAATGAAATACATGAAAAATGTTTTCAATGAAACTTGTATACGCGTGCGTCATAAATAAATGGAACTATGAACTGATAACGAAATTTATGAGTTATGATATTATAAAAGGAACCTCCGCCGCTTATTCACGCTCTTTTTAATTTTCCAGAGCAACTTGTTCGCTCGCTACTTTTAAAACTTTATTTTTTGTAACTCTCCACAAGTTTCAAGTAAGAGCTTATACAGAAAAAAAAACGGAGGGAGGAATAAACAGAAATAGAAAGGGAAAACAGAAGCGAGCGAGGGGTAGGAAGAGGAGAGAAATAAAAGGAGACACATATCGATATACGTACACAGGGAACCGCGAGAACGCAATCCGCTTTCCCGCAGAGAGTTTCCGCACTTCTCGTGGGTGCACTCCCGCGGTGTCTTGCCAGATGTCGTAGAACCGCGAGGCAACACAACAGAGAGCAGTAGAACGCACAACTAGCAATAGCACGCCAGCAGCATTTGCCAGGATGAAGGAAAGTCTTTTCAGTCGTGACCAAGTTCACGGCTCAGATCTCAACCATCTTATACATTCGTGTACAAGGTGTCCGAAAAACCATCATTAATAATTATCAACGGATTTCAGTGAATCGGCGACATTTGTCAAGAGGAATCTTTATTATTATCTTTGACGGAGATCCGATGATATCACGGGATGAATTGAGTGCAATGCCTGGCGTAGAATGTGTTTTTCTTACTTATTGCTGCCTTCGTACGATACATGGATTGGTTACCACGAAAATAACTATGATCTCGTGGATAACCGACTGACGAAGGAAGCGAATGAGAGCTGTCATCTACAGGATCAAATAACTTGGAATTTATTTTTTTAAAATAGATCGTGATTTTCCGGACAACCTATAAATTATTACGGATGATTTTGTGCACAGATACATCTTGTTGCGAACTGTAAACTACAACTGTGCAGCAAGAGAGGAAGGAACAGGCAGCCAATCAACGAAGGGAAGCCCTCAAGCTGCTAATGCTGCGCTTATTTTAGCCTCTGGCTACTTATTTACATTCATCACCCATTCCTCGATATTATACTGAGTGAGTAATTTTCCAGAAGCTCGGGGAACATTCAACGTTAGATAACAGCTGTGGCTTCCCTTTGTGTTCCGTTATTCAATATAGAAAAGGAAACTTTAATTAATCAATTAACTCGAAGCACGTTTGCCGAAGAGGGAAATCAAACGTACTGTGCTCAACTTCTTCTCAACACTTGTTGGTTTTGGCTCCCAGCAATATTCTGTTTAAGGTAAGTAAATCATTTTTATTTTCTCCTGCTCTTGAAATTGGAAGCTCTTTTTTCTCGCCTCATTCTCATCTTGACTATCGATGAATAATACATTTTGGGGGCGATCGAAAAAAGCAATTAAGCACTGAATTAAGGATACATGAGATTCTCGAGGGATCGTTGGTTCTGTAGAAAAAAGGAAAGGCTAAAAAAATATCTCCGGCTGGGACTATTCGTAAATCACTTCGCAGTGATACAATTTTTGTCCCAAAATTCCAGACTCGAGACTCGACGTTTCATTTCACGAATAGTGAAGAGAGAAAAACGCGATACGATTTCATCATTTGGCAATCAAACACTATCGAACTATATTTGCTCACAAAATTTTCGATAATGCACCGTGTGCGATTGGAACGAGGAACGAGGGCATTTGCCACCGAACAAGAGGGCTAATTGCCATTACGCTAAATAGACAATCTCCTGCCCTTCCGGCTAATCGTAAATTGCATCTCCCACATGTCGTATATACAAGCATACACTTATTTAATACGTTCTCGTCCTTCCACGCGTGTATATACGCCTCACACAAATCACGTTGCACTTTGTAAACTTGTAATGCGACTATGTTATTGGATGAAGTTTATTATTTATTCTGAGGAAAATTTTAAGTGCATGTGAAACGACATACGCTCATGCATTCGTACGAACGATTTCAGCGAAACTATTAGCGTAGTAATGAGTGCACCAAATTATTAATTAAGGGAGAAAGGGTTCTTCCCTTTTTGTTTTTGTTCAGTACCGAATGTCACAGTCGACGTTTCGATTATCGAAGCTTTGTTATATGCAACGACCTCTTCTTTCACTCGAGTGAAGCTAAATTATCGAGTTTTTCAATTGAAAATAAACAATAATGATACAAAGCCGTCTCTGGTGTGGTGCGAAATTGTATTTTGTTTGCTTTTCTACGGATATCCAATTTCGTGCACGGTACACTTAGAGTTCTTGTAACAATACCACCGAGCAAATTAGATGCAACCGAAAGACTATCAGTTCGACTCTACTACGCTCCTATTCCCAGGAAGTGGGAATTCACGGGACGTTATAAAATGTGCTACATTTTCCACTCTCTGGATCAAAGATAAAACGCATTAAGCACAAAAATACTTTTCATCCTCATTTCTATACACACAACTTTTTCGTTGGCGAGCTTTTCTCTCTCTCTCTCTCCCTCCTTTCCATCCGCGGAATATCGGAAATGAACTTCAGTGAGAATATTACAGGCTTACGTAGTTTAAGCCGCGCTAAGTACTTACACATAATCCCACGCCCGAGCAATACACAGCCGAACAATAAATTCACGAAAACGCGGTGAAATAAATTTCACTAAATTATCCTTCCGACAAATTACAATAATAATTCATCCGCGGATTATTATCTCAAACCACACTGCTCTGAATATTCTCAAAAAAGTGTTTTCTTCGTAGCATTCCGACAATTATTTAAAAAATAGTGAGGGTCAGAAATACTCATCTGCCCGAGTTTCATTACTTCAGTACCAGTCAAATTAATTAAAATTTTCTTAATTACGAGAACCAGAACTTCGACATGAAAATCAAGAATTCTCGTATAGAATTGATAGGAACTTTATGAAAACAAAACTGAAACTCGGTGATAGTAATTAAACTTGATTAACATGAAAACATAAAAAGAAACGTGAGTGCAGAAGCCGTCAATGTTCGTCTGCTCCTCCACCTCTTTGCTGTTCCATTCCATTTATTTCCCATGCCCACAATATCTTTGATAAACTCGCATAGTTTCCATCGTTGCACGAATTCAATATGTAATTCCCTGAAGCGAAACAAAAAGAAGCCACAACATCGTCGAACCTGCGCTACAAAAAGCTATTATAAATATAACTAGCAGGCTTGCCCGCGGGAGGGTGAATAATGATTATTCAACGCAGACCACACGAGCGTCGGTGAAACAATCATTATTGTAGTAATTATAAATTAGCTAGTAAATCAGCTAGAACTGTTTTTGTTATGAGATTGGACTCAGATCCCAAATGGTCTTTATACAAGCTGTGCTGCGGAGTGTATTTGTTTGTGTGTATAAGAGGGAGCAAGGATACTTTGTATTCGTAGCGGGGCTCAACTAACTCGCGAGTATTTTAGCAAGCGTGATGCCTCGACTAACCCATTTAAGGCTCTTCACCATCGAAATATGTGTGCACATAGAAATACACACACTTACACTCATATCAAGTCCTTCGGAAGGATTCAAGTCGGCCGTCCATCGCTTAATTACTTCTTTCCTTTGCCGTAACTTTAGTTGACGGGCGTGACCGAAATAAAATGTGCACGGGGCTTCTGCTTCTGCCACTTTTCTCCCCTACACCGTTGAGATCCTCTTTCTTCCTCCTTTTCCAGTAGTCGAGTTCAAACCATCGGGAGACAGGGATGGACGCGCTCGCGTACCGCGGCGGAGGAATCGATTAAAAGAGAAAAAGAGCCACAGGAGATAAGAATGCTTTGAGGTGTACGGCTGTTCCGCTCGCTCAACCCTTTCAACCATCTCTTTTCGGTTTACTTCCTCCCTCGCAATCTCTTTCTCTCTTCCTTTATCCAAGTATATATATATTTATATGCAACTGAGCGCAAAATTGTTGGCCATTATTCTCTTGACTATTCGCGTGCTCCTCGTTGCGATTTGGTCAGAAAAAACGATACGTAATAGTCGCTCACTGCAGCACGATTATTGCGCAGAGAATTGAATAATAATTTGTAAAGACAAGTTCAATATCGATGAAAGTATTTCAATGTTCTTCTGTCAAGAATAAAATCCGTGACGTCTACGAAGATTTGGGTGGAGTTCTGTTAAGTGCTTAGATGAAACTTACGAGGGACGTGTTACTCGAGTGTAAAAAAAGGTAAGAAATCTGGGAGAAATTAGCATAAAGCAGTTTCGAGCATAAATTTCAAGTGCAATTGTGAAAAAGGAGCTATACGAGGAAGTGCCAGGGGAATGATCTGACCAAGAATCTCCCATATGTATGTATACATGGGGGAGCAGCAACGTAGTATATATTTTCCGAGGGAGCTTTCTACTCTCGTGCCACCCTTTTCCCAAGCTTCGTTGAGATACTGCACTTCTTCTTCGTCTTCTACGTTCTCCTATCGCGTCGACGTCACGTGTAAACGTAAGCCTGTCTCGTGTTAAATGTAAATTTGATCTTCTCTCACCGCCTCTCTTGTTATCCATTTTTTCGTTCAACCTCTGCGATTGAACTTGGTGGATTATAAGCAGCGTCGACATCACGAATTAGCAATGGAAATATTTTTCTCTCCAAATTTGTCAGGCTCCTATATTGTGCAAGAGAACAATTGCAGGCTGATCAGTATATTGTTTTGATAACTGCCTTATTCAGAGGCTCCACTTTTTAATCTGATTATTTATGCGAAATTCAATTGTCATGAACAATCATTTATTTGACATAAAAATTAGGGAGAAACTTGATTATCGAAAGAACTGGTATGATTCGAGACATGAAAACATTACATCAAATAATGACAGTCGAAACCTCATAAATTCCAAAGTGCATTTCAAGCTCTAAAAAAAGATCCGACAATACGTTGCACGTGTGTTTTTCGCACACGTAAATCGACAAGCCAACGTTTTACACAGTTGACATTGAGAACCTCGAGTACACCTGTACAGAAGTTCTCTAGAATTAGGAGAACAAGTATATTTACTCGTCTCTTCTCAGTGATTGGCAGTGTTCACATGAAACAAGAAGCTTCAATAAAAAGTTACACGCGCACAAATGAAATTATTCTTTCATCCACTTACAAGCAAAGTCACCTTACTGTACCCCCTACAACTTGGGTCGAAAAAATGACATTTTGTAGTTCACATCAAAGTATAAACCCTCACAAAAAACTAGCTGCCCACTCGCATATTTAAAGGATAATATTAATTCCTAAAAATCGGTGGTTTTTTTGTTTTTCACTTATATTTTCAAAATTAAAATAGATACGGTGAAAGATTAAATGGCAAATTTATTCATTTATTAGGGCTCTGCAATAATAATAATAATAATGAGAAATTGTATAGATTTTTGAATTCATTTTATTTTCATTAAAAAATTTGTTTTTTCGTACATTTTCCTCTATTTTTCCATATTAAACCTAATTATTCCGATTCAAAATTCAATCATATTAATCTACGTTGATTTTTTTCGGCTCAAGTGCTCATTAAGGAGAGTTGATTTCTTCAAACTCAAAAAATTTTATAAATTACTAATGACAACACGTGTTTTCACGTGATGCAAAAGACTTTTGTGCCTCAAAAATTTCCTTGAGGAGTATCATTATTGAAATTAATACATTCCATATTACAAAGGTAAAAGAACCGATAAGTGCATGGAAGGGTTTTTCATTCTGTTTGTCATGAGTACTAGACATCTTAATAACTATAATACATGAATTGAAGGCTTCTAGAAAATGAAATGGATGTTATATTGAATGAAGTTTTATAGAAAATAGAAAAAATCATCTGACAGTTATTCACTTGTACTACAATGAATGCACAAAACCAAACTAGCAATAAATGATTTGAATATTTTAATACAAAAGTAGGACGTCATACCTGGATATACTAAACCTATTTGTGTATGTGAAATTTTTTGTTTGACAAATTTTCTAATCTTGCTTTATTTTCAGGTAAAATAAAAACTTATTCAATGATAAGATAAAGAAAAATGTCCAAAAAAAGACGTTTTTTTTTTAATATAAATAAAATGAATAAAAATATATTATTGCAGAGCACTGAAAAATGAATAAATTTGCCATTTAAACTTTTGCCGTATCCACTTTGGTTTCAAAAATTTAAGTGAAAAACGAGAAAATCACCGGATATTAGGAATTAATTTCACCCTTTAAATATGCGAGTCGGCAGATGTGAATTACAAAATCTAATTTTTTCGACCCAGGTCGTGGGGGTACAGTAAGGTGACCTTCCTTGTTAGTGGACAACGACTGTCCATTTTTTCTTCATTCCTTCATGTTTCTATAGGCAGGTAGCGGTAGAAAGGAAATAGCTTGTTCGGCTGCCCTCGAGACACTAACAGAATAAAAATAGCGTGAGTGCGGTGCTTTCTGTGAATCTTCGGAGATTAATAATTTATAACTAAAATGAGAGAAAATGTCTTCATTCGCTCTCTCACCCTTTTACATTTTACATGCAGCCCTCATTTTTTTCACTATCCATAAATATACGTACATTATCGCGCGGTAGTCGATCCGCACAAATGTGCGTCCCCGCGTGGGGCATCCAAGTGTTTCAATGGTTCCCATTAATTTTTCTAACCCGAATGGTTCACGTCACGACGATCAAAGATATTCAGGATTGTTTAATTACGCAGCGGTATCAAGATACGACTTTACAATTTATTTCTCGACGGCCCAGAGGAGGAAATTAAACGGTGGTTTATTAAATGTCATTCGGTCTAAAGAGGCGAGATCACGAGAATTCATTAAGATTATTTTAATCAAGCGTTTGCACGAAGTTCCCCTGTCCGTTGCAAGCTATGACAATTTTCATCAGTCCCCAGGACATCGCGCTCACCTGCCATTCCGCTCGAAAAAAGGACCCACTTCGCAAGTGGATCAGAAGAATAGCCAACTACTCGTTTCTTTAAATCCGTAAAACAATGATTTTTCGCGGAAAACAAAAAAATTGAAAAATCTCATGTCGTAAAAGAAGTTCAGTGAAGTCGTCGTCGGAGCAGGTGCCACGGCTATAATCGCAAAGAAAAATACTTAACACGAACGTCGTTCCATTATCCACGTCTTTGAAGGCATAGGCCGACAGCTTTTTTCTTTTCCCGCGTCTATAAAATTTCATATGTACATATACAAATGTATAGCTGAAAAACAAAAGTATATGTTCAGGAAAGCCTGGCACCCTGTTCCACTCTAAGCACTACTCTAACGTATCAGATCTTTCAAGACAATCAATTGAGTTCGCGTGTATTATGCGCTATTACTCGAGGCTCTAGGTCACATTTCTGTCTCTCTTAGCGAGCAGCTGACCCGAATTTTTCACGAGAGCTCTTCGAGGCGAACGACAGAGAAAATGGATGAGAAATTCTTTTTCTCTCCCAATTCTCCTTGCTCTCTTTCTTTCTTTTTCATCAAGGGGCGTTACTCAACGATTCGAAAACTTCTCTCTCGGGCGTATAATAGGAGAAAAAGGATAGGACGTGAAAAAAAAATCGCGATTATTCTTTGTTCGCGACACTATACATGTATACGTATATCTAAATCGAGAGCGGGCTAAACTACTGATGAATTCTCCAACTATATGAGAAAGTTCTAACAATTAGATTATTAAAATTTTTCATAAAATTTCCTCGATAGCAAAAGAACCAACTGTTGGCAATGATCATTTAACGTGAGTAAGGAGAGGAGAAAAGTACAAAAAATTTATCTGCAGAGGAGAAAATTTTCGTATTCGTTAAAACTTTTATCGTTATGATTTGTAACGAGGACGTTGATTCAACGAGAATAGTTTGATTTCAATTGAAAATTTCACGTACATCTACAATCCAGGATAATAAAGAAGGAACGTTAAATCAACCTCGCTATGGAATGATACTAATTCAACGAAAGCGATTGGAAGAAAATGTTTTCTGCATGCTATTCGTTGTTCAAAGACCCGGACAAAACTCGATAAACGATTTTCCGAATTCATTCAATTAAATTCAAAGAGATTAATATCATTTTCTGGAACCCTAAAATTCTGAATATATTTAACTGAGCTGTCTATTATCGTTCGATCCTCTGCAGGACAACGTTTCCTCTCTCGTTCTCACTCAGGCTAACACAGACGTGCAAAAACTTATCGGGCACTAAATTCCCGAAACGTGCGTATGAGAGAGAGAGCGAGGAAGGAGCGAGAGCGAGCGAAGGGTTGGGCGGGGCGAGGGTGCCATGGGGGCTCGAGGTTCGGTAATCGATTTCGAAATTATACAAATTACTGTTAGATTAGCATCGACGTGGGTAAAGGGGTGGTACATACGCGTGTGCGGTCGAGGTAGTTGGCTCTCTTCCCTCTCTCTCTCTCTCTCTCTCATCTTCTCCCTGTACACGCTTTGTGCTCTCTCGTAAATAGTGCAGAAGCCAGAAGCGCGAGTGAAATAGCGAATTAGAATGAGCAAGAGATAAAATTCACGGGAGAGAGAGACGGAGGAACTACGACAGAGGGCGAGAGAGAGAGAGAGAAGAGAGAAGTAGAACCGGTTGCGCGGTGGCCTGGGAGATGAATGACCCAAGCGCGTTAAAATTGGAAACTACGGATTTATGGACGCGAAGCCAGGCCTGAGTGAGAAAGAGGGTTAAAACCAGGGGACGAAAAAGTTTGTTGCGATAGGCGCACGAAGCTCTTTCTCTCATAGCAAAACCTATATTTTGTATCACCTCTACGAAGGACGAAAATGAAAAAAAAAACTCTCCCGCCCATTTATATATAATTTATATAGAAAATATGCTCGAGTCTACGGTTATGCTAACTCCGGACGCCTAAATATAGATCGATCTACCCTCAATCCGAATTCCATTATATATTATGTATTGGTGGCTATCGAAAGAAAATACAAAAAAAAGTCATCCCCCAGATGAAGCAGCGTTTGCATGTAGCACGCAATCCAGACGGAAGTTGTTCCATTCGTTGAGGTTGACCAGATTTATATATTTCCTAGTTTTTCTCTCCTATTTCCCAGCCTCGCTCGACCAATTTTCTTTCCTTTCATTATCTATACGTATAAATATATACGATTTCAATTTTGCACATTCGCCGCGTGCACTGGACTCGCAGAATAGTTATAGAGAGCGGGACCTCGCAACAGCCCCCGACAAACAATTTTTTTCTCTTCGATCGCGACTCCGGTCTGTCAAAAAAAAATAACAAATTCAACGGTCACATTGGTTCACGATCGAGAAAGTGTAATTGCCAAATTTAAGACGTTTTCTTTTTATTTATTATCGTATCAGAGTCAATGGCATTTCGTAAGGTTTTTTCATTATTTCCAACTTAATATACTCCTTGAATACTCCTTTCGGATGAAATATCTATTGCCGGAAATTAATCTCATCTAGAAACTATCATTGATCCCTCTGAAGTATCGAGTCGCTACCGTATCTCGTGATAGGTTTAAGGTATTCCCTTCACGAACCCGGATATTCTACAAATAACTGATTTTAAATTACAGTAAAGTAAAAGTGCACGCGAAGAGGTTGCCAAATTTCGGGTCAAGTCATCGAAAATTTAATAAAGAATAAAAACTTCGAAATCGTAAATTTTGTATGGGAGTATATGAAGATTCCATCATCAAATTTCTATTCAATAATTCATATACTAAATAATTCTACATTCCTGATACAAACTGCCTTACAGATAGAAATAAATCTAAGGAATCCGCATAGCGACGCTAAAAATAAAGGGTTACCGAATGTTTAAAAGTTTTAAAAAATGGCAGAATCAAAAGCTTTTCCTATCTTGAGAGGTTAGGAATCAGTCCAAACTTCGAGTGCCCCAATTTGCGTCACCAAAAAATACGCTCATGCGGACGGAATACCTTAATCGGACCTGAGAACAATAAAAATAAACCAAACAAACTCGTTGTATCGCGCGAATAATAAAACTTTAATTTGTAAATCTCAATAATAGCGAGGAACGATTGCCAAAGGCGTGTCTACCGGATGTCACGGGTGAGAGAACAGAACGATAGTTCGAGCTCTATCATTGGCTGAAAAACCATTCGATTTAATGTTCCCACGAAAACGACATGGACACACCTTAATAATGGTCCCATCAAATGTGACGAGCCGATGTGGTAATGGTAAAAAGAGTACGTGGGATTGTTTGAATAAAATAATGCTCCAGCAACGGCAACAAGGGGTTCGAGACGAAATCGAATAATTACAGAATTCATATATAATGGAATCATTATTTACGAGGAAGCATTGATGGATTTGATGCACAAAGAAGGATTGATTTCCCATCCATAATCGATAATTGGCGTTACGATTTTTGTTTATTTTTTGCTCATAACAAAGATCGATGACTCGAGTTGGTGCGAAATTGCGAATTTCAGTCAGGATGAAGTTATGAAACGAGAATTCCAACACCCTTCTGGTTTTTCAGTGTCCCTCTCCCTCGGCCTATCTTAACTTCGGTCATCGTCGCTGACACCGGAAACTTTTGATCGAGTGGCACTGGCGCTCTCAGGGAAAGCTGTCGACTCGTTCGTGTCGTCCGTGTCGTACTTTCATCGTGGCCTTCGTTTCCTCATCGCGAGAGGGTAACGTCCAAAGCTCGAGAGAGACCGGTTCACGTCAATAACCCTTTCGCTGTCTCTCTTTCCCTCTTCTTGCTCCAGCACTCATTTCGTCTTTCTGCCTATCCATCCGCGGCTGTTCGACAAACAAGCATGGGCGGAAGAAGAGACAGAGAGATTCCGCGACACTTATCGAAGTGACGCTTCAAATCGATGCGGCTTACCGCGGAAAGTCCTCGTGCCCACAATCGCATCTCGTGTTCTATTCCCATCTTTCTGCCTTCGCCCCTTTCGCGCTTTCTCTCTCATTTCCTCGTTCGCGTGGCACTATTGGAGAGAGCCCTCGATCTATGGTTGGGATATTGGCACATCACTGGGGAGTTTGAAAGACAGAGGAGAAAAATTTTCGGGTATATATAGGCTCATCAACACTTGGCGACCCAAAGGAATGAAAGGAACGGCTGTTTGCGAGGCACAAAGCGAATGTGTTCGGTGTACCGTCATCGGACGAGGTCTCTGGGACGTTCTCTGTCGACTATAGGGATTCACACACGTAAATTTCACCATTCTGTTGTACCGCAAAAATATACAGGTCGCATTATGCAGGAGGAAAGGGCGGGAAAGGAATCAACGAATTTTGGGATTATACGCCCTTTTCACGAGGCCAAAACACACTCGTCTATCCGTGTAGTTTCGTCGATCCGCACGTTGGAGCAACTCCCTGGTGGGAATATTCGACAGAGTGCTTTTGTGCTCGTTTCTACCGGCGATAAGCTCCGGTGAATGACAAGAGATGCTGCAACCGGAAGGAACGCGTAGAAGAGCGAGAGAGAAAAGCACACACACGCAACACGCGTTATCGAAACGTCGAAACGAGAATTTCTTTTTCACTCATTTTTTTCCTTCTCCTTTCTTTTGTTTTCTTTCGTTTTCTACTTCCTTTCTACGTGCTTCTTTTTTATCATTTTTCATATACCCTCGGACAAAGCACAAAGTCGCAACTCGTCAGTCTATTACCTCGGCCGACACACACGCGTATCAAAAGTACCAATACAAAGTACCCACGATAAAAAGACGTCCTGTACATGTTCTTTTCCAAAAGACGTTAAAACGCGCTGCTTTGTTCCCATCAAAGGTAATAAAGAAGAGAGAGATATTGAAGCATACCCGAGTAACTTATTGCGGTAATGTCGTTAAAAGTATCACGTCATCCTCGAATGAAATGCCAAATAATTCGTTAAAAAAAATCTTCTATCGAAAAAGACCATTTTACATGTTTTCTTTGCACATTCCAATATAGGACACCGCTCAATAATATTTATTTCTTTTTTTTTTCATTTCCATCGTAACAGCCTCGTATTCTTTCGCGTTGTCGTGAACCCCTCCCATTACATTAATCCAACTTTTGCCTCGGCATGCACTTCACTGTTTCTGTTTCTGTTACTTCTAGCCAAGGGAAACTGTGAAAAACCCGGCCAAAACGGCCCCCTGTGTTCCAACTAGTCTGGACTACCTAAAACTCTCACAAGGAAACATACTTTAGTGTCCCCCTCCGATTTCGATAATTTTTGTCTATCTTACAGTCCATCGAAAAATAAGAGACACGTTTTTTTTTCATTGGCTTGAAGTTATTCTTAGGGGGTGAAATCGACCCCCAAATTAAATATATACATACATTATGTTTATGTACAGGCTATATGTATACGAAAATAAAAAATCATGAAACTCACGACCATAGAAGAAATAGGAGTATTAATTTTTTTATATAATTAAAACAGCAGCCGATATAAGCATGCGAAATATATAAGTCGATAGCCAATGATAATAAAACTATTTGAATTGAATTTAATCATTTCGATGGGCAAAACGAAACTCAAGATTTTAGGACTGTTTGACCTCCTTGATTCTTTTGATCCGAGGAAAACCGAAAAACACGTCAATTTTATCAAGAGACTCGGTAGAGTCTCAGGACAAGTACATCGACAGCTCTGTCGTCTGCTGCTGTTTTTGCTCTACAAAATGACGTTTGATTTATCGAAGTCAGATCGTAAGTTTTTGTTGTACGAAAAAATTCTAGATATTAGGGGGTGATTTACCCTCCTGCGGTAAGAGTGCATAAGAAGCTGGATTGTCATACATAGGTTATTTCAGGTATGCAGAACACTCTGCAATTGATTTCATTTCGATCGGTCGAGTTCTTCTATAATAGAAACCAGACGCAAAACATCCCAACTTTGGGAGTCGATTTCACCCGTTAAATATAACTTTAAGCCAATAAAAAAATAATATAACATAGAAAAAAATAATCGAGATCGGAGAGGATTTCATAAGCATGTTTTCTTGTCAATAGAATTGGATGCTCAGTCGTAAACGCGACAACCAGTTTATGGCTAAGTGGCCACCCATCGGAGTATTGATTTTGTCCGTAGCTGCAATCATTATTATTTTTATTCTTCAACCAGTCGAAGACTAAGAAGCACGTCCAACCACACGAATACAAGTAGTATGTACAAAGGGAGCGAAAAACTCCACCGGAATATCACAGTCCTGTAGTTTTTGTTTATCCATTTTTATTTTAGGAAAATGGAACGAAACTACACTTAGTGCGAGGATTCACTTGATCGTACTGAAATCCATTGAAAGTGAGACTTCTGGAACGTCGTTTGGACCGAATTATCATAAAACTTATTAGGGATATGGTTGAACAAAAGCTTCTCAACAAGTATTACGGATGTTTGAGATAGAAAACGGAAAGCTTACGTATACATAAGGTATTAAAGAGACATAGAGTTATATAGAGATTTTATATGTACTCTCGTCTCCTCTCTTTTGCTATCTCCTTGTGCTTACACGAGGAATCCTCTTCCTCGGCATTGCCCTGCGAGAATCACCGGCCACACAGTATGTGGGCCACGTTGAGCAGAGGATTACGAAGGGATGAAGAGCAACAGCAGCAGCAACGAGCGCGCGTGGCTTGCTTTCCTTTCTGGAACGGTTTTGCTTCTGGTCTCTTATACCGACCAGTGTTTTACTCTCGAATTATTATCTCTATCTTTCTCGAATCTTCCAACGGGGGCTATTTCCAAGCGCCTGAACCCCCTTCAAGCTATTAGGAATCCCCGACTTTGACGTGATGCACGGGTCGAAAAAAAATGTCATCCGATGCCGGAAATGCATTTTGTGCTTGAGAGAGAAAGAGAGCGAGAGAGCTCGTGTCAAAGATACTTCGGAGCTTCTATACGGGGAAATATTAATAAAGTCCGTTGGGCCAAGATCGAAGGAAACTCAAAATCCTTCACAACTTTTTCGCACAGTCGTGAATTCTTACTACTTTTTAATCTCCGTTGAGAACAGAAGAAAGAAAAAGGGCTCTTGATACCTCGAGAAATTCGATTCGTATAAATTTCCAATACCATGAAATCACTAATTCGTTCTTTCCCTCCAACAATTTACATCGAACATTGAACGGACCAAACGAACATGGTGAATTCTGATAGAAAGTTTCATAGAATCTTATGAAAAGAAGAATTTGCCCACTGTCATCCTCTCGATATTCTTTCGATAGGAAATAAAGCAACTTTGACATCTCGATTTCAGTGCACAAATATACTATATCAGAAGCTTGGGAGCATTCCCGATCGAATACGACAGTCTGGATGCAGACTAGAGCTGGGACGGTAGAGCGCCTCGCTACGGAGATGTTCTTTCTCTCATCTGTTCCCCTGTCTTTCTTTTTTCCTCAAATTCCCAAGTATTTTTCTCCAGCAGTACGGGACCAGAATGTTTCAAAGTGCATATCTATCAGGAATTCAAGGTATCCATCGCTCGACCAGATTCTCCGTCGTATTTGAAACCATCTCTATTTTCTCGTGAGAGGGCTCGCCCTTACTATTCGATTCACAAAGGCAGGTTTCCCAAAATGGAGAAACTCCCCGGCACACGGTTGAAACCCGTTAAAAGGTATGCATAATATGTCCCGTTCATAGCATAGATATATCCGTACACAGGCACGAATTACACGTATGTACACCCACATGGGGACGCGTGTCGATGTGTATATGTATATGAATAGTCAGGAAAGTGGCAGCCTGCATTGAGGACACGAGTACGCCTAGTAAGAGAGGAATCTATTGTAATGTGGATCGAGCGCAAGACGAATCTCAGGACTAAACGAGAGAGAGAGAGAGAGAGAGAGAGAGAGAGAGAGGGGCTCTGAGAGAGGGGAAGAGGTAAACGTAACCCGTGAACCCTCAGTGGCGCATGAGAGGAAGTCTTCGTTCCCGGAAAGCTGTTAAGTCGTGTGGAAAGGAGCACATGGCTTCTCAGCCTCCCTTCGTTTCTCTCGCTTTCTCTATCTCCTCACTCTCTCCAAGCTCGTCTCTAGGAGCGTGGTTTTCTAGAAAGATATTCAAGCTTGCGAGTGACGCTCCCGGGGATTCTCCCACAATCCACGTTTATCTTCCTCTCTCTCTCTCTCTCTCTCTATTCCTCTGTCTCTGTGTCTTCCTCTCCCAAAGATTCTTCTATATATTCGAGCAATCCTCAATCTTGTTCCTTCCTACAGTTCGATCGCTCGCTCACGTAGATCCTAACGTCACAGAGATTGTAGCCTCCACGCTGTATATACGTAGATATGCGCGGATAGATCGGCAGATCGCTGTATACACCTATGAAATGGAAGGTTGTTCAACCCCTTAAGAAAGGCCTAGGAGAACTTCGTCAGGGCTGAATTGACTGAAGATGCCTCGGGACTCGCATCCACCTTTACAAAGGACACCAATCCTCCAAAGTCGATCATCCACGACAAACGACTCCTTTACTTTGTTCTCCATTCGAACCGCTCTCTCTCTCTCTCTCTCTCTCTCTTTGGTTCCCTCTATCTTACGTCACGTTCAATACCTTAACTGATAATCGAACTTTATTTAGAGCTGGCTACCTCACCATCGTACAGACACTTGAGCAATTTAAAACCCAAGATCCTTTGAAAATCATTGCCCTTAATATTTTGTGCAAATAATTAATGGCCATCGCGACCTCATTCGGTTGGGTCAGAGGTTAAAAGTACATTCAATTAGACTTCGAAGGTCGTTATGTATACGTATATTTATATACACTAAGAATAATGCACAACGTGACGGGAGATAGAGATTAATAACGTTCACGACGCTTTTCCTTTATTAAGCGTCACGAGATAAATTAATGATTGATATTAATTTATTCTATCTGCCGAGGCTGCAAGATGCGCTCGAGTTATATTCTCTCCTTTCAACAACGTATTCGTATAGCCTCATCTCCATCTTTTTCTCCGTCTACCTTTTTTTTCTCCTTTTCCAGCTCTTTCTCTTATGAATTCTCTTTTCTCTTTTTTTCTTCGTCCCAAGCGCGAACGCTCAGTTTTTCTTCTCATTTTTTCATATCCTCACATTCATATACATACATTTAAGGTGTCCAGAGTGGACTCATAAACACAGTTAGAAATAGAGGGCGCATCTCTCCACCGACCTGGATAAAAAGCTTGAGGCATCGATCAAGCCCCCTCCTCGGCGGAGACGACGAAATAGGGGAGATTTTTCTACATCTCTCAGTATAGGTATGTAGACATAGCTTTGGAGAGTGAGATAGGTCGCGGTCTCGAGGCCATAGCACCGGAGAGACCAGACCACTGAGACTGCTCCCCTAAATCCCTGTCCAAATTTACACCGTTTCGTTTTCTTTTTTCCCTGTGTACACGTTCGTTCGAATAAATACGTATGAGTGAACGAGGAATGAGAGACTGACGAGTTGGCACCGCATTGCCATGGAATTCAACTTCCTCTTGGACCTCAGTCAATCGGCCACGAGACGTGAACAATGCAATAAAACAAAAAGGGGCCCACAAAAAAGATGAACGCGAAAGATTCTTTGGAGCGAACAGGCTGAGGAAGCGAGAGATTAAATAAATTCGACGCTTAAGAGAAACACTTGAATTCAGCCCAAAATACAGTGGGCCAAAAAAGGAATTGTCTCTCGGCCAGATTCATTCGGACTCCAATCAAGAGTGATGGAATATTAATAATCCAGTCGTGGATGGACTTCTTGTTTGCAGACTTTTGATCAAAGTAAATTCTACCTTTCGTTATACCATCTCCGCACGCAGGTATGTTAGTTGAGCTTTTTTTCATGTGGCAAAGTGAGAAAGAAAAGATAAACACGAACTCGAACGATCCACTCGACCCAAGTAGTCCGAGCTAAACGCGGTCAGACAACGACCACGTGCGTTACTTTCCACCGTTATTTTTCTCCCTCTCTCGCTTCCCTTCACCTGCTCTCGATTTCCCCCTTCATTTAACTGTCTCTCCTTTTCTGGCATCGTCTCTGTATGCAGAGAAGACCTCTAATATTATATGCGAAACTATAATTGGCTTCCGGACTTTCTACAGCTATACAAATAAACGAGTTACCATGGACACTAACAACAAAAGAGAAAGAGAGAAAAAATTACGAGTTGAAAGGTTTGCGAGCTTAAGAATTACGAATGAAGAATTGAGAACGCGCGCGGGCGTTAGTTCAAATCGTTGATTTATTCCACCTCAATTTTTCGCGATTCAACGAGTGATGAATTTATATGATCAAACGCAACCTCGGCGTAACTAATTTTCAAAGGTAAAAGAAAAAATGAGAAACTACTCGAAAAATCTCTTTTGTGCGCCATACATACGCCATTTTCGCCTGTGGTGAAAAAAAAAACGCTCAATTTAATTACACGTAAATTGCCACTTCATTTGTGCGTACCACTTTGAAAGAAGAAATCAAAAGCGCTAGCCAGCCGCGTGGTTTAAATTTTCGCGCTTTCACACACGATTATAAATGCATTAACGCCTCGTGCAAAAGCACTCTCGGTGACTCAATGCCTATATAATACTCTCACGTATAGACTCACATACGTTTTCACACGCTCCTACCTACCTCTACGTACGAATGTATACATCTATACTGAGTTGTCTAATAACTTTGAGAGAATATGGTACGTGCACTGTAAAACGATGCTTTTATACATATACATGAGAACGTTCTTCTCATCAGAGTCTTGGCAAACTACGTTACAGGGATGAGCCACTGTACACCAGTCCGTACATACGTATACATGCGGTATAGTTATACAAGAGATATCGCGTATTATAGGAATACGCGGAAAGTGTTGCTAAAGAAAATTCGTTGTGACGTGGATATAATTAAAGCGCTTTTTCATGCGCAAGCTCTTCTTCCCATTACACGTAGTTCTACATTTATATACATTTATACATGTATGGAAAATCTCCGTGCACATAAGGTGATCCAAAAATCGTGACGTTAACATCGTGAATGCATATGATAAAGCAGCGTTTTCAGGGCTTTGATGTGGAGATAATGAGACATATGAATGATCGGTGTTCGTACGGAATTAAGGACTATGATTGATTTTTTTCATTTAATATTTGCATGGGAATATTATACTTTGAGGGTTCCAAAATATCGTTTTTTTTCTCGTTGAAATAGTGTGGAATTTTTATGATTTAGAAAGAAGAGCCTGCAGCAGCATAACGAATTACCACTGTTCTGTCGTCCATGTTTTTTTTAGACACCCGATACACGTTTATGAATCCCCGTCGACGCAAAAAAGCTCTTACATTCAAATTTCACTGACGCTATATATACGACGAACGCTAATCTCGTTAACCCCAACGATATCTCGTTTTACTTTCGTACAAAAATACTCACTTTGTTCAACCTGTATAACAGTGGTAACTGCTCGGTGATTTTCTTTATGTTGTTCCCGTTTTTTTTTTTTTTTTTTACTATCGCCAAGTGTGTCGACTGCAGAACGTTGCCAGTCCACTTGGTGGTTTTTTGTGTCGTTACGATCGCCCAAAACTTTGCTTGAACAGAGTTCTCGAAGGCTTGGAGAGAAGATGCGTAATAACGCAGAAAATCGCGAAAATAATGAACCTTATTGGGATCCGACATGTGGCCTATTCAAAATGGCGCATAAAATGTGTCACATTCATTTTCTGCCAAAATTTTATTAAGCTTAGAAAATATTTGTGATTCGCCGGGTACAAATCCTGCCCAACGTTAAAGACGAACGGGTGTTAGCAGCTAATAACATAATTAAATGCGGTTTAAACTATGAAAATGAATCAAGCGACGAAATCAGTAACGTGTTTACAAACCTCTTGTATATACGCGGGAAAAAATTTTTTCTGCACACCTCGGTCGAAAGTATAACATTTCTGCGCCGTCAAAACTGCACCCACTTCATTTGTCTTAGCGGGAGCAAAAACTTTTTTTTCTACATTCCGAAAGGTTAGACGTAATTATTTTTTTTACTTTTGACGCTTGAACCGATATTGCTTACGTGTTTTTTGAAAGGTTGTGTCTAGTCATCCGCAAACCGTACGAATAAGGTTATGTTATTCATTCGGAAATATGTTATGGAAATGCCATGTTATTTCCAAGCACTATTATCAAAACAGTACAAATCCGAACGAATAACATACATTTATCCTTCCAGATAAAATCAATGTGAAAGCCAAAAATAAAGTGACCAGATCGATAAAATGAATATAGTCGTTCGGAATAATGATGTATTTTCAGGTTCATAGGAATGCAAATATTCATATTAATTATCTTTGCTAATCTTGTTCTTTTTATGCCTGCCCCAACATTTGCTGCACGAGCGAAGCTAGTGCTGCTGGTCATCTTCTATCGATAGATGCATATTTCGTTAGAAACGTACTTTCGACTGCGCGTGAAACTTTCTGCCCTTGTAGTATAATATACTATTTCTCGGTGGTGCACGTGAAGAATATTTTGCCAGGTGCATTTTTACAGTTTCATTCGAATTTCCTTGCAATTGATAGAATTTACAGCAAAACACGTACGTGTTTTGCAAAAACTCTCGTGCCTCCTTTTTCTGTTTCCACCCTCGGCTATCAGATGTCATGTCTCTTTATGTTAGATCCCAATAAGTCCTCGGATTCGATACTTGACTCCTTCGTGAGCTCCAGACGATTTTTATATCGCATGATTTTTTTTCTCAAATCCAATCAAGTTAGTTGAGTTGCTGGAAAAACCTCGAATTCATCGGGACGATAAGAAGAGAGGAAAATAAAAGGTTCACAACGAAAATGTGGGGCTTGGTCGAGAAAGTGATGAGAGCAGAGGGAAGAAACGATTGAAATTTCAATGTCACCTCTCTGATGAAAGGCTTCTTGTGAATCGGACGTTTATGCGTTGTACTCGCATCCAAGCGTATTGTCCTCGTGAATAGCTTCGGACGAAGGGTGGATAAAAAGGGGATGAGGGAGAGTTGCAACAACACGTGCATTCAAGATACAAAGGATAACCAGTGAAAAAGCTTGATACACAGCTATAGATATAGCAGGAGTTTCAACGTGCAATTTCTCGACACACTATATATGAAGGCACAGACAGGTGCACACGTACGGAATGTGCTTCGCCATTAGCCTTCGGGGTTCTTGCAATTTTCACGGGCTTTAAATTACCTCTGGACCCATAGTGACGACCTTTTAATTATGTTCTTCTCCTCACTCTGTCTCGCTACTGAATAAATACATCCTCTTGAAAAACTTCTTTTTTTCATTTTTTTTTGTAGATTAAACGAGCCTCGTTCGTTTGGCGCAAGAAAAAAGGACGCGCAGTGAAATTCATTGATCTTTGTTCGATTAATATCGCGGGGTTTATCGTTTGGTCGTTATCAACGAAATTTCAAGTTCCTTTCAGGCGTGCCTCTGTTGATGCCGTATGGGAGGAGATTTTTTTCAATAAGCCGTCGGAATTCGGACCCCGCATTTTCCTGTCCATCCTCCGTCGCGTTTTTCGTTGAGCGTAAATATTCACCGCGCACGCACACACACGAAACCCCCCTCGAATTAAATCCGCTGTCGCGTATAGCACCTATTCATCATAAAAACAAAAGAGTAATCGAAACGACGGAGTTGTTTATGGAACTCAACGTGCCTACGTGTTTGACAATTATAACGGAACTAGGGTGCATCCCGCGCGCTGAAGCGCGCGAGCGGTTTTCTGGTAGCGCTGAACCGCTCCTTTTATTGCGACAGCATCTTGAAGCCAACCTATTTCGGAGCAGTTCAATAAGAATAAACACGAGTACAGAGGGATGGCTCCATATTTTTCGATTTCTAGGCATATTCTTCCACTATTTTCGATGCTAGGTCGACAGCTCCACAATTTTCGATATCTACCCAAGTAAAAAATTACACCTTGGCTCCCCTCTGACTCCTAAGTGACTACTGTATGTCGAGTCTTTGGGTCCACGGTGTGGCTGATACTCAGCTACGGTTTGGCAAAAGTCTGGCGTTTCCAGATCACACTATCGATAGGTGTGTTTTTTCGAATTTTTGGAGCTTCCAAACATAGTTTCAGTCCATTGCAGGCTCTTTGAACTCAAAAATCTGAGAGTTTTTTGAAGAAAAAAATATATTGACCTTGAATTTTGTCTTTGTCCTTGGATAATCGTTGACCGAGTCGATTTATCGAAAAGTGATATCGGTCGTCTTTTATAGAGCGTTGAATTCTCTACAAAAATATGCCAAGAACTTTTTGGTATCTTATGGGAAATCGACAAGAGCGATGCGCACTAACTTAATATTAATATTAAGGACTCATGTTTTAGCTGGTCTATTTTGATATTTAAACGAAACTTATGAGCTTGGTTTCGAACGAAAATAAAAATTATTTTTTTTTATCACCCCAATATCTAATATTTTTCTATATGTAAGCTGTCTGTCACTTTTTGTGATTCAAAGAAGAGGAAATTTTTCTATTGTAGAATTCTGCCTTTCATTCAATATTACGGATATGTTTAATTACACAGGCACACAAAATAAAAAAGTTGGATGTGCGGCGGATACCGTAAAACTTTTCCTACGTATTTTTAACTATCAAACCAATATTCGAGGTTAAAATTCAGATCCTGTGTACCATTTTTTCGATAACTTCAAAAAATGATGTAAATAGCCCATTATTCTCATTAAGCGTCATCTAGATCGCTATTTTAATCTATTTTAATCTTATTGTATTTATTTTTCATTTACATTAACACTTTGAGGGAAGGTACATATATGTACCACGTTCTTTCTCAAGTTTTTTCCTTTTTTTCGTTGTATTTTGCAATACATTTATACTTTTAAGTACTTTATAGATTCTTCAGGGCTCATATATTATGAGATACTTATGAGAAAAAATAATTTAAATATAAAATACATGTTTTTTTTTTCAAAACAAATTGGGTTATTCTTAAAAGGAGTCTCCAAGTGCTTAAAATTTGTTTTACCTGTACTTGATATTGAGTACCATCATTTTTTTTAAGTTTTTTCCGCACGCTCGAATTTTCAAAAAAATTCTTCAAATTTTCCAAAATTCAAACTTGATCTAACAGTCTTCATATTACGTCCGCCATCTTAAATTTTTCAATCCTGATACAAGAATCGTAATTAACGATCCCAAAAAGCGTTAGATTGCCTATCAGTTTTGAAAAAATTTCAATAGAAAAGTGTTCCCTTCAATGAGTTAATGATGTTTGCACTTTTTCAACTTTTATTTGTCATTGGCAGGAATTTCTAGAAATAACGTCTCACGTTCTTCTTTCTTACCGTATTGTCGAAATTTTTTTTTTTTCTCTTCAAAGAACATCTTTCAATTTCCAGTATCATAAAATACGACGCCTATCCTAATTTCAGCCCTTTAGAATATTTTTTAGAGGTCGCTCATCGCGATTCTCTATTTCCCATTTAAATAATCCGGGGAGCATATCACTGGCGACTTTTAAATTTTGCAACTCGTGGACCGGTCAATGTAAGATAATTCCCACAACAGGTTTTTGTAGAAAATCGAGTGCTCTATAAAAAAGGTCTCTTGCCACTTTTTCAGCGAAACTGTTAGATTTATCACGATACGTTTAGGAACTTTTTTGAAGATCACGTCATTCTTACAAAAATTATCTCATAAAAAAATTCAGATTGTCATAAATTAATAATTTACTGTATTCCGAATTCATTGTTTGGAGGGGAATGACTTTTTTCATTGAGTGGGGTCATCTTGACAGCATGCATTATTGAAAATCTGCAAGCGTACATATAGAAATGAATAAACATAACAAACGCCCATATGAAAAAAAGAATGTTCATTTCAGATTTTTTTTTAACAATCTGGGAAACGTTGGCGGTGTTCTTGAACAACCTTCATAAAATGCTGCAATTGTTCCTCATGATTCATTAAACAATGATTATATCGTTCTATTGACGCAATACTACACTCTGCAACACCGTTCACCACCCTCAGATTTGTAAAAAAATTCCACATTCTCTTTATATCTTTGTGGTTAGACCACAGTGAAATATCGACTCCCAGGAAGTCGTGGGGTACATGAAAGTTTTGAAAAATGTCAGCGAATCTTTAGATACAAACTCACTTAAATCCTTCCTTAAACTTTTTTCTAATAAATCAGAACAAAGCAAAGTCAACCGAAGCGAACGCGTAAAGTGAAGTGGAGTGAAGTAAGCAATAAGTCTTTCCGTTCCGCCGATAACATAGGACCTACATTTACGGTGTAGCTCCAGGCGATTTTTTTAATAATAAAAAAAATTATTTGACAGAGAATTAAAAAAATTCTAACGTCTTTTAGAATCTCCATCCATAGTAAACATTACAAAGTATTTCCAAATAATAAACGCCATTCGCCTTCAAACAATGAGTTCGGAAAGCAGAAAATTATTAATTTCTGACAATCTGAATTTTTTTTGAGATAATTTCGATGAGAATGACGTGATTTTTAAAAAAGTTCTTGCAATGTATTCTGATGAATCTAACAGCTTCGCTGGAAAAGTAGCAAAAGTTAAAAATCTACTATCGGTTCAACTTTGACAGTGAATAACTGTTGAAAGAGAATATTTATTACCAAATGATAAGAGATCTTTTTTATAGAGCGTTCGATTTCCTACAAAAACCTGTTTTGGGAATGATCAGACATAGACCAGTCTGCAGGTTGCAAAATTCCAAAGTCGCCAGCGATGTGCTCCCCGGGTTATTTACATGGGAAACAGAGAGAATCGGGATGAGCGACCTCTAAAAAATATTTTAAAGGGCTGAAATTTGGACAGGCATCATATTTTATGACACTGGAACAATTGAAGGATGTTCTTTGAAGACAAAAAACAATTTTTTTATTGACACACCCTAATGTCTGTAAATCGACAAATATGGGGCCGTCGATCTAGACATCGAAAACCGTACAGAAATATACCTGGACATAAAAAACTATGGGGCTGCCGACCTAGACGTCGAAAACCATGAAGAAATATACCTAGACATTGAGAACTATCAAGCTGTCGACCTAGACGTCCAGAACCGTAGAGAAATGTATCTAGACATCGAGAACTATCAAGCCGTCGACCTATACCAAGAAAACCATGGAGCCATCGACCTAGACATCAAAAACTTTGCAGCCGTCGACCTGGATAACGAAAACTATGGGGAAATATACCTGGTCATCGAAAACTATGAAACCGTCGTCCTGGATAGCAGAAACTATAAACAAATATACCTCGACATCAAAACCTACGGAGCCCTTAACCTAGATAGCAAAAGATATGAAAAAATATACCTAGGCATCGAAAACTATGAAGCTGTCGACCTAGACATCGGAAACTGTAGAGAAATATACCTAGACATCGAAAGTTATGGAGCCGTTAACCTAGATAGCGCAAACTATGGGGAAATATACCTAGACATCAAAAACTATGGAGCCGTCGATCTAGACATCAAAAACTATGGAGCCGTCGACCTAGACCTCGAAAACCATGGAGCCGTCGACCTAGACATCAAAAACTTTGCCGCCGTCGACCTCGATAGCAAAAACTATGAAGAAATATATCTAGACATCAAAAACTATGAAGCCGTCGGCCTAGACATCGAAAACTATGGAAAATTATACCTGGACATCGAAAACTGTGGAGCCATCAATCTAGATAGCGAAAACTATGGGGAAATATACCTAGACATTAAAAACTATGGAGCCGTCGACCTACACTTCGAAAACCATGGCGCCGTCGACCTAGACATCAAAAACTTTGCCGCCGTCGACCTCGATAGCAAAAACTATGAAGAAATATATCTAGACATCAAAAACTATGAAGCCGTCGGCCTAGACATCGAAAACTATGGAACCGTCGACCTCCTAGACCTCGAAAACCATGGAGCCGTCGACCTAGATATCAAAAACTTTGCCGCCGTCGACCTAGACATCGAAAACCATGAAGAAATATACCTAGGCATCGAAAACTGTGTGAAAACTGTATGAAAACATACCTAAACATCGAAAACTGTGGAGAAGTATACCTGGACATCTGAAACCATGGAGAAATACACCTAGATATCGGAAACTATGGAGTTGTCGACCTAGACATCGAAAACCTTGGAGGAATATACCTAGGCATCAAATAACATGGAGAAATACACCTGGACATCGAAAACTATGAAGCCGTCGACCTAGACATCGAAAACCGTTGAGAAATATACCTAGACATCAAAAGTTATGGAGCCGTCAACCTCGATAGCGGAAACTATGAAAAAATATACCTAGACATAAAAAACCAAGGAGAAATATACCTAGACATCGAGAACTATGGAGAAATGTACCTAGATATCGAGACCTATCAAACCTAGGCATTGATAACTATGGAGAAATATACGCAGACATTAAAAACTATGGAGCCGTCGACCTAGAGGTCGTAAATCACGTACAAATATACCTAGACATTGAAAACTATGGAGTCGTCGACCTGGATGTTAAAAACTATGGAGAAATGTACCTAGACATCGAAACCCAAAGAAAAATATACCTAGACATTGAAAACTATGGAGCCATCGACCTAGACTTCAAAAACCTTGGAGAAATATACCTAGACATCGAAAACTATGGAACCGTCGACCTAGACATCAAAAACCTTGGAGAAATATACCTAGACATCGAAAACTATGGAGCCGTTGACCTAGACATCGAAAACCAAGGAAAAATATACCTAGACATTGAAAACTATGGAGCCGTCGACCTAGATAGTGGAATCTGGAGCTGTCGACGTAGACAGGAAGTAGAAACGTCATCCTGGGCATCGAAAAACATGAAGTCGTCAACCTAGACAACAGAAGCCATGTAGTTGTTGTCGATCTGGGCATAAAAAATCACTATTAAGTCGACCTGGATTTTGACTACCACAAACCGTCGACCTCGTCACTGAAATTTGTAAAATTAACACGAAATTTCGGACCTTGAGAAAATTCGTATATTTTCATAATCATCCTACGATAAATCTATTACCATTCGAAGTACGAAATAAAAAGCAATTCGCATTTCAATTCAATGTAAATATTATTTCCTATTTTCGTGCTGAAAAAAACTGGAGCCTGAAAAACATGGGTTATGTTATTTTACACTCGAATACGAATACTTTTTTATTTGAATGTGCTGTTTCTCTGTGGGCCATGTAATTAAACGCTGTTGGTTGATATAATCAACTGCGCATACACGAACTGTCAATCTGACAGTTGAAACTATCAAACTAAGAGCAGGACTTTAAATTCGAGATTTCAAAGCGACCAATCACAGCACGAATAAAGAGGCTTCAAGAATTCGATATTTCGATATAATTCGATACATTTCGAGCTCATGAACTTTTTATTAGAGGATTCCGAGTCGTCATTTTCGATTGCATTTTGAACTCTACGTAGCGCAAAATTTGGCCTATTTTATGTAGGATAAAGAGAGCTAACAGGCAGCGCGTGACGCGTAAACGTTTCAAATGCACCCCCATCAGTGGAAATACGTGAATTCGAGGACGGGTTTTAATTCAATTCTCTGCTATAAAATAGAGACCGCGGTGACAAAACGGGGTTTTTTTTCGTAAGCGAGAAAAACCCTTCGTGTGATGCGTGCTACGTTCACTTTTTTCCTACAGTCAATGCTATTCCACGCTAACGAAGAGTGGAATCTCGACGGACGTGGAAATTAAATTTCGTCGTTGTTATAATTTCATTAAAAAACCTAATGGAAAATAATGTCGACAACAAAAACGAGGTGTGTCTTTTGAAAATGCGTTAAACGACACGACACTTCGGATCCCCATAATTTGGCCATTGAATTCTCATATTCATTTCCATTGCCTCTACTATTCAATAATATTTCAATTGCAGCACTGCAGTCATTGGATATTTGCCGTAAGGTCAACGCTGAAAAGGGAAAGACCCTGAAGAGGGACGTAAAAGTGTAATCGCCACAGTTTCTGTTACCTTAGCCCGACGCACAAGACAAATCGTTGCATCGATCTCACCTTTCGTTGAAGAACACTAAAGATATTAGTTTTTCATCAAATCGCACAGCTATTGCGAGCTTGACTCAACGATTTTTTTCAATAGCATCAAACCCTACCCAATCAACGATTTCTCTTCCCTCTGAACCATGGCCAACCCATCCGAAATTCGTCAGAGCCCAAGCGCCATGCGAGTCGTGAATAAAATATTGGAATTTTAGTGACGAGTACTCTGGAATTTTGAAAAACTATGATAAAAACATCTATGACATTCCAACGCTTAGGATCAATACTAATTAATTAGTGAATAGAGGTTTGAGACGTGGGTGCTAGTGATAGGGATCTGGAAGAGGATTTGGGTTCCGAGAACCACGAAGGGACCCACACGAGGTGTCGCCAAGTAAGCGACAAGCAGAGGGATAATGCTTCCATTGGGAATTGGGGTTCACCATTTATATATGTATATCAATATCAATATGGATACTGATCCACAGCTCGAGTAGGTGTCCCGAGTAAGTATGTGCATATCCCTGATGGACGGCTGCGTCAGATTAGATCTGAACTTGGGGAGGACGCTGGCTGAAAGCCTCGCTGAAAGCACTCAGTACTGAATCTGACACATATTAGAGGTGCTAATTCGCAATTGAATTCGAACAAAGCAAATATGCTGGGATTGCGGTCGCTATTCGATGCGAGTCGCTTTCATTCCAGTTGAAAAATCACACACCATGATGGATAGTCATACGCAACGCATTTGTTAAAAATGATTATCCAATTTCTTCGATCCGAGGATTAATGTTTTTCACCCCAGCAATGGAGTTTGAAAAATTTAGGGCTTTATCGGTGCTCGGTTATTATCGGGAATTTAGTGATAAATCGAGCGCACAATCGCCATTTTCATTTTGTAAATTAATTAAAAAGGAGGGAAACTACAATTGGGGCAATTAAACTTATCTGCAGATAACCGGTTTTAACACGTTGGCATTTTATTAGATCGTAATCTTCTGTTGATTCAATTATCAAACCCATACATTCCACATTTTTCGCTTTACATGTGTGTGTGTGTGTGTGTGTGTGTGTGTGTGTGTGTGTGTGTGTGTGTGTGTGTGTGTGTGTGTGTGTGTGTGTGTGTGTGTGTGTGTGTGTGTGTGTGTGTGTGTTCATTAGAAACAGCTAATTAATTTAAATTCGGTGCAAATCATTGCGAGCCAATCTACGCATCCGGTAATTATGTGACGGCAATAAAACTGTGCGGATAACGCAACATTGCCGCGGAGAGAACTGATACTGCGAAAAGCGGATGAAAACGAAATTCATAGTTTATTAACACTCCCATCCCAACACTCATTCACATATATTTATTTATTCACTATCCGTTCCTGGGGCTTTGTCCAAGTTTCGTTACTGAAATAATCCCGATAATTACGAAATAACTGCAAAACAGTTGAAACTTATCGTTATTTCCCATTGGAATACTCGGGAGTGCAGACATTCTCAAAGTCCGACGGAATTCACTTCGACAGACCAGTGTGAAAGCATCATTTTCTCTGCTTTAGGAAACCTTTTTGAAACTTTGAGAAATCGAGCTCTCGAGAATTACAAAAAAACCTGAGAAATTGAACACCATTTTTTTCCTTTCCGATAATTTTTTCCAGAGTATCCATCAAATATGATGATGTATCATTAATCATTGAAGATTATATGAAACAGAAGAAACTTCTCAAAGAATATTCGCGAAGTGAATTTTTGAACTCTTGGTCACCAGTTTCTCAATTGATACGTATTCAAGTATTTCCATAATTGTATTCGTCCACTGATCCAAGGTTTTTGATTATTATCTTCCTTTCCCTCTGTCATCAGCAGTTTAACGTCACGGTATATAGCTTGAATCTTACTATATCGATTATGAGATTTGGGTGTGCGATTTGCGAAAGATTTACTGAAATCCTTTCAGCTCTTTTCTCAAGTTATAAGTACAGTCGAACAGACTTACAGAGAAACTTTCACCCTTTACTGATTCATACAAATAGAAGAAAGATAAAAAGATATGAAACACGAATCGATTCAGAAGCTTTGGCTATAATTGAACTGCGATCATAAATGTTAGCGAACTTGTAAAGAGCTCGCTGCGTAGCTGTTTCAACGTAGCCTCGTACATTCCGTACAATACAATACAGCAGGGTTTTCGGTAGGACATATTTGGTACAAGGGTCGCTGGTAGAGAGACGCGACTACGTTCAACACGCTTATACGACAAGCTAATAGAGCCTTCATGGTCCCTCCGGCTCGACACATGCAGCCATCGGTATATATAATTTTACATGAATCGTTTACACGGGAACACGCATTCGCATTACACGCAACGAAATTAGGCGGGTGCTGGCTCAGTCAACAACGTTCATTTTCGATTCACTTCGAGAAAAAGGCCAGACTCACTTCGCGCTTCAATTACAATTTATTGCTAACGAGTTACTCGTGCGTCGTTATTTTCTGGAGCTTCGAAAAAATGAACTTCTTTGGGAAAGCGTGATATCAACCATGCCACGGGGTGTTTTAAGCTTATCGGAGGATTGACCTCACGATGAAACCTGATTTTACTGAATTTTGTTGGGTCCTTTAAACTCGGGACTCCGAACGCAGTTCCAGTGGTGAATTTTTTAGATCAATATTTGTGAATATCACAAGGCAAAGGTTCAGTATTTTGTGAAACTCTCGACATAGCGTGATTGGAATTGTTCGAATCGTTTTACTTGTATTTTTTACAGGCTTTCCATTGAACGTTTTTGGTAGAGAGCCAAAGGCTCGCGAGGAAGTTCCATTTGAAAAGTTTCTTCGTTTTTGCACTCTCATCCCTGAAAAAAAATGCTCCAGAATAGAAATAGCAACAAAACCAACGAATAATCGACTAGAAATATTGAAATAGTGAAACCTGGGGGCTGAATTTTTTGCCAGAGAAGCCAATCGGTTTAGTATATTAGATACGGGGAAGCAAAAAAACAAAAGCAAAGGAAACCTTGCATGTATCTCGTGCGTATAGCACAAGCTGAAAATTTCGTTGAAGGAAACGAAGAAGCATATCGAATTCCGCGAGCGAGCTCCCAGCAGCCGGTAGTAGCCTTGTAAAGGTTCCTCTATTTACATTGTAAACGAGAATGCTGTAGGATTGGAGGCAGCAGGAGCGAGGAAGTGAGGGAGACAGATGTGAAAAAATTTGACTTCTAAAGCAGCAAGAAGCAGCATCATGACTCGGGGTTATAGAGTTCTTTCCAGCAGCGGTGAGACACGATTTAAAAAATATTTCTCTCACTTTTATACTCTCTCTCCCTCGTCGCCTTTCGTGCACCATACGCCAGCGATTCCCTAAGACACCGGAATATCAGAATGTATGGTTAATGTTCCCTACTAAAAGTGCAATATTGAGTTCTCAGCCAAGATGTTGCCGAGTAAACTCGAAAATTTATATCGATAAAATCTACGCTCTGCCTCTCAGGAAAAATATCTTGATATAGGATAACGTCGTCGCCCCGGACGTTCTTGATATTCTAGGAACGGAGCCCGTTGATGACGTTCCTAAAATCAATATTCCCAGGCAGCCGTAAGCGTAAGAGGAAATCAAAGTGTATCACGATCGCTCATTACCAGTTTTATCATATTCTTTCCGGTTTATCGTCAATCGACGTGATCCCTGTCGACCGGCATCGCTAGCTGATGAATTTCCAAAACTAAATTTACAATCGGCTCAAAATTGCTCAAGATAATTAGACTAGTATACTGACTTTCTCGAATGTTCACTTTTCGTGTTATACCGAAATAAGAAGATAATGCGAATGTGAAGATGAAACACGCGGATGGATTCGAGGTGGAATAGCTCATGGAAAATATATATGAAAATAACGACGGTCTACGTGATATGTATATAGAATTCAAGCTTGCGTACATCGCTGATGAGTAATAGAACTTTCTTTGCAGAAGCAACGAACAACTTCATATATACTTATACTTATACATGTGTGGGCGTATGTTAAAGCGAATATATATCTGTTCGTGACGCAGCATACTGCTCCGCTGAAAATGCGTGCATGGTAGCTGCTACGATGAAAATGAAAGAGCGAAGAAAAAAGTATGCGCTTTCGGACGTTTCGTTAATTCAGGACTGAGAAAAATTCGCGGCTGCTGAGCAACCAAAAACTGTACTGGCGATGCGTTCTCATCCCAAAAGAAAAAGAATAAAAGATCGGGAGGGAACGAGGAAAATTGCACGTATTCTACATAACGTTTGTGGAGCCGGTAATTTTCACGTAGATGAAGAGAAGAAAAATATTCTCTCGTCGCTACCAAATGGGTATGACTATGTATATAAATAAAACATATATTCCACTAGAAACGAATGTTTCATATTCGTTTTGTAACTCTCTCACATCGTTCGAATGTTATTGAAAGTTTTGCTCGAACAGGAAAACCTCGAGGCCAGAAGAGAAAAGCCGCTGGCATGTATTGGTTGATAAAACAAATTACAGTTCAATTTATCGTAGCCAGCGCTGAAGATTGAAGGAGAAAAAAAATAAACATATCTCAACATACTCGAAGGGGTCTGAAGGGGATATAAAAACTGAGGAATTCAAATTTTGAGCTATTCAATTCGCTTCCGCTATTTTCTGACATCCCGTTATTATCTGACATTCGAGAAAATAATCTTTTCGGTAAAGTCACTTTAATTATGAGGGTTCCCACGTATTTACTTCGTCGTAGGAAAAACATCACTCCCTCCACCTCGTATCAGCCATTCGCAAATGTATGCGAGTGTCACTGAGACTCTTAATGAACAATACAATCCCCGTATACGTACACACTTGCAAAAAGGGAAAGAACGGAACGACGTTATAGGAAACATAATCCTGCTTGATAGCCAATAAGGCCGCCTCAAGCTCGCGCTTTCACTCGCATAATACTCTTGAGAGTGAACGAGAGAAAGAGTGCTGTAGCAGTCAAACTGCGTCATTCTCTTCTATGCACATACCTCTCGCATATATCGCTTTTCCAACAGAGAATAAAAATGGTGGAACAATAAGACACTTCACATAAAGATGAGGTCCGTTTGATTCGTGGGTTTAAACATGCCAGAATTGCGATGACGATACATTTTTTTAAATTGAATTTATATTCTAAGTCTATATATTCAGCAGTGTGATTATTTTTTTGGTATAGCAGTATTCTAAGATTATCGACGATTATCGCTTAGGGTGGGTCAAAAAATCGACTTTGCTTTTTTTTTTTGGATCCGACACAGAAAAACTGGTTCCTAGGCACGTCTAGAAAGTACTCACCAAAAATGAGCTCTTGATGTATTCATTCTCATTTCAGCATCACATAAAAATGACCATATTTCATCCATAATCATGGTCAAGAATACAAAAAAACTTAAAACGTAAGAAAACGGCAATACAAAAACAAAAGAATCAACATTTCAGAATGAACTTGAAATATTCTCAAGATCAACTCAAAATGAACTGAAACAAAAGCCGTTGAAAAGTCGAATTAAAGCATCGAAAATTTATTCTTTTTGTTTCTTGTTATTTCAAAACGTAACTAAAAAAATTATTTACATTTTCAATAAGCCAGGTGAAAAATATTAAATAACGAGGATCAATTGTGATAAGAGCAAAATTATAAAAAGAAAATTTTTATGAAAAACTGATTAAAAAGAAATATATTTCCCAACAAAAAATAAGACGTGAGCTGTTATTCTATCGAAATGGACTCAAAGTTTTGTGTGTATTCTCAAAATTCATGAATTATATGGGTAAATTTAAAATAGTTATTAAAAAACTATTGTAATCAGTACGCATTCGGATTCGAATACGAATATATGCTAAACGATTAGAGTAATCGATTAAACCGAAGAGACCTTTTTTGTAGAGCGTTTAATTTCCTGGCAGAAATAAGCTGTAGGATCATTTGACAATAATAATTTTTCAGTAAGTAACCAAACTAAAAATAAAAAATTGTTTTTTTTCCAATAAATTCGTCAACTTTTAATCCCCGAATATCCTGTAAATGGTTAGATTAATGAAAAAAGTGTAAGAAGCCTTTTTTTTAGAGCGTTCAATTCCCTAAAAAAATATGTGGGAAGGATCGGCCTAGCAATCGATTAAAAATGAAATATCGTCATTTTTATATGAGACTGAAATGAAAATGGAAAACCGTGATGCGGAAGATCTGTCCCTTTATATTAAGAGCTCATTTTTTGTAAGTACTCTCTAGAGGTGCCTAAGAACTAGTTTTTCTCTGTCGGATCCAAAAGAAAAAAACACAGTCGATTTTTTTACTCAGCCTATTATCGCTATTAATCGGTCAAACGAATATTAAAAGGAAGGATTCTTGCGTTGGGCTGCTGTTGGATTCCAGTGTTACTTGAGCATACGGAAAATGATAGTTTTTAAAGAATATTTTAGTACTCGTCAGTATTTCACGAATAAAAACTTCTGCTAGCTGTGCCGAATGCGTTATGAAATTACGCGCGTTTATCCACTCCGCGATTTGGACATTCATCGTCGCGAGCTCCGACTGATAAATCGTATTACATTTCGTTTACCAAACTTTTCTCTCTCTCTCTATTTTCCTCTCGGTCCGTTTCCCTTTCAATATACTTGCACAGCCTTGTTATCATTTCTCCAAATTCGACAAATTATTGCTAAGCCCCACTCTACTTTACATATTTACATTTACCCTTTTGGAAAATGAATCGATCATGCTCTGGGACTTCTGTTTCTCTCTAACCTCCGTCGAATCGTCGAGATTTCCAAATACAAATCGGATTCATAACCCATCCGACAAATATACCGATTCGGTGGCACGCAAATCTATACATATTTACGGATGTGTATATTTTCGCTTATATGTTTCTATGTGAAAAACGTATTCCTGGCGCCAAACCTATAATATCAAAGAGAAAGAGAGATGGAGAAAGAGGCGTGTGTGTGTGGCTCTGGTTTAACCTCATCCTCGATTACACGTTGGCTGCATTCGCACATCCACTCGGCTGAGCAGTATGCGAGGGGCGAATGTAATCGTATATATAACCCCTGAATTGTGTAAATAAATTACAGCCTGGCATTGAGCCAAATCAGCGAGGCCCTCGCACCCACTATTTGGGAGGGTGCTTGTGTGCATACACATTTTCGGATTCTATATTACTGTCGTAATGTATTGAGTATAAATATCCCTCGGAGCATGTAGCTGCGAAGAGTTGTACGTACAGATGTAAAATGCGTGCTCGCAAGTACAAGAATTGGTGAGCCTCGGTTAGTAGCTTTACGTCAATAGAGGCCTACTACGCAAACGTGTCAATAACCATTTTCCTTCGTACACGTCGCCTCACTAATCGCTGTATACTCATTGTCGCTCATTTACAAATACACCTGTATCAGAACATTATCGTGGAAACATATATGCGGGATTTCTGAGAGATTGATTGCAGTCAATAATGGGCTTATTCCCAATCAATTTGGCATTTTAATTTGATTGGGATCTTGCCAGTTAAGCAAGTGATTCGACACGCGCATGCTTTCGTAAAGTTTTAACCGTGCAGTGTGATGAAGATAGGCCTCATAACACCTCAAAAAATCAGCAATCTTTGGAGATGAGCCCGGCTTTTTCTTTTGGTATTCACAGGGACACTCGCATTGAACATATTTTTAAAGAGAAAATTCTCGTGGCGACGCGGATCACTGAATTCGTTGTTCTCCGTCGCTGTGCATCTTTAATTCAGCTGTTTTTAAAATCATTCATTCGCCACTATCCGGAGTTACGTTGAAAAAGATAAGGATCGATCGACGTGGATGAGCCCATACACTTTTTTATGAAGCAGGCGAATATAGTGCTCCTGACAGCGCGACGTCGAGAGAAAAGTACCTACAAAGTAGAGGGCTTGAGACACGACACTCAAGATACGGTGACGCATCTTTCTCCTGATTTCATGCCGTAAGAAAGAGCGAGGGAGAAGGGAGAGATATCGAGGGAGGGGAACAAAAGATGAGGGCGATGCAAGAGAGAAAGGAAGAGGGAGCGAAGAATAGAAACGCTATTGGAGACAAGCTTGCAGCGTCAAAACTTTTTGGACGTGTGTACACACAAACGACCGAGACTGAGAATATTCGGTTATAAAACGCGAATGAGAATAAAGACAGAAAGCAAGAAAAAGCGTATTAAGGGGTTCGCTAAGTGCAGAAGACTTTGACATCTTCTGCGTGCTCAATTTCTCGATTCCATGCATCTTTGTACATCCCCTTTGTTATTTTCTCGATAAATAACCCAACCCGAAATAATTATAACTCGAAATGCACACTCGGAACAAAGTTACTGAAAATTTGTCGAACCGAAAGCCTTTCAATTATGCACGCACGAATAAATCCAGAACTCGCGTTATTAACCTCAATTATTAACTCATCGTGTGTAAATCCCTCGTTGCTTCAGTCTTCGACGAAGGGTTTCTCAAAGTTTAACGTTAATGTAATGGAGGACCTCCATTGCATTGAAAAAATAATGAATGTACCAAAGACAATGGGCCACGAAATATTGATCATCAGAAAAGCATCGCTGAGAGAATCCCGTCTCTGCTAGGCGCAGAAACTCACGCCTTGCTTCACCAAACTTCGTGCAACTTATGCCCAAAACAATAATACAACCAGCTTAATGAGGTCAAATTTGTGAAAATAATTGTTGAGAGTTTACTGTTGCGAGTATGGGAACACGATGTGTCACTTAATCCGATAACCAAAACTCGAAAAGCCTCCGACCACATCTGCGCCCTCAATCCTCGATCCATCCACCTCTAATACATATTACGAGCGCAAGCACACACAGCCGCGTGTGCAAGCATATTGAGAGCACATACACGAACACAAACGTGCGGCCTCTTTAGAGAAGTGCTAATTTGGAATTCGAGGAGTTCGAGACGCTTGAGCTCGAGTTTTCGTAATATTAAGCATGCACTCCTTCCTGTCAGGGCTAGAAATGCTTATTTATCTATATATAAAAGCGCCGAAATAGGTATAAATATATGGATGTGAGCTCGCGTGGTCTCGGGGTAAATGCACACGCGGTTACATGCGAAAAGCAACGCCAACTTGATAGGGCTTACCGCGCACAAGGGCGAGGGAAAGACGTGGCAAGGGATGCAGCAACACGTATATACGTATTACACAACAAATACAGAGATATCTGTGCACATATACATAACTACATACGTACGTAGAAATATTCTTGCTCCGCACACAGTATCTCAAAACTTCCAGCGCTATAACCCCACCAACACATACGGACAAACATGCATCACTCCTTCCTCGAGTTCACATAGATTTCATATCCAAGTTATAATTTATTCGTGACACGAAAGTTTTCCTCTCCCGTTACCGTACACACGTGTATGTTTCTATATATAAATAAAAATGTACATCGTACGTTATACATATATGTATATAGAAGCAGCCGAATGTATATGTTGCAGTCGTTCACATAATATGTACTTTGTGCATCCACAACTCTCCCTCGCCCGGCGCTCCCCCCCCCCCCCTCCTTTTCGCGTACACTTTTGACTCTGTGGATAAAACCACACCGTCGTGGTTCCGTATCATACAAATTTATGTCCCGTGCAATTCAACTTTTGCCTTAACTGATTTCAACTCTACTTAATAATTACGAACACATAGAAAAAGAGGGAAGGATACAGGGAAATTGTGAGTTATACATGTCGCTTAACATCGCGTGCGTATTCCTCCATGTATATATATTGTACTTCTTTCCGGACGAATGGACAGAGATTCATTGAATTTCCGAAATTCGTATGTACGTACATGCGGATATTTCACGCTCGAATGGGAAGGTCGAAGAGGCCAGGAAATGAATTCTGGAATATTTCCTAACTAAAAAGCACTTTGCACATGCACTTTGCGAGTTTTATTGTTGGCTTTTTTTATTGGTACTCTGATTGGCCTCTAATACGTCTGAGTACGCCGTTATTTACATATGGCTTTTGATTTTTGTTGATCACATATCCAAGCATAATTTTTATGCTTGGAAATGCTATGTATGGAACCAACCACAGCTTCCCTAACTACGATTCCAGTTTAGAAACAAATATGCAAGTTCGGAAAAAATTGAAAGTGAGGGAAACTTGTTTCCATTAACTTGAATTCATTGAAGAGAAGAATTTTGGGAAATCGAAATTGGCTAGGCGATATCACATCGAATCGTGTAAAAAATTAATGGAACAGAATCCCCGTAATCGAAGGACTATTATGGAGTCGTTTTTTTTATTCTCGGTGAAAATATTATTTCAAATGTAAGCTTTTAGGTGACGTTACAATCAAAATTGTCAATAATGTTCTTATTAAAATTATTTTTATTATTTTTTCGGCATGGGATTCATTTTTTAGACGATACTGCGGTGATATCCACTTGTTTACAAAATATTTTAATAATATATTAATACTACGCTGAATGTCACAAGTGACGGTTCACATGATTTGCAAACATTCATTTCATTTGATTCTCATACATTTACAAATGGATAAAAAAGGTTATTTTATAAATAAATTGGAATTTTAATAATTGGTGATTAGAGAAATCTGGATAAACATATAGACATAGTGGGAAATGTGTGATTCTTAATAACCTGTAAAATTCCATACGCTTATTTGATAGGCATGTAAGAAAAACTCAATATTTAGTCGTCAAAATGAAATTATTTTTCGTCGTTTCAAGTGCCTAAAATGTGTAGCTAAAAAGAATAAAATGGTTTTTCAATAACGAATTATAATTTTCATTATATGAATGATATGATATGAAATTGTTTCTAATGGTTCCCCCATACAATCATAATCTTACATTCCATTCGAAAGCTTATTTGATGATGTATAAGCAGTTGAATGCAATCAATGACTTCATTTATTTAAATTGTTTTGTCTTCATTAAAGAAACTTCATTAAAGGATAACGTAAACGTATAAAAAGCATCATTTATCGATTGAAATTGCATAAACATTCTTATGAAAATCACCTGATGTAAGGTCGGTTAAATTTTTATTTTTGAACAATTTGACAAACATGATATACATATATTCGTTTGAATAAAAAAACGGTAATTTTGAAAATATATACGTTGAAAAATTTTCAATACTATCTCGATGGTACATTACCAGTGAGTGACTTGACGAAAAGCAACATTTTGAAAAGTCGTTTCCTTCGGGATGCGATCGCCGGAACAATCCAATTGATTTTTCTTGGAAATACGATTCGTCAAATAATGTGTTCATCTGGAATGCAGTTCGTAGGAGAAAGAGAAACGGGCGGAGATATGCGCGAGGAGGAAATACCGACAACCATATAAAAAGCTTGCAAATGTGATTTTCTCATTGCTTCCGCATTCATACTTTTCCTTCGTTATCTCCTGCCTTGGCAAAAAGCTTCGAAGCTTCTTTTTCCTGTGCTCGAGCGAGTTCGACGAATAATTTGCAATCGCCTATATATTTGAAGTGGTGTGAGTGATCGAACTTTAAGTGAGGCGCACGAAAACATTTTATTTTCTCATTTTTCAACATCGCCTTCCGTACACTTTTTCCCTGCAATGCCCCCTCAAATAGCACTTGCTATCTTGCGTGACGCTGAAAAATTTCAGTAGATTGCAATTTTTTCCGCCCAACCTTCGAGGATTGTGGACCAAAATTGAACCTCTCCGACGTACATTTTGTTCACGAAAATTTCAATAAACATCTTTCACGAAACGCCGCCCCAATCTCGAGGGGACAACCACTGTCTGAAACAATTTCATCTTTCAACATCTTCACGGGTGTACGCCGCCGTGTATATCTATGGGTAACACCCGCATACGTACAAGAACGTACGTATATTTATAAGTCCACAAAGAAAGATATATATCAAGCATAAAATTGGATAATCGTGTTAAAACAGCTGGAAGCGCGAGAAGAGAGGAAAATAGAGAAGAGTCGCGAGATGCATTGGCGGGATATGTGCACCGCGATGTAATTATCTAGTTAACCCAGTAATAACTAAGTTGAGAATCGTGCTGATTGCGTATATAACACGAATTCTCGTATTCGTCCCCTTCCGCTTTCTCCATTCCCCTCTGGTCTGTGGTCAATATGCGTTTTGCTCGGATATATCGTTAGCCAGTGGCAATTGTCTGTGTGTAGGAGGGGCAAGGAGGGGTGCGATGGGAAGGGCTGGGAGGGGGGCGGCGGCGTGAGAACTATTGCAGGACGAGAGACTCGACAGAATTTCATAATGCCTAATTGCTTCCTCTCACTCTGGTTCTCTCTTCGTTGCATATATCTTGCCCTGTTTAACCTCCGGTGCACGAGTCATTCCGTGCCAATTTAGCGGGTAACAGCTTATTCCGAACTCAGCCCACGACTAGGGAAACGATTTGAAAATCTCGGTGCATCGATGCGGGGGGGGAATAAAAAAACGAGAAAAATTCAATAGTGTAACGTACGAGTAACTCGCGGTACACATATATTGTATTAATATCCTGATGACGCTGAAGTTTTCAACGTTGCGAAGTCCAACGAAACGGTATAAAAAGAACCCTCCAATAATTCCAGCGATTCTTCAATTTCGTTTCCTGCCGAAATTTCAATTCGTAGTTTTTCAAGCTGCATCGAAACTTTGTGATATAAAAAATAAGTTAATTACAAACGTTTTTTTCTTTCGTTTCGTTGGGCTCCGACGCTGCAAACTTCAGCGTCCAAATACCCTGGATGTTTTCCTGGAGTTTCCAATTGTTCGAAAACTCGCTCAGTCCCGATACGTCGGCTTGGATTTTCCCGAAAGCCCGCTCTTGCCTACATTTCTCTCAAATTTCAACTCCACCCGCGGAACCGAAAATATAAACTGCATAAAATATTCAACTTGCAAGTTCTAGCAATTTGAAATCATTCTATTGGTTAGATCGGCACGAAATAACTCATACTCGACGATATATCTGTACATGAACAATTTCGCAGAGTGGCGAGAGAGAGAAAGAGAATATATGAGCAGGATGGAATTGTGCGATGTTCCATCTGGATTTGCGTTTTGTCCGCGTAATATTCATAGCGGGTCGGGGCCGAGCGAAATCGCGCAGTCCAATTATCGAAGAATTGCTTTTATCATTGCTGTACATCACAACTCACGTGTACGTATACGTATTCGATATGCGAGAGGGTATATGCAGATAATAATTAAATACCGAAAAATATGCATGCGGTTTTACCGAAGAATGAAATTCGAGGGTATTCAAAGCCCGTGGGAGAAATGAATGAAGAAAAACGGAAAAGCATAATTAAGTAAGGTTTTTTCAAAGCCAATCTAGCTGAAAGTTCATCCTATTTGGCCTGAGAGAATTCTATTCGTATTTATATATATATCGCTAGCTTCCTTCTTCTCTTCGTTTTCTGTTTAATTAGAGCTCGGGCAATACGCAAGATAGCTCGTCAGTCAATTTATATTTATCACATGACCCTTCCATACCGCGGGGTGTAGCTATGTCGCATTGTCGAGGCGTCGTTGCGAATTCAAGACGTCCGAAGGAATAATAAAAAATGGAAAAGAAAACTCTCGCATTCCCTGCGACCCTCGAATTAGCGAGATAGAAAGATGGTCCGATGATATTTTTAGCTTCGGGGAGAATAAGTATAGTGAAAGCGCGTTCGAGAGAGGCAGCGGTTGCTAGGCGCTCGCGACGTGAAGACCCGCAGTGGTAAAATCGAGCTCATTTTCCAGCCGGCCAAACGAGTGAAGTCGCGGTGCACAAAACTCGGTCAGAAATTTGTCACATCGGGGCTATTTCGTACTTCCCTTTGACAATGTGCTCTACTATATTTGACTTCTCTCCTCTGCAATATAGTCGACTGGATCACGTTTCCGAAGATCGACTCCGTCGGAGAAAAAACAGGCTCGCGATTGATCACCGGGACCCGCATAAATAGCGCTTACACTCGATGTCAAATAAAAATGCCAAGCACGTCGGCGTGACCGGAAAAATAAAGATAAAAATCTCATACATATCTAAATTTTAAATGAAAATCGTGGCTGAGCCACGAATAATCTCCGGTGTCAAGGAAATGCCGATATTGTTCAACATTTTCCGATGGCACACCCGAACTATTCCGCTTGGAATTTCTCACGCAGAGTATAACCAATTTATTTTTCATTTATCCATTTCCACATTGGAGAATCTCTTTAGAGAGCATTCGAAGGAACCCCCCGGAAAACTTACCGTTACGATTCGATACGTCCGTTCTCGTTACAAACGATTATTGCCCGATCTCGCTCGTCTGCCCTGAACGGACTTTTCCACTCGCCAGCAGCGTATTCTTCGCTCTCTTTCTCCCCCGTTTTCTCATTTTGCTCGCGCGAGTATCATCTCGCCGGGTGATACGAGCTTTGCGTTCGGTAACACCATGAATCGAGCAAGAAGATCACGCACACACAAAAGAGCCATATACAATATCACGTTTCATCGACGAGCGTTCTCGCTCGGTGAGCCGAGAACGGAGAATATTATGGCACGAAGCCAAAACGGTATAAGATATCTCAAGGAGCATATGCACCAAAGGGTGGTGCATACAGAATTCTACGATCCACACTGCACCGGACAGCCGTCTCTGGCTTATGGTACGATGCATACATGTGGTGGATACACATACCTATGAATAGTATATACGTGTCGATATGATCGTGAGAACATTCTGCACACCTTATTCCCTCGTATCTCCGCCATCCCATAACCGAAATTCTCCCTAAAGCAATTAACACTTCGCCAACATAACCGCCAATTTCTACAGCTTCAAATTAGTCTCCGTATACGCATCGAAATATATCTCGTAAGAGCAGGCCTCCTGGGTGACCTCTCATTAGCAAAAAGTAGCTACTCCGAATGGTATTGAACTTGGGATAATATCTGACTGCGCACCACTCGCTCATCATTCGATCCCGGGAGCAAGAAACTTCTGTCCTTCTTCCTCATTCCCATTTCGCACATTGTTATTTATCACGAATCGCGCGACGAAGAGGGTGAAAATGATCGACAGACTTCCGTCTGTAGTGTAAGCGAGGAAATAGATCCCGATATCCGGTGAATTTTATACGTCCATGTATCGAAGACGTTTTATGTCCTCGAGAAGAAACGCTTTTTGGGTGAATACGTGTGCCGCGCTCCGATACACTTCAATGTCTATTCCGTATCCGGAGAATATATCTGTATGATAAACCTTATTGTATATGACTTCCAGGGAGTCCCAAAAGTACGGTTTTTGCGCTGCAACAATCTCAAGAGTAAGACGTAATTCTTCCATCTTTTTGTGATCGACGATTTTCATTGAAATGTTCGGATCGACGTTTGTTTATAGAAAAGCCAAACGAAAGGCTCGCTCACCATCTGGAATTAATAGAAAATGGTAGAAAAAAAAACCATAATCGTCGTCGTGCCGAGAACTTTGAAGCTCACCGTATGTATATTCGTCCAGCAGCAGGTATATACGAGAATGGTTGTGTGTAAAGAAAATCGGTGGGGAGGCCATAGATATCCAACTTTTCGAGTGGCCCCTCTTCGCGAATTCAAACATTTCGACCTCGCGCGAACGCATCCTATATATGTCTATACATCAAATATACTATACATTTGAAGGAGTAGCGAGGCAATGTAGCGAAGCACCAGACCAGCAGCACGTAAGCTATTTTTGCATCCGTAGGAAATGCAGATGCGGCGTCTCAGGGCGAGAGCGTCACGTGATTTGGCGCCACTCCAAATCGGAGGGCGTCGAGAGCATGCGTGTGCGAGAATTCATCCAAATGTATGAGAAAATATGTATTGTTTTGTATAGTTAGATTTAAGGTGTTGCACGGAGGTTGAGATAGCAGCATTTTTTTCGTACTCAAAAAACGACGTCTCGAAGCTTTTCAACCTGATGAATCTAGAATCATTAAATCGTGCAGTATAATGCTCGAAATTAATTGAACTGGACTCCGAACTGTTCATTTTTTAACGTAATAAGTATAATGTACGAAAGATGTTAATACGTGCACACTTTTCTCATTATACTCCAATTCCATCAAGAGCTCGCGCAGTCATGCTCATATTATTTATTCTAAATCCATTTCGTTATTCTCACATAATTTTCCCTATTATTTTGATAATTGGAGCAAAGGAATTTCAATTTCGTAATGATACCGTAAACTTCTAGCTTTCCGAATAAATTTATGTTCATAATAAATCGGCAAATAATCCGTGGGGATTCTCCAACATTTCAATATACATGGCTCCTTTGATTTCCTAACTACGATTTATCTCATTTCACACCCTTACTCTTGGTCTCTCTCTCTCTCTCTCTCTCTCTCTCTCTCTGTGTTCAATGACGATGCTACCAAAGTCCGGAACGATTCGGTTGAGGGCGAGAGGCGAGAGGCTGCTTTTCTGTAAATGTATACGTAACCGGGTCCAGTGGATGCATCGGACAATGAACGATATCCAGTATTCTATGGGGGGTCCAGCCCATAAGATGTATATAGTATGTGCATAGAGATGAAAACGCACATAGCAATGTAATGGGCAAACCGGAAGAGGTACTAGTACATTTCGCACGACGCAAACTTTGCTCGTCGATTCTCCCACGTAACAGATATATACGAGTCACATCCACACATATTACCCATAAGTGTAAATATAGCTATGGAATACCCATGGAATAGGTACTACAGACGTTTCCGGTTTCGGGAGACTGCGTCTATAGAGAGCCGCCCCGAATTCCGTTCTCAAAAGCTTTATCCCTCTCTCTCTTTCCACTATTTCTTCACCAAACGAGCATAAGAGGGAGAGAGACGCAAGTAGTTGGAGTTAAAGCGTTTACAGGAGTCTCTGGCTGGTCAGCCAACATTCAACGATCTACACGATAAAGTACTCAAGCGTGTGTTCGTTTTTCTTCGTGTTAGTGCTCAAGTGTGTGTCGATTTCAGAGTGAATTTCTCTTTTTCGTTTTTTTTTCTCCACATCCATCTCGCTCCTTCCCCTTTTCTCTCTTTCTCTCTTTCTGCTCCAAGCCATTTCTGCTCTCCTCCGTGTATATGCGACGACGAACGAGAGAAACGTTTCGAGGGCATATGATGCTCGTGCATTTTGCTCTATGGCTCACAATTGTGACCATGTTCGAGCTGATCCTCCAACAGGGATAGCCCGAGAAAATAAGGAGAGAGGAAAATGCTCAAACGATCTCGTATGTGAATCGGCCAAAAATTTCAACTTATATACCGACCGTTTTTCTGCTCCCGCGCTTGTCGAACGTTTTCACAAGTCGTGAGTCGCAAAGTACCAGACTTCTCTCTCATCATACTATATCTGTATTTATAAAAATCTATATTTATATATAGTTATATTTGTACACGCTGTATATTTCGCTGTGCTATATATTTTATGTTGCCGAGAGTATAATAATAATTTTCGTTTTATTGTTATTTCACGATTATTGGTAAAACGAGAGGCGTATCCTCGAAATTTTCAACAACCTCTCCGAACGAGCTATTTCATCTACGATTCCCGATCGTCTGCTCTTTCTACCTTTTCACATGTTTTTATGGATCATAATTCGAGTTACGGGTAAAAGCATTCACCCTCGGTAACTCATATTTGTGGTGCACTTTTTTACGTAAGCTTTCAAGGAATCACCCCGACTATACAAATATTCCGTTTGATGACAATTCAAGCTGAAATGAAAATATCGTGTGAGTATTCGCAGTGGCTGACACACCCATCTCGAATCTAGAACATTCTCGATTTACATTTCGTCGAATTTCGCTTGTCCTCCATTTCACGAGGATATATTTATAATATGAATGACACGTGTGCGCGTTCGCAGCTCTTTGTATGTTGCTTCAGCGTCCAAGGATAAGGGTGAAATACCAAATTTATTGCTACAACACACCCACATCGTCATCGAAGCATTTGGATGGGAATTCCTGCATGATATTGACGGTCCCTCCCAACCACTTCTCATTCCTCTATTCCATAGTTCAATAATAATCGTTCCATTAACGACATGCAATTTCGAGTTATTCTTCAATTACTCCTCGAACGATTCAGCCTTCGGTTATCGATACAAACTGCATTAGAAAGCACATAAATCTTAATCTCAAGTATTTCTAATAATACATATTTCTCTATTTCTCGAGAGCATTTCAGTCTTATTCTGTATAACTGTGTAGAAATTCGTCGTTTTTCTACGTATTGAAAATTGGTTTTCGTTTTAACCCATTAATGCACAAAACAACAATTTATTTGGACATGCCATTTCGAGTACCTACACAGTTTTAACTGAAAAACGAAAGAAGAATTCCTCGAAATCTCATTATTTATTATTTTTGTGTGTTTGAGTTGAAAAATCAAAAATTTTTGACATTTTTTTTCTTTCAAATCGATTTTTGTTATTATTGCTACACTTGAATAACGACCATATTACTTTCAGCAGAGGTGTCCGTAATGTCTTACCTTTCAAGAACACTCGTTATAAACTCTTTCTCCCTTCTCAGTTTTTCCAGGATGGCGGTTTTTGCAAAACAACATTATGTAAATTTTCATGATTTTTTTTCTCGAGAAGTATTAACTTGACGAAAAAATTGTATAGAACAAAAAGTGTTGAGAATCATGCAAAGAGTACGTGTGATTGTTTTCAGAATTTTTGAAATTTTTCAAAAAATTAACAAACATGAAAAATTCTAAAATAGCTAGAATATTTTCGATTTAAAGATTTTTATTGAATTTTACAAAATAAATGCCAGATTCTAAAAGAGCGCCCTCGAAAACCCCCCAAATGAGATTCTGAAGAATTTTTCTTTTGTTTAATTCAGTTAAAACTGTTACTTAATTTCGCCGAAATTAGAAGATGACGTAATTGGTGAATTGCAGCGTGGGTACATTGCAAATCTTGGGAAGAATGTGACCACATGGCTTTCCAGCGAATTATGACAGCGACCAATTTAGAACTGACACATCCATCCTCAGTGATTTCCGAATTTGATATCCGAAAACTACTCTCGAATAATTGATATTTTAATACCATCAGTCATTTCAATTTGGGGACGAGCTTATCGTGCATCGATATTAATAAAATATCGTAATTCTCCTTCTCCCCTTTCTCTCCGTCGCTCTCGTTTCTTTTTCGCCGAACATTATTCGGAGTTTTCTTAAGCTGTCCTTCAATTTGTCGTCATGACGTTTATACATAGTCATGGCTATTCGCCAGTGCTGACTAATTTTTCGTTACCTCTTTCTCTTTCTTTCTGTTATTATCATCCTTCTAATGTAAGAAAATACAGGAATTTTTAGAGATCAACATTCTTGAGTGTGAGAGTTATAAAGATAGAAAATTTCTCATAAAAAAATGCACCGATAACGGAGACTGCTATTCAAAAATTTGATAATATTGAACATCAATATTTATTCATCGACAGCATAGGCATTCGGTCAGTCTGTGGTTTCGGTGGTGCCATAAGTATTACGCACATTGGGTTGAGACCGTACTTAAACGGGTAACCACTTGACTCGACGTCGATATATTGCAACGGAAAATCAATTTCGGCAAACAATTAATTACATTTTCACATTAATAATGGAAAAATACTCGGTTTTAATGCAATTACAGTAATCTGTCCCAATGAATGTGAAATGTCACTAGCACCTCGAGAAGCAGAGTCGCTGAAACGGTTGCAATACGGTTCGACGTGGGTTAGAAATGTGCACGAATTGTTTATACCGCGCAAAATGAACGTTTTTTTGGATGGGTATGGAAGGCAAAAGAAACGAAATGCACTTCGATCGATTCATCTCCGGATGATTTAGCACACACTATATGTTTGCCAGTACTCAAACCTCGATGGGTTTCCGATCGAAGTGAAATTTTTGTCCTCGATTACACATACGATCGTGCATGCCAGAAATATTTTCAGGATTTTTCCGAGTCCAATATATCGCCATCAATTTGAAACTTAATAGATCTAAATTTGATGGAGTTCCACTGAAAAAGCAATCATTTTTTAAATACATTTTGAAAGCACTGATAGGATATTCACGGTGAACCTTCGTCAGACTCGAGATGGAGCAAGGGGACACTCAGCAGTGTAATAATATATAAAGGTAAATGAAGTATGACTCCCCTAAAAATAGTAACATGTGTATATAGATTTGGCAAAAGTTCTAACGCTGAAAAAAAAACTCTAAATAATTCAACGACTCGTTAATATGGCTTACGAAGTAACAGGATAAAAAATTGACGCTCATGTCAGACACGGAATACTGACGAAAATAAAAATGAAGACGTGACCAAATGGCCTCCATAGAAAAGGTTAGAAGGCAACTGGAGCGAATATTATAAAAGCGTGTGGATCGTTTGAGAGCACACAGGGCGCAGCATCAATTTCGACATGATATACACATAATTTCGGATTGGCCAGATCGACCGCAGCTTTCGACCACGGGATTGCAGTCAATATAATCCAACAGTTGAGAGAGAAGGGGTTGCAAAATGTGCAAGTGGTACCGGTGGGTACCGCGAATGCTGCCCACACTTCCGGACTGAAGAGAGCGGAGGGCGGATGAACGCGAGGTTTTCTGGGTGCATGGCACCCGCAACGGCACCCTGCGTGCAACCCTCTCGCGCCTTTTACTCCCTCGATGCTGTTCATGGCGTATAAATAATTAATGGCGCTCGACGTATCCTCCTGGTCGCAGAGGGGTTGTCGGGAGGGTTGAGGCTGAACCGCAGTAGCGCGAACACTCGTTTTTCTCCTTTCATTCCTCTTCATCCCTCTCGGATATGAACGAGAGAGCAAACGCGCGGAAGGGCTTGAAAAAGAAAGGAGACGCGGGAGAGCAAGAGAGAGAGAGAGAAAGAGCGAGAGAGCACGCGAGCGAGAGGAAATTCCCGATAAAAATGGCGAGAGTTTCAACAGCGATACAGCTGGGTAGATGTGGGTCCGTATATATATTATGCATGCCCATATGACACACACGTGCACAAACACCGCCATACATAACAGCCGAGCGTCGATAAATCGTGACGATTAACGTTTTTTTCAAATGGGTTAATATCGCGAGAGGGAATAGCACTTTTTTTCTTTCACTCTGGTCCCTATATGAGAAGCCAAAACTCCGGCGACCCCATGGTGAGAGGAGAGGGGAGGCGGCGTAACGGCAAGATACATGAATCGTGGAAACTACGAATATGGAGTCGGAAGTCCTGCCAGGATTCGCATATCATTTATTTCTTTTTTCCCTTTTTTTTCTGTCTTTTTTTTAACCAGCTTTCAAGTTGGGATGCGCGACTGACAGAGCCATATATCGTCTCGCGTACGTATTCGATCATTTTTTTTCTTGTTTGCGTTATTGCTCTCGTGCTCGCGGGATAGACATTTTTGGGAATTATTGGACATTCGCTCGTGTAGTTCATATCGACAAAGTTTTTATCAGCTGCTTGACGAAAGCGATTCACATTCGAGTTTCATCCTCCCTTCTTATCGACGCTTTTTTAATCAGATTATTCACGCTCGATTGAATAATCCCACGTGGTGCGCGCTTATACCAAATTTATTCACAACTTTCCATCGTCTCGAATTGCCTCGCGAATTTTTCCTACTTAAATCAAACCTCAACAAATTTACGTGTTTTTCGTACTCCCCACTTTCTTTTTTCATGAAATTTCGCCCTCTGCCTTTGCACCCCTCCCCTACGTTTTATACTTCAACTCCCGGTATATATACATCCTTGAAAACGTGTACGAGAAATACATAAGGTAAAGTAAAATGGCAAGACGTCGTCGAGGAGTTTCGGTGGAGAGACCCGGTATACGTTTTTTATCCTCGCCCTCCCCCTCCCCCTGTTTTTCTTTTATTCGCCCCTTTCTTTACGTGCAACAACCCCTTCGCGCTATTTGGCATCGCCCGCACGTGACGCAACCCTCCCCCCCCCCCCCCCGCTCTCGCACACGTACACACGGAAAAGCGGACACAGACGCGAACACGGTCCTCGCATAAAATCCTCGCATTGTGTATAATACACAAGTGTGTGTATATAAAAGCATAATACGTGTGTGATTATATATCGGTGAAGGAGTCGGGCTCGTACACATCGAGCAAAACATATAGAGGGCTAGACGTCGCGGGCACTTATAATAATAAATGGATGTTCTTACGTTGGCGCTCTCTCGCGCTTTTCCACGCTCCTCATCGTTTTCATGCTCCGACTGCTCCCTTTCTCTTTTCTTTTTCATCCTAGATTTTCATCGGTCGCTAAAAAGAGAGGCTAAATAAAAGAGCAGGGAGAGACGAGGGTCGAGGGAAACTGTATGAGCGTCCTCTGGCTCCGGATCCAGTGAAATCCTGAGGATACTATATATTTTACTTTCCTACGTTCGCAGCTTTTTCCCGTATTGCGAGCTCCAAATCCATACACCCAAATGTACGTACGTATATACGATCGGTGCTTATATACGTGCATATACATGGACACCAACCCGAATGAGAGTCGGTAGAAAAATGGGAGGGGGTTGAAAATCGATGTTACCCACATTTCGGTCAAGCAAAGAAGTGAATAACAGCAGGTTTGTTAATTCTCGAGATATAAATAATGAATGACCGACGAATAATTCGGATCGAAGATCGATGCCGTGCGACGAAATCGCTAAGATTCGTGACAGCGAATGAAACCGCGAGTGATTCTTCGAAGAACCAATAATTTTTTTGATCGGTCTTCCAAAACTGGCTGGTCGCGACGATTCTGCAAGTTCGCCATTAATTTATCAAGGCGTCGGTAGGATATCGGGTGTCATTTTTTTCTGCGGTGATCGAAATTCTTCGCAGTTTAAACTGCGGATGATCCTCTGCCAAAAGCCCGGAGGATAATTGTTTCATTAATTACATAAATGCAATTATAAATCCCGGTCTGTTTACATCCACGTTCCCGAGGTGAATCCCCCGTAAAATCCAAAGCAAAGGGAAAGAGAGAGAGGCAGAGACAGAGGGTGATGAAATAAACGATTCCGAGATTGCGCGACCGGGCGGATCCTTGATTTCCAATTGCAATCTCGTTCACCCATCCTCACGTATATTTTACCTCATTTCACGTATAAGGAAAGGTGCTATAGAAGTGGCTGGTGGTAGTAAATCGGAAAGAAAGAGAGGCGTAGAGATAGAGAAACCGAGAGAGAGAGAGAGAGAGAGAGAGTTCCAGATCCACGGAAATGCCATTGGTACATTGCTCTGCTGAAGGATACATATATAAGTATTCCAGGGAGATCGAAGTGGATGCCACGAGGCATACGTACAGATATACATATAGATATACAAATATATACATATAAACTAAAACGGTAAGGACACCTAAAACGATCTCTTTCCGTTCCTTTCTTTTTCGATCTCGCTCATTCTTCTATTCCCTTTCTCGCTTCCACGCACACACACACACACACACACACACACACACATACGCACACACACACACACATTCTTTCAAGTGGCAAAAGTAACTTTACTCGATCAGCCCTCGTTTCGAGTCCGCGCGAAGGATGAGAAAGGAGACGAGGAATATATATGTGAGATCGAAATGCACGCTACGCTCTTATATATATATGTGTGTGTGTGTGTGTGTGTGTGTGTTCTTATTTGTGAGAAATGCGAGAACGACGATGAAACCCTTTTATAGCTACGAAGAACGTTTTTCTCACTCACTCACTCTCTCTCTCTCTCTCTTCTTCATCTCCTTCTTATCTTCTCTTCTCTTACCTCACCGTCCTCCCACGAAAAAAGAAGGAACGAAAGCATCGTATAATAGCGGATGCGAATGGACGTGGCGCGCAAGGACGTGGTCTCACGATTATGTATATATATACATATATAGAGATATGTGTATAATTCTTCACTCCTTCGTGTCCTTTTTACTCCCGCTTTCTTCCTCCATCTGTGTTTCCTTCTTCGCCTCGACACTCCTCCGTTTCGTGTGTCCTTCCACTCAGCATCGTCTCAACTCTCTCTCTCTCTCTCTTTCCCTTCGCTGCTGTGTATATTGGATATAGGTGTATATAAACGTGGGCGAAATACTCTTAACTCAGTCTCTTACACTTTTCTTGCGCTCGAGGAAAGGGCGAAGGGTTGGAAGGGGGAAAGTGCTCGGTCGCACTGGGGTAACTCGCTGTTCGTCTCTGGGAACCAACGAAGAAAAGGAACCACGCATGAGGTAACACCGCGCCGTGGTTCTGACCCTCTAGACTCCATATCATGGCAACGGACGTCTATACACTCACACAGTGTATGTATATAAATATAGCGAAAGATGATGTCATTGCCGAGAAGGTGCCCCAGGACTCTTAAAACGTGACGTTAAAACTTGTGAGCCAGAGTAAATATGTGATCGTGGCTAAAAATAATGGCTAAAAAGCCATTCCCCGTTCTTGTGTGCTCGCCGGGAAATACGGGAATAACAGGACGTATCCCAAATATCTCAGTTCGAAAACTCTTAAGGATGAATATTCGCAGAAAACTAGTTTCAAAAGTTAGTCATTCCTGGCGATAAGGGGAATTAAATGTGAAACTTCAATCGGTCAGTTACAGGTCAAAGAACGTCGATCGCAAAATGCGAAACCTAAAATTATAATCGCATCATCGAACGATAAATGAATTTATTTATTTATTTAAAAATATGGAAAAATAATTTATATAATTGGCCCCTCTAAGCGAGACTGAACGAAAAAAACTGAATGAAAATGGTACGCTTATTGAACAATCGAGCATACAACAACAAAACTAGTGTCTTTGAAAAGCAGCTTGTGATCGAGCATTCGATCGATTCAGCGTGAAGTGGCCCATACAAGTGTATCTCGTGATGCGTGAAACTTTTTCGTGGGAAAAAACGGCACGGGGTCTCTGCACCTTCAGCGCTTCTTAATATATTCTCCCCTTATTCTGTTACATTCTTCTTACTATTTCCTACTTGGGTTGTTGTGCCTCCTGGCATCCTCGTTGCTTACGAGCTATGTTTTTTCTTCACTCTGCCGCCCCCTCACCGGGCTCACCCCTCTCTTGGGAACACCTCGTGCTACCTGCGATGAAATCGCTTCGCACAAGCCGTAATACACACGTAGGTGTAGGAAACCGAACGAGGTATAACGACCTCATTATAAAAAAGAGAGACAGAAAATCTCCCTGTTGAGTTTATTCTTATCCTCTCTTCTCAAGAGCCCCCCAGTCATCTTGGAAAATTGGGCGAGTTTCAGGTCACCTGTTTTCCAGCCATAATTCTCTTTAAAAGAGTTCAAAGACCGTCACTAATATGAATTATTGTGACGGCCAATCGAATAAACCTCGAATAACGTTGCACTCGTTATCTAATAAATATTATAAATGGCGATAAAAAACTGGATAAAGTGAAATATCCAGGGGCAATATTTGCCTCAAGCAAGCTATGAAAATGAGCGAACGTTATTACTCTAGAAAAATGTATCACGTCGAAGAATATAACGGTTCGTGTACTATCAGTTCTCAATCAGAGCAGGTTACTTCAATGGATAAAATCCCATGCACCGCGTGCATCGTCGTCTGATTTTCATCCTCACGTACGATCGCATTCTGCCTCCGTGGAAAAGGCAATATAGATTCGTACGAAGATGGTACACAAATTCTGATATCACGTCCTCCTCGGGAAAGGCGAGCGAGGGGAGCGAAGGGGTTAGAAAACATACATGACCCGAACGACGAAACTATAATATACGATCTCGTGAAAGTTCGTGGAAACACGTTCCGCAGGGAATTCGCAACGATTTTCTATGCTGTGAGACGTTCCGCGTCTCACCCCCTCTGGGATACTGTTATCAATACTTCTCCGTTCTTTGGAACCTCGTAATAATCGCATTTAGAATAATTTCACAAAGGCCAAGTCCGGGAAACAGCCTCGGGTCACGTTGTTCAACGTGACAATGTTGCCCTCTGACATGCTGCATAGTTTCGGGGATTCGACGCGCCTATAATCGGATTGCGCCGATGAGCTGCGAGGAAAACTTTTTCATATGCTGGCTACTCAAACGTAGTAAATCGCGCAAAGGAACGATCAATTCAATAAAATAGTTTTTTTTTGGATAGCTCACTTAATCTCACGAAATACGAGGCTTCTTTGCTTTTTTTTTTTTAATTTGGAGGAAAGTAAAGAACGGATGTCGAAGAAACTGAGACGAAAGCGGAGCTTGATTTCGCAGCAATTGATTTGCGAGCCCGTGGCCACATTAACACTTTTGAAACATCGACGCACGCAAAAAAACACGACTCACAATCGTTGATTCAATTTATAATTACAACGATTCATATCGCCATCATAATTTTCAGATCCATCATCGGCTAACACAAAGTTCAGGCTTATTGCGTTTAAATACATAACTCGGGAGGCGGCAACTTCGTTTAAAGGCACGACACTGCATCATGCGACGTCAAACATCGTTTCGACAATTGAAACTTAAGTTAGCGTGCAACTAATGAGCGACTGGCGTGGATACGAAGCCCGAACCTCGAAATCTTCCTCGGGAAATGTAATTGGAAGTCCCACTGTATTTGACCTTATAGTCTTCATTATAAACGACGTCCATTGATTTATAAAGTTTGAACGGTAAGCTCGAGGCTAACCGTTTAGTCGGTTAACTGGAGTAAATACGAGGTTCAACGATACAAACGTCAAGAGATCAATATCATATTGCGAACGTTTTCGAAAGGACAAACTTTGCCGAAAGTCTCGTAAGACCCTTTCGAGTACAGAGTTGAAGAGAACGAGAGAGAGAGAGAGAGAAAGTTGAAATCTTAACGGAGCTAGACCAAACGTATCAGTCGATGGCGGCCCAGCCCCCGGTCAAGTTGCTGCGTCGTTTAGCTCAATTTCATAACTATACACGTATATAATGCAACTGTTTACCCGTCTGCACAATACTGATGCAGCTGATTCGACATGGACGTAAACTCTTGACTCTTCCGTACAGTTGCCCATCGATTGAGGTTCAATGGAAGACTTCCTCGAAAACGTACCGACGAAATATAATGCGAGTGCCACCTGCGCTATTTCTGTACGGAGTTCAAGATACCGAGCAATATCTAAATTCAAGTTTTGAAACGTGCCTGCGAGTTCAGCTCGATTCATTATCAAATTTAACATGGAATTCTCACGAATTCCCGTTGATAATTCTTAGCAGTAGATACTTAAGCATTCCACATGAATTTTGTTCCCACAAGTATCTCATATGGCGCTGCATAACTGTTCATATAACTGGTATGAACCGCGTACGAGAGATTACAAAAGTGCTTTCATCCATTCCCATATTCAGTGCAATCTCTGCCCGACACAAATCTCCAACAGGCTGTTACAGCGAACTCCATTTTTGTACATTTAATGCCACTCACGTGTGAGGGATTTCCGTGACTAAAAGCGTTTTTCCCAACGCAACAGTATCATGGAAAGAAAATAATTCAGGGTGTAAGAAGTTTTCGTGTTAAGCACAAAGTTGAAAGATCGCGAGATTGCAGACACCTTTTATAATCGCGTATCAACCGCTGTCTGTACATATGAATTTTTGTCTGTTTATTCGAATCTCCCGTTGAGAGCCCATAATTGAGAAATCATCGCCGTGCCTCGAGAGGACCAAGAAAAATATGAGTTCGTCTGGGTGGACGCAGCGTGTGTTTCCAGACAAACATATAGATAGATACTTTTTCCAAAACACAAGGAGAACAAAGTTTATCGTCGAAACGTAGATCTCGCGTGAGTAAAGCCAATTCTCGCAAGAGTGAAGTGGAGAGCGAGAGGGGTGGAGAATGGGCAGGAATTTAGCTGGCCACGGTGTAACTCTCGACCAACGTCAATCGACCGCATGAAGCATTAAGAGAGTAAGAGCGAGAGGAAGGGAAGGCGAGAGAAGGAGAAAGAAAGGAAAAGTAAAAGTAAAAGGGTGTTTTCATGTGTGTTACGTTGCTTTTCCGAGCCACTAATACCATCACTCGTTTTTATGCTAGCCCTCTCTGTGTCGAAAGTTAACATTAAAAGCTCCCTGGAGTTTCGAGAAGTTAGATCCTCCAGAGATAAACGTATATATGCTCACGGAGTGAAGGGATCACGTGCGCTGTAATACAATGCTCACCGAGGGCTTTTCAGCTATGGGATGCATTTTATTGAGAGCCTTGTTTGCACTAACATTTTTCAGGCATTATATAAATGATGAAAAGATACATTTGAAGCCGCGGTTGAACCGCGACCCAAAGTATGTCAATAATGAGCACAGTCTTTTAAAATTCCTAATTATATTCCTTTCACGAGGATTTTGACTCCTCAATCCTATAGAATTGGGAATGTTACTGAACACTGTTACGCACGGTAGCAGCACCTACGTTTCTATTTATGTGCAACTACTATCATTTCTACCATATAGAGAATGCTTTGATGTTCCTTCAAGAGGTTCGCAACGTTATTTGATATCTTCGCGAAGCATGAGGCAGGGCAAAGGCGCGTTCTTCATCTGTATAAGCGTGTCCCAAATTCCTTGGAATCTCTCCGGTATTATTGGAATTCCCGTTGTTTCTTGTTCGTACAAAATATCACTGGCTGAATTGAAATGAATCGTTTGTCTGGCCCGTTTCAAAACGGCGTTTGCTTCCGCTGGATTACTTTACCGCGGTGATTTGCCACTCGTTTTTAAGAAAAAACATTTTTACGGATTAACCCTCAGAATTTCGAGGGGAAAAATCAATTTCCAATTCTCCGTGATGGGTCTTTGCAGGTGCGAGGTAATTAACCGTGAAAACTTTCGTCGAAGGAACGTCGCGTTTACAAAAATACGACGTCGCTCGCACGCTTATTTTCCTCGAGCTTGCGAAGATAAAAGATCTCACGAAATTCAGAGACAGTTTAAATAGATGAGACCTCGTGGATTCGTGAAGTGAACAACTGGTGCACGAGAACCATCAGAAACGAGAAAAAGCTGCGCTTTATCCGAAAGAAACAATGTGATAGGGAGACAGAAAGGGAGATGAAAATTTGGGGGAAAGGATGTTGGGTCGATGCTCTTTCGCCAGACGAAACAAAAGATTGATTCGTGAAGAAGTGAAGTTCTCTGTGTACCCATGAGAGAGGATAAAATATCATTTGATCAGAGCAAAAATTGGTACTCAGGGATTTTTCGGATCCGGGTGATGCTAAAAGCGTTATTCCATCAGCAATTTAGTGTAGCAGAATCAGCAACACCGATGTTTTAGTAATTCCAGTAAAATCTCCGATTTTGGGCCTCCATATTGGATCCGTCATTTTGAATTCCAGGATTTTAAGTTTGAATTCGTAATCAGGCACCCGAAAAACGTCCCTGAATTAATTTTTTGTTTATTGTTTACCTGCTAGATTAGGCACATTACATTTATTGACCGAAAAATGTGCTTTTTTTGCACTGTAGTGATTATTAACGTCCGCTAAGTACAACATAAGCCCTTAATAGCGGTAAAGTAGCCACGATTGATCTCCGAACATCCTAAAAATACATTTACATTCGTTGTGAGCCACTAAAAAAAAATTCGATTGAAGAAAAACAGACTTAAAGTGGGTGACATACCAGTATGTCACTATGCTTCAAAGGGTTATTTCGTTTACAGATGTTTTTAATTTTTTTCATCACGATGTACTCATCACTTTTGCATTTATTTCATAACGTTTTGTTCCTTGAACCAAACGTTTTTCATGCATTGTATCTTTATATTTTTTTTAATATAATATTTTTTTCATAATTTGTAAATTTTTTTCTGAATCATTGTGTTGAAATAATTTACAATTGGTTTCGTAATTTTTTTTTTACATGCCATTATGTTTTTAATTTTTTTCATTCGTCATCCGATGTGCTCGTCACTTTTGCATTTATTTGACAACGTTTTATTCCTTGAACCAAACGTTTGTCATCCATTACCATGATTTGGCAGATTCATTTTATTTTATTCCTTACGTTTGAAACAGCTTTTTTATAACCTTTGGTAATGAATTGCTCATTTGAGGCAAGTCTCGAGAGAATAGATCAAACTGCTTCTTATAAATCATCGTGCATTTGTTTTTTGAACTACATGAGTAACATGAGTTTCACTGCGAGACTACTGACCAGGTGACATAAAACATAAATGTACTTATCTCCAATTTTTTCACAGCATTCATGTCGTTTTTCGAATTTCGTTTACAGATCCGATAGCACAGACATATTCAGGTACTTTCACACGACTTCAAACAGCCATGCTCTCAACCACTTACAGTTTTCCTGAAATGTTTTTCTTCTCTCGCTCCTCGCAATGGAACACTAATTCTCGATTTTCATCTGCCGTCCTTAATGAGTTACAATTTCCATAATTTGATTCATATTTTCATTGATTGACAAAAAAAAAAAAATTAATCATCGTTGTCCACGTGATATTTTTTCGTAGTGGAAACAACTACAACTGGAAAATTCTTGACTCCTTCGTTCTTCAATTCTATCATCTCCATTCAACCTCCATAATAAGGAGCGTACTACGAACAAAATTCGAGGAAAAAGTATACGAATTGATTTTGTCCCTTTCACAGTCTCTATTACCCTTCGTCTTGTATCACCGTAGGGCACGATGGGGTATCATCGCCGAGAGAGAATGTCGTAATAAAGTGTCCTTGAATCCACTCAAAGTCTCGGAAGCCAAGGAGATTTAAGAGAGAAGCCATGAGGATACTTTTCCCCTGAGAATGCTCAACGTTCGTTCATATTCTGGACATGAATTTTGAAACAGTCTGCTCTCGTGGTACACCAGCGAATATTCTGATCTCGGAAAATGGGACACAAAGGAGCTTTACCGTTTGTGCTTCTGATTGTACCAACAACGAGCGAGAGATCAATGCTTTCCCGAGAACAAGTTACCGTAGCAATCATACGGCTTAGGAAATACAAGGCGGGTGAGAATCGAAGTTCTGCAGCAGTATCCTCGAGGCAGTTTGTAAAAGTCGACAGAGCCGTCAACGCGTCAAAAGACGAGGAACGTATGATTCCTTACTCCAGGACATATTGTGTTATATTTCCGAGAAAGTTTCAAGTCGTAGAAGCTCCTTTTGCTCGCATCGTCATCACAATTGAAGAAACGTTTTTCTCCGTGGCGTCATCGTTATCGCGTAACTAGCTGTCGCATCTACTTTTTTTCGAGAAACAATCCTAAGTGTAGAAAAATAAAGCAGAACTCCGTGACTCGTATAGCCAATCGTATTTTCAGCAATCTCTGTGTTATGAATAAGTAAGCACAAAAATACGAACGAAAAGTTCCTGCGGGATGCGATTTGGCAACTCGGTTTTGTTGATGTTGTCGATCCATAAATAAATTTGGTGAACATCGATGAATCCATGGAAACGGACTGGCCGCGGTGTTCGTATATAGGTACACAGATATATTTTGGCAGAATGCTATTGGCGCCGGAAAGTTGGGGCTCCTCTTTTTCGCTTGTCGAAACGTATTAATTCAAAGTTGAATCGGGCGGAGCACAAGATTTGGAAGTTTCATCGGCACATAACAGGGTTCTATGCGATCGAATACTTTGCGAGCACACGAATAAATATTTATTCCCAGGAATGGAAGAAATTCCGATTGGGTTAACCGAAGCCCAGGCCCGAACGAGTTTCAAATAAATCGAGGTTTTTTTCCCTGGAGCATTAGGAGGCAAGCAGGTTACAGAAACATGGATCGTTTTATTTTTCTACTGGGCGCGGAGAATATTCCGATAATCGAGGAACGGTAGAGCGAAATTCTAATGACAGGAACGTTGCACAAATTCATCGACGTATATGTAACTAGTGGAGGAGAGGAGATGTCTGTTGAATTTTCAGGAGTGCATCAGCCGCAGGACCAGATGTAACGGTCCACAGACGTGGTGCCACTCCCAGAGACCACCCCTTTGATGAATAATTCACGAAAAGCGAGAAAGCGCGAGAAGGAGAGAGGAGGGAAAAGCTCGTGGTACAAAAATTTGCCGCAGTTCACATCGAAGGCGCTCCGGCTAGGCATAGCGGAGGTTTAAGGGGTAGCGTGCGCGATGTGCTTACTGGAATAAGTATAGGAACTCCTGCTGCGGAACAAATCATAGCACCATTAAGTGTACCAGGCGATGCGAGCACGTAGCAAACGTTACAAGCAGCGAAGGTATGTAAGAAGTACTATCGCACAGAATACACATTCGCTTCGCTCTCCTTCTCTACCCCCGGCGCTCTCCCATCGTTTCCCTTCCTCCTGCTTGCCTCGCTCCTCCGTTTCTCCTATCCCGTCTCTGTGCTGGTTCTACATTGTTGCAGGTCCAGAAGGGAGGCTGCGAAGAGCTTTCGCCTCGCTTCTCTAACCCGAGAGGTCATCACACAGCGAGCAGAGAGACCAGAACGAGCACGGGCTCGCTCTGCGATAAATCTTATTTATGATGTTCACGCGGATCCTTCTGTGCTCTCGCTCCCCCTCGTTTCTCCCTTGCCCTTTCCCGTATTCTTCCCAATTCCACAGACTTCCGTTGTGTCTCATATACAGCGAAAATAAAGCTCCTTTCCTACGATTCTCGTTGCCAGAATAGGCGCTAAAAGCTCAAAGCGAGTACGTGTACCACACAACTGAACACACCGAGGGCTTTACGCGTTTCCACTACGCGTCACACCCTCCTGCAAAGTGTACTTTGCCATCCTCGTTCCCGCTCGTAATGTTCTCGCAGCATGCGTTATTACCTTTCCCAACCGTTTCCCATCGTGGACGTATACTTCATCCGGTATTTATGCCCCTTAAATGTTGTAAACCTCGGAGTTGTGAACATAGATAAAGAAAAAAAAGCAAACGTTAACGTTCATTTCTAAGACATGTGGAACATTTCGCAGTGAATATAGATTATACTCGTGCTTGTACCGTGTGCAAACATACGAACTATTCAAATTCGATCAAGGCATTTACTTTTACGCGATTTCCCATTCATAAATAAAAACGAAGAATCGTAAAAGTGCGTAAGACGTAAAAGTGAACTTTCTTCGAAATTAGTTGCTTTTCTATTTTATACCACAAACATACACGCGTCCCGAGAAATTAAAAAGTGAACGGACTTTTTTACCTCATTGTTGACCGAGTTGCTCGAGGCTGGGATTAAACAAACTTCAATACAGTGAGAAAAGCGCGTATATAAGTAAAACTCGAGTGAAATTGCGTTTTCGAAGAATTTCCTCACTTTTTTATATTTTATATGCTTATCCGTTAGTTTTTTCTCTCTATTGAGAAACGCCAAGTAGAATGGGAGGGAAGATGAATTTTTAATCCAACATCTTCTCGTCATTGGGGCGAGCTCTCGCTCTCCGTCTTTCTCCCTCCTGCCCGCGCTCACTCTCATTTCTTCGAGTGCGTTAGCCTCTAAATGTTATTTCCTGAGGGCATGTACGCGCGCGCGCGCGCCAACTCTTACATGCACACACACGTAATATATGCATTTGGTGGTCCGGTATACGGCTTTCGTACGTCGTACAACTTTGCCAGCGAGAGCACGACGAGATTCCCCCTCCCCCGTCTGCTCTTCCCACGAGCATAGCCCCGGAGCATCTCGAAGGATTTTCGCATGAAAATGGGATTGCGATGTGCAAAGTTTCGGCGCCCTCCTCGCTCACTTGCTCGAATATCAGAGGCATGCGACCGAAGAGAGTTGGAAAGTTTCTCGGTCTCTTTGCCTCACTCTTTTCTCGTTTTTCTTCGGTCCAACAAAATGAAAATACGTATATATGCAGGCATACGTACGCTCATACACATTTATACAATACATATGCATCGCGGTATCTACATATACATATACAATATATATAATCAGTTGAAGAACCACAGACAAGGCAAAAAGCAGATGGGTATGAGTATATATCTATAGGTAAAGGGGGTAAGATGAGTAGGTAGATAGGTAATTCGTGCATGCTGTTGCAGTTGACCCGGCGAGGTCTTGAAATTTTCAGTGAAAGAAAATCGAGCAAAGAAACTACTCTTTTCCATTCCTTTAGCTTCAAATTGATATACATGTATATAAATATGTGTAATTGCAAATTCTTTCTTTCGTTTCTCTAGCTCCTTCCACATTTGCCGAAACTCTGTAGATATATTACGAGGGAATTTGCATTGGTTGCCTTTTCCGGCTGGTCTTTCGGATATTGAAATTCCAAGTGCTCTCAATAATAGCTCGATGTGCGCAAGTGCTGCGTCTTCGGTTCTTTCACGTATCGTTATGTATACTCCTCGTTAATACAAGAATGTCACGCTGCTCGCCAGCGTCACGACTTTTTTTATTATTTCTTTTTTCTTTCCTTCGAGGACATACTTATTTCGCGTGACACACACACACACGTAATGGAGGATTTTTCAAGAAGACAGTGATGTCAGCGTGCGTGGTTCAGACACTTCTCTGCTTCTGCTTCTTCAACTCGTCTTTTTTCATCCACTTTTCATGTTTTTTTTTCTCATCCTTTTTCTCTCTTTCCCTCTCATTCGCTCTTCTCACATTCTTCGATGGACAAAAGAGGTTCACGAGACCACAACCAGGTATAAATCGCACACGGCCCTCCCTAACCCTTGTGGTCACTCAAACTTCCGCAGGAAGTGCCCGCGCCTTTCAACCAGATGACTTTTTGCTCTTCTCGTCTGTTCTCTCTCAGCATCCTTCGTGCATTGTTTTGAAGGATAGAGCGAAACGAAATTTCGTCGCGTCGGAACGAGAGAGACAAATATATATTGAAGTAACGAGGATTCTACCTACCGGAATACTATTCGCAGAATCAGTGCACACTCAATCACGATACATAGTTCTAGAAACTTCAATAGTATAATTTGAAATCCAAAGTACACAAGGTTCGTCAGCGTCATATAGATTCGATGGTAATTCGGAATTGAATTATTTGTACAAAACAATAAAGTGGAATTGGCATGCAGAAGCCACGAGGACAAATGTTCGTCGGAAAATCCGAGAGAGAAACAAAATTATAAAAATTACTATGACATCATAGTGTTAGGGTTCTACATCGCCCATTTTGGCAAGTCAATTCCGCGCGAATAAAAACTTTTGAATTGTGTATTTTGCTGTGACAGAGGTTTGAACTGTGCTATTTTTTTCTACGTAGTTCACCGGGGAAACGTTGTAAAATTTATGTCGACTCGACGATAAAGTATAAAGTAGAATTATTAATGCCGTTTTGCTGTGGATAGCAACTATTTGATCGGGCAGAAATTTAGTTGGTTAGTTAAGAAATAAGTAAATCCGCTCAACTAAATTATACATAAAATATTCTAAACTTTCTTTCGAGGTAGGCATTTGTATGGACTTTGTATGGATTTGGTTCGTCATCGATAAGATTTAGTTAAGCTATACACAAAGAAAAAATCCGACTATCAAAATTATATCTTATTTTCCACAAATCATGTTGGCTAATAGAATAATAAATTTCAACAAATTTTGGGTATATCGAACTGACCAGTATATGATTCGATTTACAAAATATTTATTATTCTCAACAAAATCGTTTAGATACTTCATTACTCGATATTCAAATAAATGTAACATAAAAGTGTATGTGAATTAAGTAGAAATAAACAAATGTTCCGAGTTCTTCGAACAGAAAATTTGGTTTCACTCGATCAGTTAGTTCACATGAACAAAAATTTAGTGATTCGGATAAATGAACTTTAGCAAGCGAATGTTAGTTGGATCAAGCAACAAAAATATCAACTAAATTCGCTTGTATTCGAAGCAAGATAAATCTTTTGCCTCGCGCACGATAAATATATACTCATGATGAATACATAATAAATAGTTTTTTAGCATCGTGATCCTATTAATATAAAAAAAAATAGTACAAAATGAAGTTTATTTATTGCTCAAAATATCCTTCTAACTTTTTCTTTCGATCCGGCATCCAAACCCCAACCCAAAACAAAAAAGAAACGAAAATATGGTGCAGACGTACGAATGTGTACGATCGACGGTTCAACTGAACATTTTTCCAGTTTATATACACACAGCAAAAATTTTACGATGGCACATGCATTTTCGACGATTGGATTCAAATATTTCCACAATAAATATTCTTAAAAATTAATAAATATTACGATATAGAACCCTGCTCCTATGGCACCATGGAAATTTTTACTTCAATTTTCTCTCCGTGTGTAAACATTCGTGACGAACTTGCGCTCCATCATTATTTCGATGGGCAACAATTTTTCATCAATAACTCTCCCATCCGACTCGACTTGGCAATAAAATAGAACGAAATCATGAACGAAACTGCGAAATTTGAAACGTTTTTTTAATATTTTCGAATATACAATGCAGCTAGGAAAATCGATGCTTGAACAAAGTAGTTTTCAAGGTAAATTAGCCCGGCGGTGAAGCGCGGGGAGGAAAGAGGATGGAAATATTTTTGGTCACATCTTTGCGTACAATAGCGTGTATAATGAATGCCCGGAAGCACATTGGTGGCCTATAACAATGCACAGACACGTATTTGTATGTAGAGACACCAGTACATCCGTATACACGGGATATAATGAAAGAGAGGAGAGTCGTATATACACGGAGAATATAGAATGGGGAAAGGATGGTCAGTAATTTGTATTCGTTATTTTGGGAATACGAGAAGAGGCTGAGAGCAGAATGAGACGGGGTTTGCAAACAGAAAAACAGGAGGAGTTTCGGCGGGGCGGTGAGGGGAGGGGAGGGGAACGCTCGCATAGCGGTTTTGTCCAGCGCGAAAGCAATCCTGCTGAATCGAGCATATGCAGAGCTGCTTGCCGTCGCCGGATGGAAGGCCACGATATACACACGACGAACATCGAGCCATGGAGAGGAAGAGGAGAAGAGAGAAGCGATAGTGGTGGCGGTGGTGGTTGCGCAACCCTCAAAACCCTGTCACAGCGGTGAGCAAAACGTTCCCGTCTCATATTCCGCAAAAGTATGTACCGGCATGTGTGTTCGCGTATATATGGAGAATTAAAAAAATCAACATAAATTACATGTGAAAGGGTCGACTTTAAATAACATGAGAAATGCGGAATTCTTCTGTCGCCGTATAACAAAAAGCTCGCGTTCACTGTCCTCGTCGGTCGGTAACTCGCGAGCACCAGCATCCAATCTCGGGCAAAACAGGCCAAAAAAATAAGCTCCGGCATATCCCGTCGAGTCCTGAATTCACATGTTTACGCACATTGCGCGTCTGCGCCACTCCCTTCCGAGATCAAAGCCAACATATTTCTCTCAATTATAACATCAATTGGCGCAACGATCGGTATGGAAGCTCATTTAAAACATTGTTCCGTATATTTAGTGCGGAACACGATGCCGAAATGATGACGGAGCATAAAGCTCGTAGTTGTATGTTTTACCCGTTTCATTATTCCCCCACTGCATGGATGATGCACAAACTTTATGACTTCTTTTTCTATCTCTTCCACTTTCATTGCGCCTCCTTCCTCCCGCGCTAATGTATGCAGAGAAGTAGGTCAACCCCTAATAAAATTTTAGATTACCTCGGCTTTCAGAAAGAAAAAAGAGACGGCAAGAAGGAGAAAAAAACATTATTCTCATCACCGGGGAGCCCCTGATCGTGAAAGGATTGTCAGATGTACATGCTTAATATTAAAAATTCTAGTATTCATACTTTTTACTAATTTAAACTCACCTTTTTACGTCAGCCATACATGCGTATCTATAGAAATATTTCTCTGACGATCGGTACAACAAGCTACGAGGGGGATGTACAAGAAAAAAGTAATTAGTTTTTCTGTCCGCAAAACTTGTGTATCTTTGCACCGCGTGAGCGGCACGCTTCCAATTTTCATCGGTGGTAAAAAAGTTTTCTCGTCACGCCGATCGAACCGAACGAAGCGAAGAAAACAAGAGAAGAAGTTGGCCCGAGAGAGCAAAGGCTCTGATGGAGGATGAAATTGAAAAATGCCAAGAGTGATCCAGCGTTCCGGGACAAATCGAAAATTTACAATGTAAATAGGTCCTTTTGATCGGGAGTGGATGTGGAGAGAGAATAATATAATATCGAGTGTACTCGCGTTATGGTGGCAAAAGCTCTAAATCCTGAGGCCTTTGACGTTGTTTAATAAAGCCAAACGCGAAGTCAACGAGTATGCGGGGTCGAGGGGGTTGGTTTTGTGAGAAACTTCTCGCTCGATGCCACTAGGCAATTTCATCCCCTTCCCCCCCCCCCCCCCCTCCTCCTTCCCCGGTCCGTCCCCCCCAAATCGTCGTAGCATCCTTGCTCCCTTCTCCGCGAGTTTCATCCACCGCCTTATACCGCACTACAAACCCCTCTTTCCTACTGCACCTCGCCCTCCACCGCCTTTCCCGTACACAAGCCACTAGTTAACGAAGTAACGAGCCGTCTACCCACAAGCTTAATCCAAACTACGCTAAGCCGATAGTGGCATCTATATAGATGAATCGTGCATGCCTGTATATATAATATGGGTGTATATACATGTGACATGAGACAGACGGGTTTCGTGTGTGCATGCAGCCAGTTGAGGTAGGAAGATGTGTGCAGCGGATGGCTTATATATAGCGAAGGAGGCGAACCCTAAAACTCTTAGCAGGTAAACTGGAGTAGTCTTGAGGTGTGTTGAGTGTGGTGTGGCTTGCAGGTGTGTTATATGTAACGTTTCGCTGTGGGGTATGCGTGTTACAAATACAGGGGTTAATATAGATGAAAATGTATAAATATAGTTGGGGAGTACGAGGATATATCACGGAGTGCAAAGAGGTCGAAAGTAAGAGTGAGTTGAGGTTATATCCCGAAGTGAGGTGAGACGGCCCGAGGGCGTTCAGCGGATTGAGATCGTGCCCTGTATCTTAATCGAATAAGAATTACGCCGAGACTCGACGAAGAAAAAAGCATCAACGGGGCCAAAAGAAAGGAGAGAAAAAACACGGGGAAAATTGTGTCTGAGAGAAGTCTCCGAGAACTTTGCGGAATAAAGTGGTCGATTTCTTTTATGCACCAATTCCTCGCTCGCTTTTTTCCTCTCGATTATTTTCCTTCTCTTGCGCGCGCTCTTTCCCTCGACATCGTATTATCCCCCGGTAAAAACTGAATAAGCCTCGCGATAAGATCGCGCTGAAGATTGTTGCAACGATCCCGAGGACGATTTAATCCTCGGCAAGAATAGACCACCTCCGATGGAAGCTTCGTGCAAGCAGAGACGGCGCCTGCTTTGATGTCTTACTTTTTAAGGAGGCCCCCCATCGGTCTTTGTGCCCACAAAATACCATCTCTGTTTACCATTTCGTTACAACTTTTGCAATTACCGCGTTCCGTAATTCAATTGCGATAAAGCTACAGGAATTATACTCCGTATTGAATGTATCGCGAGTCACGTTGATTGGGTCCATTCCATTCTGAAGGATTCGGATTCCTGACTCGCAGTCGAAACAATTGACGTTGTAGTTGGTCCGTAAGTAGATATTGTAGTATTCCCTCTCTCTCTCTCTCTCTCTCTCGCCGGAAGTCAGAGGTTTCGATTCGATTCTCGAATACTACACGTTACCGATGTGTCTGTATATCCGAGTGCATGTGTAAGAGCGAGGAAGAGGGGAAGTTAAGCTATGTATATATTGTATGCATCAGAATGAATTGTGTTGCAATCCAGCACAGTTTATAGGTATCGATCACCGGCCATCGAAAGGGCCTGGCGCGAGAAACTTTATTTTTTTCATTAAATGTTTATTTGCTTTTTCGATTCATACACACATTAGGTGAAAATAAAGAAAAGAATAAAGACCTTAAAATAATGTGCTTTTATAAATTAAGCTATACGATGAATTTGGCTGCGTCAACAGCAATAACTCATAAATCTTTTTTCTGCGTTAAATAATCTTTTTTACTATATCTAATAATATCGCTGTTGCGAGGAGTGAGCTTTTAGTTTTATCCAAACTGTTTTTTGGATCGCGCGAGAAACTTTATCAGGTATTGTCAGAATGTTGTATGTGTGTATATCTATATATGTGTGTGTGTGGGTATTCGATCGATATAAGGTCTCAATCGATGGTAGGGATTTCCCCTTCCACACGTTTCTGAATGCTCAAGATTATTCCGTATATCAGAGTCGCGAGGAATTTTGAGGACATTCGATCTCGAACCGTTTGCCATTAATCATCGTTGATATTTTGTATTTTACATGAGATCTATATATATATATATCTCGATAGTCCGATAATATCAATGTACACCTCTATCAATCGTACATCTATTATCTCAAAAGTATAGAGTCTCTTGTAACTCCTCCGATCAACGCTGAAGAAAATCACCATCGGGAAGTTCAGCCCATAAAACAAACAAAACACACGAAATATCGCTATTTCATCGTCGTCGAATTTGCCTCCACTGTTGGACGGTACATTCATACCCGAATATCGAAAAGGGGACAAGAACCTGGAGTTCGTTCACACCAAAATCATCCTCGCCGATCATCGATGAGCTGGACTCCTTCAACTGGGGATCGAGGAGTGAATATTGATAAGTGAATTTATTGTTATATTTCCGAACCAAATTTCTCACTTAGTATCAATTTAATGAAGTGTCCGAGTTATAAAGATCAATATATATTTCATGTAAAACGAAAGGGAATGCAAATGTATGAATGCATCAACCTATAATATTGTTCACAGTCATAATTCGAATAATGTATGTGTTTCTGGATCTGTTATTTTTTGTCTATTCTTGGAGCGATCCTCATAAGTGAAACTTTATGTGCCCGCAAACCATATACCCAGAATTTTGTGTAATACCAATTTTTTGTGTGTTGATTAATTGTATGTTCACTCCGAACAATCTTGCCACATTTTCGTAATATAGATCTATATATATATACCTGTATATTCATGTATTCGAGAAATTATTCGATCTTATGAGCTTAAGGAGTAAATTCGTTTGTAGTGGGGATTCTAAGTTACAAAAACAAGAAAAGGTATTTGTTATAGTATATTAAGTGGGTTGAGCCCTTTGCTTCGGTTGTGCTGTATTGGACCCACAGTGCTTTTCGCTACTAACCAGGAGGTAAATCCTTCATCTATACGCCTGCCTTCCCCCTCCTTTGCATATTATTGTTTATATACGCTCTACTCCAACGGGAATCCAGTATCACAACACCAATGTTAATTCTGGAGCATATCCCTTTTGTTCTCTTGTACAAATCTGTATTCCATTGCTACTGAAAACAAATGTATGTATGTATGTTTATGCGGAGGCATCAACGAGCCCAGAGCACGTCAGCATTCTACGTTTACTTAGCTTACAGAAGCCTCAATTTGCGAGTTATATATTTGTTCTAATTATTGTGAAAATAATCGCCAGATATTTATTTACTGTTAAACAGAATCTTCGGGGCGAGCAGAAATAAATATCTCTCGATATTCAATTACGAAATAGAAAAAATATTCGTTTCTCTCGAATGCTTGGTGTTACATTCAAATTGGGAACATCGTTGGTAAAATAGAATGAAAAAAAATGAAATTCCAACGATTTATTTGGTACGAAATTTTTCAAAGTAATTGATTCGAATTCGGCTATCGCAAAACTCGAGTTATCGATTGCTCTATTATTAACGATACTCGTACGTTTTTGCATAAACCGTTTCAATTAATCCTATACCGTCGAAAAACTGTAATTAAACCATTTCACTTCGATGATAATAAACTCTCGTTTTTATGAGAATCAATGTATTAATGAGCTTTATGAGCAGATACCCAGCTGAGCGCAAAGTCCTATTTTAATATCCGAGAGACGGAAATACGAATTTATTCATAACACGTTTTCTGCGTTGAATAAAAAGGATTGCAGCCTATAACGTGCGAGGAGAGGGAGCATGGATTTGTGTCCGAGTGAGTGGCTTTGAAGCGATTCAAAATAAATAGAGGAAACTTCGTATTCAGCCCGATTTTCACATTTATTTTTCACCAAATGTACGTAAAAGAGGACCGAGCATACATCGCCACTGGCTGATTATTCGGGACTTGATAAAAAAAAAAAAAAAAAACATAGAAAAAACCTCTTAACCGCGCTATTAACGTTATGTGGCTCGTCGTTGAACAAACTTTTCGATCGGAGTGAGCTCCAACACGAAATCTCTGTCGAAGCCGTGACAGTGGTGTTGCCTCGCGGTTAAAAAACAAGCGGTACGTATTGATGGTTTACCGGCCCACTCGCGTGCGTATTTTTCTGAGTGTACTCATGTGCATTTGTGTTCACTTCCGTACACACCTAGGACTACTCTCATACCCGTTTGACAAGATCGAAACAAATCGGAGCAACTAAAGAGGAAGAGAGAAAGAAACGGTGCTGGGGAACACTAAAAACGAGCCTTTCAAAGCGCATCCGCGATATTGCAAAAATTGGGTCGCCAATCTCATCCCGAACTGGTTGCTCTGCTCTCTTTAGCTAACAATTTCAGCAAGTTTTTAACGAGCGTACAGAGCTGCATCTTATTTACATCGCACATGCGAAAAGTCAAAAGATAATGAAACATTCTCGTAATCTATTTTTTTGTTTTATATCAGTTCGGCCGTTGTATATGACTAGTCAGGTTCGCGACTACTTTATGTTGATTAATTTTGAATCTAAATTATTAATAAAATTAATAAATACTTGTGTGCCACTAGTTAATTTTCATGTTTATACTCGCAACGCCTCATGTAATTGGCGGGCGCATGAATTTTGCTATGTTATCGAGGAAATTTCAGTGTGGTAAAATTGAAAATACAAAACTATAAAATTTTTCGTATAGCACAGAAAAACGATTGCTATGTTTTCTCTTAAATTTTCATCAAATCATATCATTATTTACTACGTTTTTAATCAAAATTCACTCGGTGTTCATTTTTGATATAGTACAGTGCGTTATTTACTATGGACTATGGTAAAAACTTTTGCATTATTTGAGACACTCTGTAGCGATTATTATTATAATATCGATATAGTCCGACGTTGCTATAAAAACATAGTATTTTTTGCTATAAAAGTCTCTCCGTGTACATGGAGAATATTTTTATCATGAGAATGTAATAAAATGCTTTAGAAATATCATAAAGGATTAAAAAATACTTCAATTCGACTAGTTAATGATTGAGTCGATACCGGTGACACTTGAAATACACACAACGTAAGGAACATTTTTATTGTGCGAAAGAAAGTTCATATATGTGTGTAATGGCACCGGGAAAAGAATGGTAAATCCATTACATAAAAGCGAAGCAACTAGATGAATAAAAGCCCGTGATTCAGTCTCAATAATAAATTTGATGAAATTCCCGTAATTCCCGAATTTGCCCGAAGTTCAATCAGCTGTTACCAGCAGTCCAACGTAACGACTGACATCCGCTTTCGACACGTCAAAAACTAAAGTTTTTTCATGTTTTCTTTCTTAATAAAGCCCCGCAAGCTAATGTTTTTTAAAAAAGAACCGAATCTCTGATAAACTTTATTCACGATATAAACTTTTCCGAGGCTCGAACACCGTACAATTTTTTCACTATTAACCCTAGAACGCATGACTGGGGTGTGAGCACACCCCACGCGAACTTCAAACTACGCTCCCGTCCTAACAAGCGAAATTATCGACTGATTATCGACGGATTTTTTAATATATAAATTCAATTGAAATTAGTTTTATCGTACATCATTCTTTTCGTTATAAAAAAACGAAGAAAATGGTGTAGGATAAAGTCAGTTTAGCATCGTAGGACCGGATTTATAAGCAGAAAAAGAGTGGGGTGCGTTCAAACCCCGGTCATGAGGTTGAGGGTATGAAAAAAGGCACATGAGGTGTAGGGTTAATATTATTGTGAGTCCTCCCATAGGATACCGTGTTAAAAACTTTAAATTGTTAATGAAATAATTCAAAATTTTGCCCCGTAAGAGGCCCCGGAACTGTATTTATCGTTATCAGGAGACCTTAAACTATCATTTACCCCAAAAAAAAGGGTATCTTCACCATACTTTATCGAATAGCCGGACTACTTTGAATGAAAATTAAATTGCCTATATACGTGCTTTTTTCTGAATTCATTTAATTATCAATTTAGATGACAATGATGCATCGTTCGCAGCTTCAAAACTGAGACACACGAAAAACTTTAATATCATCACTTTTGTGATAAATTTGTCATTCGTTCGAAATTTTCATTACTCAAGAAGTTTCAACTGGTGAGAAAGCATTTTCGAACTTTTTGATTTTCTAACTACAAAGAGTCATTTTTATATTGATGGCGATGTGAAAACACGATATATGAGCTTGTCAAAATAAAATATCGTAATTAATGATAATTTATTCTCTGACGCATGAGAAATATACAATGAATGAATTTGCGCTGCTTGTGTTCCAATGGCAACTTCGTCAATTTTAATTATCACGACAGTATAGTATAATACGGCAACAATAATAATAAAAAATCGGAGAAGGAAGCACTTAGTTTTCATTCCCATTGTTTCTCTTCATCATTTTTCTTCGTTTGCAAAAGCCTTTTTATGAATATTTCAATCTTCGTTTCCTCCGTCGAGGAAGCTTTGGCAGTTCCGCAGCGCAGAGAAGCAAAAACAAAGGGTTATTTTATTGTTTACGCTTTTTTCCCTATCCATTTTATTAAACTGAAATCTCATCAAGACTCCCTTCAACGTTTAAACTGAATATCAAATCCCGGGAATTCTATTTGTAACAATGTCAAATAATAACATTTCCTCAGGTCAACCATTCTTGAGCAGTTCCAGCGATGATTGACACAGTAATTGCGATGATTGAGAAAATAATAAATGAAATTGTGAATTAATCTCTTTTCACAACCTTTTCAGACTCTTGTCTAAAAATGTATATCCCCAAAAACGCTTTATTTTCTTCTTACACAAGTGAGAATTTTAACTTAAACATCAGAAAGGGGAAGATACCACCGACCCGAATGAAGCGTCGCGAGGACCGAGCAATATTTTTGTTATTCCCATCACTCAAAATGACTTGAATTGAAATTGTTTCACCTGCGTCACTTTACAAAGAAAATAAAGCTCAATTTATATAAATTAATTATATTTGCAGAAGTGAAGCTCCACTCCAAAAAAGTTCAAAATAATTTTTTATGCACTCAGGACAATACAAATAAAAATTATTTGGAGCCGTTTCGGGGTGATGCTACGCTTCTGCATAATTACCGAAATTTGAAGAGATTTTATCAAAGAGACTAAAATATGCTGACTTGTAACCGTCGATTAAGGGGCCCATCGAGTGTGAAATTTTGAGAAATTTTTTTTTTTTTTTTACATATTTCGATAGTCTATATTTTTAAAAATAACATACTAAAATTTCGAACAGTTCTTGTTCTACAGCCTTCTAAAGAATAGCTGCTCAGCGGTTATCTTTTGCCCCTTTTTTCAAAACTCTGGCATTTTGGTAAATTTAATTTTTTTATCACAATCGAGAGTCATCGTACGGGAAATACCTTCCAGTTTAAGGTAACTACTGTACTGCATGCTAGTCAAATGAGTGCTAAATTTTCAAAACGCTTTTAGACCAAGTTTAACGTACCGATTAAATGTATTGTTAATGGATTTGCATTACAGCATATCTTATTAAGATATAAAAATATAAAAAACGCTAGTTTTGCAAAAGCATCAACTGATAAATGCAAATTTCCACGCTGACACATTTTCACTGGTATTTTTCAAAGAATTATCTGCGTTTTTACATCGATTTTATTGCAACAAGTCTCATTTTGTTCGTCAACTGATCCTCTATGAATCCACCATGATCGTTTCACTATTGCAGCTGATTGTTCATTAAGTGAAAAAACTTTTTCATTCATAATTTCTCTCAGGAATGAGTTTAAAGGAAAATCTACGTGGTGAATTCGTAGAAGATCAGTTGATAAATAAAATGAGACTCGGTGCAATAAAATCGATAAAAAAACGCAGATAATTCTTTGAAAAATACCAGTGAAAACGTGTCGGCGTGGTAATTTGCATTTATCAGTCGATGCTTTTGCAAAATTAGCGTTTTTAATATTTTTACATCTTAATAAGATATGCTGTAATACAAATCCACTAACAATACATTTAATCGGTACGTTAAACTTGGTCTAAAAGCGTTTTGAAAATTTAGCACTAATTTGACTAGCATGCAGTACAGAAGTTACCTTAATAATCTTTTCGGTATTTTTTATTCCAGCCACAGCGAAGGCTATCACTGCAGCAGTGCAGGACTTTTATTTGTGAGCTGGAAGACGGCGAATAACTCGCTCAAAAATAGATTTATTCATTTGAAAATTTTACTGTAAATTCATCATTTGCGTATAAATATATCCTCAAAATTTGAAAAAATTCCGTGCAACAGTTTTCTTTGAAAAAAATCCCAAAAATCGGCTTTTTTCAGGCTGTCACATTCCCTTAAGTACGACGAAAAGTAAACCCATCGCAATATTCGATTCCGTGCCATGGATATTTGAAACCTAAATTCAATGTGCATCGATCTTATTTTATTTCAATATCCGAAATAATGGAACGATCGAAATGAAAAACATAACTTGCGAGTGAAATATTCCTTGCTTCACAGGATTCGATTGTCCCTCTGTTATTTTTATCCCTAGGGTATTGCTCCACCTCCGATTGTGTAGAGTGAACAAGCTCGAAAATCAGCGAGATGTCTTAACCAATATATACATAGAAAAAAGATGAAAACACGCATACAAGTATAGGTACACGTGTATGAAAAGGTGGGAGGACTCCCAGAGCCCTCGGTCTCGCTTTACGGTCTTTCTACTCGCTTTGTACCGAAGCTATATTATAGGTACATATATATGTATATAGCGATGGTAATGCGAGTTAAAGTTTTGCGTTGCTTTCGTTCCCATAGGGGAAAACATAGCCTATCTGGCAAACTATTCCGCATCTCTCGCTTACCGCCTTTCGCTGTGTGATGGTGCGCGTTGAAAAAACCCACCTCTATATATATATATATATATTTATTCAATTTAAGCGTGTATATAGGTGTGTATACATAGCCATACATTAGTATATACGTACGAAAAGTTGGCCCTTAATTATTATTATCGTGTGAAGTTACACTTTAATTATTTCCGCTCGGGCGCGGTAAATGTTTCCTGTCCTATGTTGTATGTGGCTGTCGTTGACGAGGCCCAGTATGGAGACGTCGCACCATGCAGAAAAGTGAAATGGCATAAGCTACCAAAAGTTACGCAACGTTAACAAGCCGAGCGCCCTCGTTCCCAAATTCCCACGACTCTCACTAAATTCGTATTAATTTTTCAATCGAATAATTTTAGTTTTTAGCGGTGAAATCTGGTGCGGTAGTCGAGGGACGATTCCATCAAAAGTAACTTTCATCAATGTTCTTCAGTCAATAGGAGCAGAGCAGGGATCGAATTGTCTCTGGTGGAATCACGGCTCCGTTTTAGGTGAGAAAAACTCTAATAAACGGGGAGACGAATCGCGCGCGGTATTCTGTGTACAAAATACTCCTTTTTTTTCGTACGCTCTCATCCAGACTTTTGTAATTTCGTACTCCCGTCTATCTTCTGCATACATATATGGATGAAGCCCCACAGATTGGTTCGTTCTCACCCTCATACTTTTTTTTATACCTCTATACATTCGTTGTATACATATATACAGGCTTGACTTTTTACGAACGAGTGGAAATCCCAAGCTTTTATATGAGACGTTTCACGAGAATAACCCGCCGACTGAAATCGCGATCACTCATCAGCTCATTGTGACGATAATTACACAACTTTGTCACGAATTAATCTCAACAAACTGGCTCGCATTTTCCTCCATCCCCGAAGCCCCGTTCCACTGATTTTCGGGGGTCACACTCGTCACCCTATGAAAGCAAACGAATGAGAATTCGTTGAAACCTTTCTACACACTTTTAACGACGATTTGATCCCAATTTAACGAACCGCTTCCCACATCGCGCCCCTTGCTTATCGCCCGTTAACGCGTTTGATCGAAAAATTCTGACGTCCATTTCTGCCAAATACTTCCGGATGGAAGAAGCGATTGCGGTCACGCGCAGTCTTTCGATGACGAACGAATTTGCCCATACAAACAGTGATAGAGATTTGAAGAGCCCCTGGGACTCGGTTGCAATTATTTTCATTGCTTTTTCATGCATCGTTTGGCCTCGTCGGCCGAGGGGAGAGGGAATGATCCCCGAGGAGCTGCAAGAGATAGCAGGAGGCTTCTGCGGCTGTCAGGCACGAGAGAGAGAGAGAGAGAGAGAGGAAGAGAGACCGAGCTGCGATGGCCGGAGGCCAGCTATAGTGTCGAAACTCGCCCCATGGTGTTAATGGAATACATTTGGTCCGTTTTATGCACATACATATATACGTAGATCGACAACGAGATTCTCGCTGTATATATTTGGAGAAGATGCCCTCGTTAAATGCGTCGGGACGAGTGGTACGACGCTCCGAGTTGTTCGGCCAACATATCGCTCTATACATTCGAGCATTCGATCAAACACGAGCGAGCAACATTCCGGGGACAACTAAATTCCATGCGACTTCTCGGACTCCGGTAGAACAGCTGCTTCCGCTATTATAATTATTTATACGCTGGAATGGAAAAATTCTGTCCCTTCGAACGTCTCCTGAAAAATGATAAAGAAAGTTTTATCTGAAAGCTTCCCATTTTTTACAGATCACAAACCTTGGCATGGCCGACGATAAAACTTTGTTTCGATACGGTACAACACTCCATAACGAGCTCACCCTTGCTACAAGGAAATACTTTTTTACAACCCCTCTCCTCTCGGACCCGCACTATCGAGAATATTTTCTCTAACGATGGTATCACGTATCTTCGTGCCCCAACAAACCCATAACGTTTCTGTATAACAGTCTCGTTATAGGAGATTTCTCCGTAGATTTCACTCCAAAAAGTCCTCGTGCGACCACCCGCCTGGATGCTATTTCGAGTTGTTTATCACGCGTATTTGTTAATCAACTCTTTTCAGCCGATCTTCAAGGGGAAACATCGCAGCAGCTTCACGTAATGTGAGCTTATGTAAACATACGAATTTTATTCTTTTTATCTAAGTTATCTGGGTTATGTAAAAAATACGTCATTTTTGGGTGGAATTTATGTGAAATATAAAAAAAATGGCAGAATTCAACGACCTCCAATTTTGTACGCACATGTTCTTTGGAGCTCAAACTCTCTGTTGAATAGTACTTTTTTTCTAACCTATAACCGTTTTTTAAGTTTTTCTGAGCATCGAAAGATCGGGCCTGTGGAGTTATTTCCTACGCCCAGGTATAAAATATTCCAAGTTTGGAAATTATATTTGCTAAAAAATGGCTAAATGAAATGGATTGGTAAGTGGAGAAGCTATAAAAAATATATATTCAAAAATGTATTCTATAAGTTTCGTCAAGCTATTTTTCTCAAGCTGATATGTTCCTCCTTAATTCGTAATCATATTCCGCGAGCGAACGAATAAGCGATATTTATTAGTCACGAGTCCCGCGGATAGATTTGTCTAAATAAATCTGTTCTGTTGGCAGGTTTAAAAAGGTCGGAGCATAAAATTCACGAATTGACGGCGAAATATATAGGAGTGACGAGAGGAGTCTTTGAAAGCTCGCATTCGTCTAACTTTTCCCTCAGCTTTTTATCAACATATCTCCTCGAGTATACACGTATGATATTTCGAACCCGTGAAAATGGAGAGCGAAAAAAGAGCGCGAAAGCTTCACCTCCGCGCTTACGGAGCTCTGTGGTGGAGACTCCCTGCGCGTGCGATATATATTTCCCTGCATCAAATTTGCGGCACGACTCGAGACGCCCATACTCACACACGCTGATACATTTATATCCGTAACAACGCTGCGCCACGTAAGATGATATTAAATATAGCGCTGACCGGTTAGCGACACAGAACGTGTGCAGCATCTTTCTCTCGAGAGCTTTTGCCATCTGGTCTGCTCTTGCAACCATCATTATCAGTGTAGAAATATGAAAAATTTTACAAATACATAGATATCCCAGAGATACCGCGAAGCCTGATGAAACACTTTCGTTCAAATTCGCTCGATCCTGGACACCATTGATTTCCCTCAAACGCTACGCTCTTTTCTTCCCTTGCGGTATCCCGTGAAACCAATTAATTTGTGTGATTAAAATCAAACATCAATTGAAATGCTCGCTCGAACGGAATCAATTGCGCGCTATACATAATAAGCAGTCAATTCAGGGGCTGCGTTGAGCTTTCAGTGAAACCGATCGAACCGAGGTGATTGAAGCATGTTACAAGTCCATTCGGACTTTCATAAATGCCTGAAAATTGACGTTTTTATTAAAAAAAAAAGAAAAAAAAAGAAAACGGCAATAAACTAATGGACAAAGAGACGAGACGGAAGGAGTTGAGATTCTCTTTGAAAATTTAGTGCGAAATTTCAATTACCTTGAACTTCACGAGCCACGGTGAAGAAGCAGGCGACGAATACGGAAAGCAGAACATTCCTCCAGGATCCCATTTCGTTTTTATTACTTTTATATCTTATATTGATATATATTTATAAATATATATATATATTGCACATGCACACATTCACACACACCAAAGCTCACTTCGTCGGATAGGCACGGCCGTAAGATAGTCGGAAAAGAAAACGGGGGGTGATGACTCGAAGAGTGTTATATTTTTGTCCTCGTTCGATATAGACGAAGATTCACGATTTTGGATGAAAGCGAGCGGACAACTGGCAGAGTTCGAAATGCCAAATTTTCCTCTTCCTCACGTCATGTTCGACGGGCGCACGACGGTTCTGGATGTCGAGGCCCGGATTTAGCATCGCTCAACGCTGATATCGCTAATAACCACAATCACTGGCCACTCGAGTCGAAGACACTTTCCAGCAGCACCGGCGACGAAGCACTGGCTAATCCACTCGTACCGAAAGCACACTCGTTTTCGATTTTCTTTATAATTCCTCGTTCTTCCGCATAAAATATCAATGGCTTCGGATTATTTAGATCCCATTGTCCCTCATCGATTTGTGGCAAGTATTAATATTTGTCATCTCAAACCGGAAATTTTTGCACGCAGGGCTCTCCTTGATTCGATCAATCGTCATTGGACGATGAAAGGGGACGTCGAAGTTTTTAATATATTCCAGGAAAAAGTGTCTCTTCGATTATGTGCTTTTTGTCAAGTATCAACGAACCTAATGTTCAGACGAGGGACCCTCTACAGGGGATGATTGAAGAGACAAGAGGTGTCCGGATCTTGGTTATCTATATATAAAGACGAAAGTACGCATATGTACGTGTATGTGGAATCGGAAGATGGATCGACGAAAATGGGTTGAAAACCGGTCGCAACGATGTGGCAAGCCTTGATCCTTCTTCACTTCTCCCCGAACTATATGCGTTATATAAATAAATCTATATACACGTCCTCGAGCAAGACGCTCCTTCAACGTCCAATAAGTTATGCGGCCGAAAACTCACCCCTCGCGCTCTCGCGAGATCCAAACACTAAAGTTTATCCGATGACCCAAAGTGCATCGAAACGGGGCGGCGCATATCCTCTCGAGAAATTCCCATACTAAAACCGAGTATATATTCAACAAGCCATTAAACTTTCTGGATGGAGTCTTGATTCAACGAGAATATTAAAAGAGGGACGATTTCAGTGGAGCATCCGCGATTATTATGCGGAGAAGGAAAACAAAGTATTGACGATCTTCATGACGACGTTTCGTGAACAAAGCTGTCGAGCCAATTGCACTGTTGCATGATTTTTCAAGCTTTTCTTATTTTTTTACTTTAATTCTTTTTTTCAAGGGTAATAAAGGGAAGACCTCAATTCACGTATATTTTGGCACGTGTCGGCGGGATCGTTGCGATTTTCATTCGCAACGTGTGAGTGAATCGCACCGAATCGGGGGGGGGGGGGGGATCGATTATTTATTCTCGTAACTTTTAATCGTCATTCGTTTTTGTGTTATTCCTTTTTCGCGTGGGGATTCACGCGTGGTTCGAAGGGTTCGAAAATATTGAGATCGCGGGTTTTTGAGCACGACCGGCCTCGGGACAGACCCGCGAACGACTGGCAAGTCGCCGGTGTACCAACACCAATACGCTGTGAGCTACTCCGCGTCGAAAACTGCCTTGCGCTTCCGCCGAAACTATCTATTTCTCTCTCCCTCTTTTCCTCAGTCACTCACTCACTGCAAAACGCGCGCACCGCACCGGGCCATCCTCTCTCTCTCTTTCTCCCTCTCTCCCTCCGTCCTCCTCGATCCCGTTTACCTTTAAACATTATTGCCATCTCTCGCTCGCTCCCGTGCGCTTCTACTCGTCTCGTATGGTGGAGTCGTTGCGCACCTGTCGTTCCGGGGGCTCCCGGTGTCGGGGCGCATGCCTCCCCCACCTTTCGACCCACTGACTCCGCGAGCCGTACACATATGCACGCTGTACGAGCGCCGTATCCGCATATTAAAATTTCCGACATTTTTTTTATCGAAAGAAAACGCGTAAACACGTGAAGGAGAATTTTTTCATTAAATTTTCTGATTCGTCTCAAGCGACATTATATTTGCGTTCATTTATCGAAGCCGTTATTTGAATCTCTTGTGTCGGAAGCCCATTTTCAGAGGGCAGCAAACGCATGCGAATATACGTTCGACAGAAAAAATACGCGCTCAAATTTTTTTTCCGGGGAAATGATCGGGTAAAAAATATTTTCGTTCGCCCGTAAAAATAGAGCGAAGCATCGCCGAACGAGCCATGCAACATTTGAAATAACGAATCGTTAAAAATATCGGTGGAACAACGCCGGACGGATGTAAATAGTGAAATATATTTTTTCCTCTTCCCCTTTTTATTATTAAGTCAAATCTGTTATGTACATAACGATAAATAACTGTAAAGGTAACTGAGACAAAACATCATTTCAGAGTAAGGAGGGTGGCTACGTTCGTCAAATTGATAAGAAATTGATCAAATTTGGTAATAATGTTCAACATCAAGTGCGAAGACACAATTTTTTTCAAAATTTTCTTCTCCTTAGTTATCGAGTAATTACGCATTAAGGAGGGTGGCTATCGACGATACAATGTTGCCATGCTAAACCTTGTTAAATACATTAAATTCTTATCCTAAAGATAGGGCCAAATTTGACAATACAAATTTTTTACGATTTTTCTTCTGTACAGTTATCGAGTAATTGATCACTAAAGTTCAAGTGTATAAGCATAGCGTTTCCATATATATAGGTATATATTCCGGACATAAGAAATCTGCTTTAATGCGTAATTACTCGATGACTAAGCAGAATAAAATTTTGAAAAAAATGGTGTCTTCGCACTTGATGTTGAAGAACATTATCACCAAATTTGATCAATTTCTTATCATTTTGACGAGTGTAGCCACCCTCCTTAAAGCAGATTTCTTATGCCCGGAATATATATGGAAACGTTATGCTTATACGCATGAACTTTAGTGATCAATTACTCGATAACTCTACAGAAGAAAAATCTTTAAAAATTTGTATTGTCAAATTTAACTCTAAAGAATATGTTCACCAAATTTTATTAAATTCTTATCATTTTGAAATTTTTTATGTATTTTACATGGTTTGACATGGCAACATTGTATCGTCCCTAGCCACCCTCCTTAATGCCTCGGGGTTGCACGGCGTACGATGACTTTACAGAGGTTAATTCAATCTTTGTCGAAGGTCGATCGTTTTAAATTTCTTCAGTCTTCTCGTGGCCTGGTTAGGGTCTAGGTTAGACTCTGGCGAGATCGTTGGAGTGGATTTGTACTCGTTCTTCGTGTCCTTTGCTGAATCGTTCGATTTCCTTTGCTATCGTGTTTTTCCGAGATCTCTGTGGATGGTGGCGTTACTGACGTTCCAGGAGGCATCGAGTAACATTCGTAAAGTTTTGGATTAGAACCCGTGCATAACTTCTATAAATTACACAACTCTATAAAAAAAAAAAAAAATCTGTTGTTTGTCCTAAATTTCATTTCATGATTTTGTGGTTAATTGTGCACAAAAACGAAGAAAAAATACCTTGATTTCATACAAAGTTTGCTTTTGCGATAGTTATAACAGTAATAATACTCATTTTCACGTTTTCGTAAGAATTTTAATTAATCTTGACACACTCAAAAATACCCCGGGTTAAAAGTGAGGTTCTTACGTTCACACAGCGTCTCCAGATGGCACTCGAGTGATAAATAACAATCGGGTGTTTTGTACAAGCAGAGAACACAGATTTACGTAGAACAACAGGGCCCGTGTTCGTTTTTGAATAATTTTCCATTTTTTTGTAAGCTAATTTAATAGTTAAAATGAATCAAAATAATATACATTTTTATATCTGCATGATTTCATACGACGTTGAAGTTTGCAACGTTGGAGTCCTACGAAATTAACGAAGATAACATCAATTTTTTATTTCACGAATCATTGATGTAGACTGAATGTAGACTGATGTACGAATTGCAAATTAGGCAGGTAACAAAATTGGAAATTTCTGTATTTATTAGAGAGTTTTTTCAGATCGTTTCGTTGGACTCCAATAACGTTGCAAGCTCAGTGTTATAGTTTTATTATAAAATAAATATTGAAATCACTGATTTTCAAAAATATCGTTCAAACGTTCCCCTGGATACAAAAGCGAACTTTTTCATTCTTAAATGTCAAGATCATATCTACACCGGCTAGAGGATAATTTCATAGATATTGAGGTTATTGTTTTTTTTTTACCTTTATGATCTTCGACCACGTTAGCCTTCTGTCAAGATGCATACCCAAGTATTTCACTTGGTGAAATACCGTTGGACGTTGGAGGTTTGGAAATAGTTACGTATGAAAAAGGAAGATCCGTGCCAATTCGGCGAGATTCTTATCAATATGTGAATGCATGTTTTTATCGGACTCTTTTGCATAGCAGAATTTTTCCAATCCCACAAGTGTGACCGTAAAAAAATCACGTTTTGCGGCTATCGCGTTTCCTCCTCGATGCGCTCCCGCTCCCCTTTTACTATTTTATTTTTCTGTATTCGCACTCGTTGTCCGAGACTATTCTGAATAAAAACACAACTATGCATACACGCATGAAGCAGCGGGCATGCAGGTACATTGATTGAATTCATCGAACGAGGAAAATGCTCCCAGATCGTACTTTCACGACCTTAATATATAAATATATTTCTATTCGTCCATGCAAAAAAAGAAGAAAACCAACATATATTTCGTGTGTGTGTGTGTGTGTGTGTGTGTGTTTGTCTATTTACATTCGGCATGATACAATTTCGTTTCGAGTATCGAGTACACGCGAGATTATAGGGATGTTTCCATTTTTTCAGCTCCCCCTCCCTCTGTTCCCCTCTATTCGAGGCTACCTCTCACGTTCGATTTTTGTACGGATATTTCGAGGATCGACGCCGCATTGATGTCACGTCGAATTCTATCTCTCTACTATTTGATCCACGATTTCATACGCCCCGATGTTACGGTTCCAAAAAGCATCCACTTTTTTTCAAGCCGCGCGCTACTACTCTGTAATGAGAAACGAATTTTGCGAACGGAGCGTGTATTATCAATAGTATATGAAAAAACACTCTTTTATTCCTCTGCATGTTCATAAAAAAAAGTGAACTCTTGCCACCCTAACGAATTGGCCCTTGAAACCGAGCTTCTCGGATTTCATTATTCGTTTGGAAGTTTACGGAATTTTGTACGGTGGTTTTAGGGAATGTTAGGATAAAATGTTAGTGACTAAAATTTCGAACAGTTGAAATCTCGAGTTTGTAAGCTTCGAATGATAATGTGGAGACTGATCAATTCGGCTAGGGCTTTGAATGTAGAATATAAATAAAGTAGAAGCTTCAAGGTTCGAAGCACGGTTACTTGGGAAATAGAATATGTAACAACCGCCCATAGAACGACGAATAAAATATCGATTTTCCGGAAATTGGACTATCACTCTTTCGATTCATAAATTATTACAATCAGCAATACTATGAATATTTACAATTTCGAAAATATAGTAACTAAAAACTCAATATTACTGAGGTTGAAATATTGAAACACCAAAAAATTGAACGGTCAAATTGGCGGAAGGTTAGAAAGTCGACCGATCAAAATAAAGAAGTGCAGCGGAGCTCAAATGCACGCGTGTCTCACTAACTCACTTGCTCAGACCGGTGGTCTCCAATTTCAAACATCACCATTTTGACTTTCGCCCTTTCGAGCCATCGCTATTCTGCATATCCAAGTTTATAGACTCGAAAAATTCACTTTCGATTTTTTGCTGCCCTATATTCTGGTTTGTCTATAAAACAAGTACTCTCTCCAAATTGAATTAAAACATATGAACTTTTGACATATTCGTGTGGTCTGTTAAAATTCCATTCTCAATGAAAACTATCGAATTATATATTTTCGAATAAATATGAATTCGGTAAATCTGACATTACAATATTGAACCCTACCCACTGAAATCAACAAAAACATTGTAAAACGTCACTCGCACGTGGACCTGAGGGCTCGGCTTTGAACGTCCATCGCACGAGTACCGAACGCGCGTAGCCTTTCCCGCACTTTTGATCGCCATTTTGGTCTTTTTCTCCATACCACGTCAACCCCGCTGCTCTAAATTTCCATGCTTTTTTTCACCCTTTATCAAGCATTCGCTCGGTTGTTTGACGCCTTCGAATTCTCCGTAATACAATATTCAACAAAATGGAGAACGGAAATCAACTCCGAACGCGACACTCTTTTTTCTCTTTTAATTCGGGAATATTTATTTCCCATTTTCTTTTTCTTCGTTACGAAAATACGAGTGTTTGCATTCAATTAGCGATATTAAAATTCGCGGAAATATTAATTGGAGCGGAGAATTCGCGTGTGTGTCGCGTTCGCATTTACAGTGAAATTAGCTTCAGCTAATTTCGAATTGAAATATCTCTTCACCCGCATCCTGCTGTATATTCTTTCTCCGAAAAGAGAGGCTGAATAGCGGTATTTACAAAAAATAGAAAAAAAACGAGGAACACACTCTTCCGATAATAATCCATTTCGGGATTATTCATGGGAAATTAAAAAATGTTCGAATCCCCCGGCCAGTTACGTTACAACGAGGTTGCGCGTAAATTGGAGAATTATCGGACGAGAGTTGGGATCGTTAATTAAGACGAGGAATACCACATCCCTGGAAATGCCAATTCGAATTTAGCGCTAACGAAACCCGCCGGGGGACGGGGGTGAAAAGCGATGGAGGAAAAAATGATGGGATGATTCCTTATTCTCGCAATCGCTCGGAGGAGTCGAGCGAGATTGGCGCAGCGTTCGTCCGACCTGAAAAAAGGGTTGAGCCAGACAACAAACATCCTGGAAAAAGGAACGGCAACAATGATAATAGTGATAAAAATAATAAAAATAGCGACAGGAGGAGCGGCCGAATAGCCCCACGTGGAATATCAGCTTCAGGAAATCCTGGTTCGCGCGAATGTTTCTCTCCCACGCTGACAGATATGTCAGAGAGTTTTCCACGTAACATTTTATATACAGATGAAAAAAAAACATGGTGAACAAAAAAAACAGAAACACAAAAAAGTTTAGTTGGATGCTGTGGATGTGGATATGGGCTATGTCGCTTGACAGATTATCGATACTCGATGATTCTCGTGTGAACAAATTTTCGGTCTCTAGTTTTATCGAACCCGCGAGCTTAGTCCCACTCTTTTCATTGTTACACAGTGACCGTAGTTTACACCCGTCAGTCCACTCGATTACGACACCGAACTAATGCCGAAAAAAAAACAACATCCTTGTACGAAATACAAATAACGCGTTATACATTTGGAATATTTATCACCGGAAATCGATTCGATTGCTCCCATCAATATCCCGTTCGTTGTACAGGTGAGTCGCGCACCGAACCGCCAGAAAGAAATTATACGCGTATATGTGGATAAAAAAAGAGAGAAAAATTAAAAAAAAAAAAAAAAAAGAAAAGCCAGCAAAGGTGGAAGGACGTCGAAAGATTAATATCCATCCCTTCCACGGCTCTTGGACGAAATGGGCTTTTACCGCGATTTTCTGTTCGCCTCTTCTCTCTTTTCGAAATAAAATTCTCAAAGCATTACGTAACTCGGATGACATAACCGTATATTTTATCCCGTGACTCGCGTGCTTTTCTGTTTCGTTTTTTTCTTTTTCTCTCGTGCATGCTCAACCCTCATCGGTGCGATTTAAATATTGGATATTGGATTCGAGATTGTAGCCGTTGAGACTGATCTAAAGCACTCTCGGTTCTCTTAATCTTTATGGCTTGCTCGGGATTTTTGATTTGGACTATCCGAGGGCTCTTTTTATCCATTTTATTCCATGAAACAACCGCGAGGAATATATATTCGAAACGGAGATAATTCGGCGGAAAAAATGTCGCGATAAAAAATCAAAGTTACGAGAGATTTTCAGACTTGAACGAACTTTTAATGCTCACTAAATTCTGCTCAACTGAAAAGCTAGTTTCGCTAATGCACATCTGCGAAAAAGTCCGACAGCATCAAATTCACCGAAAAGAAATGCACAAAGCGCGGTAAATGCTCGATAAGGAGCGAATACTTGATGACGAAAAAGGGCCACTTGCACAAAGAATGTTTTTCACCGACTTAAATATATTGACGGAGAAAAATAAAAGAAACTTTGATATTGCCAGAAATCGAAGAAATATTTATACGCGGTGCACACGTCTCCGTGTTGGAAACACTGTTTATGTGTTATAACCATTTTCGAGAGATTCCCAAGTGGAAACTTGGAACAATTCTTGCTGGGTGTATACAGAAGATGCGCAATGCAGCAGGACAGATTTACGGTATATAAACCGATATGTTTTATAGGTATTTGTCTCGGCAAAACAAATCTCGAACGACGAAGAAAAAGACTCGAACTCTTCCTCACCTCCTGCCTCGTTTGTCTCTCGCCCTCAGCTTTTTCCTTACTTACTCTCTTTCTCGCCTGCTCCCTCTAATATTTATAGAGTCCAGAAATATATCCCGATATTTATTATCGCGCCTCGATGCTTATTTTCGAAAGTGTATCATTTACTCGAATACAAGCATAGAGACTCAAGTATTTTCTACTCCATAGTGTCAATTTCATCTAATGTTTTACTCATCAACAAATTCGTTCTGTTCGAATTTACATCAGGAATGCCATGCCTACGTTCACGACCTTTTATCGTTCTTTTTAAACTGAACGAACGATGATTAAGGTGGAACTGTTTGCTCGTGAAATTTTAACGGGTTCGACCATACCTTTTCTGAGAAAATTGAATTAATTTTTTACATTGGATTTTATGGAAAAGCGTAAAAAAATGCAAAAAATATTGAAAAACTTTCAGTGATTTCACCGTACTGTTTATCTGCAATGTGCAAAAGAAAATTAATAAACGAAGTTTGTCTCTCTCTCTCTTCTGGCGAACACGCAGCTTCAATCGCGGCAACGTCGCATCGATCAACGCACTCTTGTATAACTATATATAAACAGTGCGACTTATAGCTTGCCCTCGAGCTTGAGCAGAGCAGCCAACAGTCAAAAATTTAAACCATAACCCCCCATTGATGCTGTCAAAGCAAATGTTTGATATTTTGAAATATAAAACAAGAAGCTTGTTCACCAAAATAAGGAACATTATGATTGAAATAGTTATTTTTTCATCTAAAAATACACAATTATTTTTTTTTCGTGTAAATTAAAAACCAGAAACTACATTTATGTGCAGTTGGTAAGACGAGAGGCTTTCCGTGTTAAAGCATAGGAATACCTACCCCTCTCACCACCTGCTCCGCAAAAGAGGTACCGTTCTACCTTAAGGAGTTTCGAGAATAGAGAAGTCTAAATATTTAAAAATTGATCAAATTTGGTGATAATGTTGTTCAACATCAAATGCGAAAACACAAATTTTTTCAACATTTTCTTCTACCTAGTTATCGAGTAATTACGCATTAAAGCAGATTTCTTATACCTGGAATTTCGTATACCTATATATATGGAAACGCTATGCTTATACACGTGAACTTTAGTGACCAAATACTCGATAACTGTGTAGAAGAAAAATCTTAAAAAATTTTTATTCTCAAATTTGGCACTAAAGAATATGTTCACCAAATTATATAAAATTCTGAACTTTTTGAAATTTTTTATGTTTTTAGCACGGATTAGCATGGCAAAATTGTATCGCCTGTACCGAAACTCCTTAAGGAAGTTGAGGCTGTACAGTCATTTTTTTTACCCAAAAGTGATGACCTGTAACCTTTCAAAAGTTAGGCCAGTTTACAGTTTGGCAATGTTGCATACACTTTAAAGAAAAGTTGGGGAAAAAAAGACGAAAAACTGGTGAAAGCTCAGTCGAAAACACGAACAGTGACGATCCTAGCCTCAAAAAACTGCACGGGAAACAGATTATTATTAATATAATCTCAGCAAATCTCCTAATAAATCTGAAAAAAATTGACATTATTCAGCAAGCCTTGCTCATGTTGCCCAAAAAATTTCATATTTTTAGCATCATTTTTAACGGAGATATCACCGAATATGTCTTGACTTCCATAAGATTACATGTTATTTGACCCAAATTGTTATTGATTTTTCTCAGCAACGACGCTCCTAAACTGTCTGAAAATTTAACTGATTTTTTTTTACACTTCACTTTATAAGATGCAATCGGTTTAAAAGCGGTGACATCATTTTCATTTTAATGCCTCAACTTCCTTAAGGAACATGTGTGAATATTCGCTCTCCAAGATTACGCGATGATATTTTTTGTCGGTAAAAATGAATACGTACTGGATAGATTTGCTAAATTTGGACGCTAATTACCATGTAGTTTAGCAGCAAATCAATTATTGAATATCTAGATAGAATATGAGACAAGTACATTTATCTTATTATGACGAGTTGCTGCCAGAGAGTCTTTACCGGAGCGTTGACTTTTCTCTGACACTTATCACTCCCGCACATGAAAAATCGTACACACAAGAAAAGTTATTGAATTTTTTCATTAGTTATATATCCAAGATTTCACAAAAAAATATCGATCGTTTTATTTCGTGGATATTGAAGAATACATACGTATTTTAGTTTTTACTGAAATATGTAGAGTCTCGTAATAAATATCTGATGAGAAATCATTCAGATTGCACGACAAATGGATTGGTAACGTTTGGCAACGCTGCATTCAGTATATGTTCACAACACGCAACGTCAGTTCGACCTTTAGGTCATATTTTGTAGTTCGTTAGCTTCGCCACGTTTTTTTGTCAGTTTTTATGAAACAACCATTTTTATCCTGGTAAATTTTTGTATCATTCATTTTTTCATTTTCCTCCACTGCAAATACTACTTTGGACAGTGAACTCACTTCATAACCTATAAAATTTGTAAACAAAACTGACAGCGTGACATCAACAGCAGCGGCAGCTTTTGCACCACGCTAGTCAAAATGAGCTCTTCAAACGTTTTTTTAATAATAAAATTGTATAAAAATGTTGGTTCTTTACCAATTACATTTCTAAAATAATAAAATTATTGTTTTCAAGCAAGTTTCGTCCTTTGAAATTTTCGAAAAATATAGTTGCTGCAAAAATCACGTATCTACCTTAAACATTAGTAAAGATGACGATTTTTAGGGACAATGAAAATTGAAGTGTGCTCACATTGATGAAAAAATTTGTTCCTCGACCACAATCCATTCAATCGCACGCCTGGATATAGCGAATGCAATGATATTTTTTTTCTTCGAAGTCGCAAACGATTGATCGAGTGATGTAACGGGACAGCCTTACCCCCTGGCACGGTTTCTAGTTTCACTGAAGTCTGTTAGAGGGCTACGGATGGAGCGCTCTCGCGTCAGCGGAGCACCACCCGCACAGCAATAAGGCTCCCACCTTTCCGTACTGCTGCTCCTCTTTATCCCTACCAAAATTGTACAAAAACAAAGAAATAATGAAGCCTAATTACCTCGATATACGAGAAGATTTTGTATCGCAGTATCCGGATTGCAAGATGGGAAAATCGAAAGGGTTTACTCGCTCCAGGCAAAATCCGTCGGCCAGTGCACGAACCTGCACACTTTACACCACTTCTACGTGAGAGAAAAGGATCTAAAAAATCCTAAGTTCCGATATTTGGGAAATTAACCACTTATCGAATACCAAAACGTGACGCGGCATCGGTCAGATTATTTTTTTATTCTGCGTACGATTAAATGTAAAAATAAAAAATATGTGATACAAGGAGAGAATGGTAAGTGAGAATAACGAAAAACATGGAATGGACGCGTGCTCGGAACTGCGAACAGAGCTTGTCCAATTGGCCAAATATTATAGCACAGAAGGATTATTTTTCAAGACTGTAACATCAAGGAGGCGCACTTATATAAAGCTATTGGTTAATGTGTAAACATTTTATATTGGCTCAGGCCTCCAATCGGGCTCAATGTCGCTCGGCGTGTGCGTGGGAACGACCTATATCTGTTTTTACGCAGAACAGTGGATCCTGCTCTCCAGCTAGAGGAATGATGAACGGAGAGAGAGAAAAAAAAGGAGAAATGAAAAAAAAAGTGTAAAAAGGCACTTTGCGACAGTACATTCGTGCATGAATATAATTAGACTTATTTTTTTATCGTCACATCCGGTGTCACACTGCGGAATGGCGTTAATCCTTAATTGGTTTTATTTGTAGTGTGGTTTTACATTTTTTTGCCAATTTCATTATTGAAGACGAAAGTAGTTTGACCGCTCTATCGAACCACACGTGGCTCCAGTTGACCCAGAATTTCAATCGGCTTCTCCGAATAACCCACCAATTCTAACGATTTTTCTCCCATCAGCCGGATACAGAAATAAAAACAGGCGATCTAAATTATCAAGGATCTTGCGGGTTTTCAAACATTGCAACATGAGCAGACTAATTGAGATTTTTTTAATAGAAAAAATATTGTGTTTTCGCCAAGTTATTCCAGGCTTTGATGCAATATTTGAGGCTCGAATTGAAAATGAATATAAATGAAGGGTAAATGTCGGAATATCGAGAGACGAAAAATCGGAGGGGTCGAAATGACGTTACCATCGTTTTATAATCAATCGCTTTTTGCTCAGCCGTATGAAAGTTATCGACGTATAAAATTTCATGAGCGAAAGGGTGAACGAGAGATGACGTTGGATTTTAGAAATTTCTGCAGTCGATCTCTGTGTGCGTGGGGCTTCCAATCACGTAGAACATCGTACTTGTTGAGTGCGAAAGATATAACGAAGGAGAGAGAGGCGCTGGAGGGGGAGGAAAAGCAGGAAAATCCTCTGTTTAAAAGCTCCAGCGCGAATTTAAATTTAATCGTTTTTGTCGCACAATTCTCTCGGTCTCCAGGATTTCCTGAGCTCCTTCCCTAATTTCGTTTTTCTCTTGTTTATGCACGAGACGTTTCGGCTCAACAGGACTCCGGATTATTCCCAGTCGTGTAAAAAGCCGATAGAAAAGTACGGGTTCGTTTTTGCAAGTACAAACAAAAATTCCGGACGATCACCGCCATCGTTCTTTCCGTCGGGACTTTTAATGTTTTTGGAACGATCGATTTCTGTACTCGACTGAATTCGAAGGAAAACCTTCCACCAAGAACGTCCTCCAACTCTTTAATTATTAGTGCGCGTCACTGTAGCGAAAGTTTGTGCGAACAAATTTGTTCGTAGAGAATAATTGCAGCTCGTTTTGAGCATCAAGTCCGAGAGTTCCGCTTGTCCATCTACGGGAGGTCAAACATTATTTTAACGTGGCTCTGAGAACGAGGCCACTTTCGCACGCTTCGAAATAATGAAAAAAGAGAGATAGAAATACCTCAAAATAAATTTATTTCATCAAACTTGATGAATATATAAACAAGTTCTAAAAACTCGGCTCCGCGTATAATATCCAACTGCAGGCTTCTCTCGCTCGTCTAATACTTTCCAAAGAAGAATAAGGGAAGGTATGTGTACCACGCGAAACTTTATTTACCATGATATTTTCGTGCTCCTTCGTGTTTCATATCCAATCGAGCGTGTGTTTGTCTCGCGGTGACTTTATTCAAAAAAATTTTACGAGCGATTGAATTATGAGGAAAATTTTTCGCTGCTCAGGGAAAAAACGAGGAGAAAAAGGTCAGGACGGAAACAAAACAGTGCGGAAGCACAAACGATATTGCACGTTTCCTACACCACCGCATCGCGCAGAGCATCCCTCCACCTTCCCTCTCTCTCTCTCTCTCTCTCTCTCTCTCTCGCTATATATATATATATTATTGGGGCTATGATATACATACGTAATACGTATATACGTGTACTGTACTTGGTACAAGTTGCGAGTAAACAAGTAGCTATTTCGCCAACCAGCCAGTGAGCCATCCACCCGAACTGGTGCTCTCTTCTGCTCGTGATGCTCAACTCACATTTCTCTCCCTCTTTTTCTCTTTTGGCCTCTCTCTCTCTAGTTCTCTTGAAGAGTTCACATAGCATTTTTACTCTGGCCTACTTTTCCAAGCTCTTGTTAAAACTCCCGGCACCCTTTGTTCTATAACATTTCATGAGCGCGAGAAAGTTCATGAAACTAAACGGAGTACTTGCAATTCTCCATCTCCCTCCCCTCCCCCGGCCTCCTTCTCACCACTTATTCTTTTTCCATTTTCCTACACTTGTATCATTACGCTTGACGAGAAGCTTTGCCTGAATTTCTCGCGTGTCCATGCAACCGGGGGCAACACAAATACGCAAATTTGTAACAGCCTCGTAATTCTCGAGGAGAGTGTTCCCAGAAATTTCAAGTGATAACGTCCTGTGATAAATTATTATTGGCGCTCCAACCGTACGAGCATACACGAGTCACCGATTTTGCAAATTTCCAAACAACTCAAAATTGCTACGCTCGTTACAAGTTTCCAAAACCTTTCGCCTACTGTTTCCTCTTTTCTCCTCCTCCTTCCCCCCTCTTTTCTCTCTCGCTCCCTCCCGAGATCAACTCACGGGATAACGAGCTGACTCGTCGAAACGAAACCACGTCCGATGTTATTCAGACCCGAAAATCCACGATATAACAGGCGATTCGAACTTTGTGAATAATTATTAGTCAAACATGAGAAACGAAGATTTGCCTGGATAACCACAATCACCGAGAGTTTACTTCCCGAGCTTAACTCTCAATTACGGATTTACACCGTTCTAAGGACAACTACAACAGTGGTCGGTGTTTGTCCAAGCTGATACAAGCTCCATCGCAAATTCAAATTATTCATTCCAAGCCCCAATATTTTAGTCCAATGTTGGAGGATTCTTATTTTTGCTTCATTAAAAAACGTGCATGATTCTCGAAAAGAGTTTGTCTGACTGTGAAAATGATTTATTTATAAAAATAACGATGAATCATACAAATTGCAGCGTTGTTTCCATGCTGATTGTTCCGTCGATTTATCTACGTTTTTCAATAGTAAGCTTAGTTTTATAAAAGTAGAAAAAAAAAGAACAGATTTCAGTCTTACGCGAGAACTCACCCGGTGAGTCGCAAAATGACCTTAAATACTTTCAACTTCTTTGCAAAAAAGTATATCACTATAAATATATTTCTATATGTACAGATGTACGGATTTTGTTCCGGAAAAATGTTATCCGTTCAGAATTCAAGTACCAGCATGTGAGAACATGAAATAATATTTAAGATACTACGAATATGATCGACAATTTTGTTCTTTGTGATTATTTAAAATTATCTAAGCATTAATAATTATTTCATAATGATGAAAACTCACAGAATAATTGAATCATTCGTTGGATGATTCTCTATAACTTTTTGATATTTTGAACTGAGAATGGAGACATTTTTCAAGAAATTGGTCTTGTTCTATCACTACTCAGGTAACAAAACCGCGAATTATTCAACCGTCTTGACTTTTGGTTGTTCTAGTACGACTACTTTTGACTATTTTGTTGGTATCCGTGCAATTTGTTTCCTTCGAAGCGTACAATCTCCTTCTTGTTTTTGGACCGACAGCTACAACGTTTTCCCTGTTATTCGTTTCTATAATGGTCGATATTTCCGAATTTCTCGAACTTACAGTTTGCCCCGTACTTTTGTCCCTATTTCGTAATCTCGAGCTAACCCTTCGGGCTGGCTCGGATCTTCCAGTCTCGGAACTTGCAACGGTATCTGAAAGAGCACTAGTGGGGAAAGAGAGAGTTTGTGGAGCGCTCGCAGCTGAATTGTTAGAAGTATTTTTGGTTTCTTGTGACGAGCGAGCTGCGAGAAGCCGATCAGACTTCTGCTCCTTCTTCATTGACATATCATCGAATAACTTGGTGACTTGGTCGATGGATTTGTTCGATTTGGTGCTCTTTATGTCACTGTTTTCTACCGGAAGAGCAATCTTTTTTTCTTTCTTCCGAATTCTTGCTCGGCTTTTCCCATCGATTTCCGTTTTCTCAAGCATTTTCGTCATTTCCGCAAGAGAAGAATTTTCCCCCTCAATCGGGTGTAATTTTTCGACCACATCTCTCTTGCTCGAGCTCGTTCGGTTCGACGAATTTTTCCCTTTTGTAGAGCCTCTGTCAGGCACTGTTATTTTAATCGCAGGAATCGATGGCTCCTCGGACTTTTCTACCGGCTCCTCTTCACCCTCGTCGTAATCCTTGGAAATCTTACGACGCAAACGCCGAGTTTTCACCGCTGGGACACTCAATGTCGGCGTTGTTAGATCGTTGGTGGAATCGAACGGCGGCACCCTGTCGAGGGATAAGAACGGCGGTGTTTTCCTACGGCGCACGGGAATAGGTGGCCTTTTTTCAATCACATCTCGTACCGGTGTCACGCAAATCGCCGCATCCTGAACCGACGCTACGTCGTAGCGACTAACGTCCATGTCTTTAACGTCCGGCACCATGAATTCTGACGATTCGAAGATGTACACCAAAAAAATAAAAACAATAAAAGAAAACTAAATTAATGAGAATTTGGTAGCTCAACTTTATATGCAGATTTAGCCAAAGAAAACGCACACACATATGCTCTTAACGAGCTTACGAAAAAAATCGTTGAAAATGGGACAAATTTTGTGGGGCAGAAAATTTTCCACGCGAAAGACCCCCGGCAGTACTTTTCCACCTTCGGTAGTTCAGTCTTCAAAACAGATTGGATATCTTCTGCGAACAGACGTTTTTTCAAGTGTTTTTGAGGTACAAGCAACTGAAGATGAAAAAGTCGTTTTGGGAACTTTTTGGTAGAAAATTTTCGGCTCTACGAGATTTTTAGTCCTACGAAATTTTTCTCCGTCTCTCTGGACAGTATGTGTAATCGAAGCGGTACGCAACTCGAATAATTAAGGTATTCCTTTTGCATGATCGTATTTTTTACAGTGGCAGAAATTGGGGCACTCGAAATTTGGACCGATTCCTAACCCCTGAGAAGACGCGGTTATGTAGGAAAAGCTTCTGCTTCTGCCATTTTTCCAACTTTTATGGTTAATATTTCTCTTAAGCATTCGGTAAAATCCGTGAGACTGCTGTTTGTATCAGGAATTTAGAATTATTTAGTACATGAATTATTGAATAGAAATGTGGTGATGATGGAATCCCCATAAGCTGCTAATTTTACGATTTTTGAAGATTTAATCATTTACCAAATGTTCGATAACCTGACCTGAAATTTCGCCAATCTATTCGCGTGCACTTTTACTTTACTGTAATTTAAAATCGGTTATTTGTAGAATATTCGGGTTCGTGAAAGGAATACCTTAATAACTCATCAACTGATAAAAAGATAAACAAATAAAGAAAGAAGAAAATAAGCATAACGGAAAAAAAAGAATGGATGAAAATAAAAAACATACTGGAATAATGACGGTTGGTAAATAGTTTGTGAAAACGCCGTTGAAAAAGGAACTCATTGACGGTGACGTAGAGAGGATGATTATGAAGATTATACGTATTGCACAATTCGAGAGCATCGAGTGCGATATTGGTAATCGTATCCGTCGAATCGGGCATGGAAGATTCGAGGAAATGGCAATAATCCAAATGAAACATAACGTATTCGATGATGTGCCGTTGGTGCTGAGGACACGAAGATAAAAATTTGTGATTTTTTTCAGCGGCCTCGACAGCTCGTCGTTTCATGAGAATACATTTTTTTATTTCCATAGCACCATGAAAATGTTGAAAGGCAGCAATTTCGTTTTTCTGCATGGCGAATAACTGGGCTCGTATGTGCGTAGAGGCGAAAACCAAATATTGATAACAAAAGTTGGTGCACTTGAAGCACGAACAAATGTCCCCATCGAGCATAAACTGAGGTTTGGCGAAAACTTTTTTTCGCAGTACGGGCGACGTATCGCTTTGGCCAACGTCGCGCACAGCGTCCACGTGCCTCGGGACGTTTGTCAAATTCGTTGGAAATTCTTTATAATCGCGACAAGGTAATAAATCACTTTGCATCGTCGCCTCGAGGGCTTCGATTTCGAGAATGTGCTCGAGGCCTTGAAGCTTAACAGCACAATCCTCCAATTGAGCCCGTGAGAGATCGATGTAGCAGAGATATTTGAGGCACTCGGCAACACGGAGGGAAGCGACCAATTTTTGAGCGGTGCTCAAACGCTTCACTAGATGAGCCGATATTTCACGATAAGAGAGAAGGCTGTTCATGGGTAGAGTTAAACTGTTCGTGTAATCGAGTAAAATCTCGTAATTGTAAAGCTGCTCCTCCTTCCGTCCGTAAATCGTGGTGTCAGCTCCGTCATCGATCGACAGTAACGTGTAGAGATACTGTATTATGATGGTTGTGTAGGTAGATTGATCGTCGTTTTCGTCGCGTCCAAGACGATATTTCATTTCGATTTCTTTGAGCAATAAAAAGTTGGTTAAATATTTCAAGAATATCATTTCCTTGTTGCTAGCAACTTGCAAGAACAATTCATCAGCTTTTTCGATCTCGTTGTTATCGTAATAAAGTTTAGCCAAACAAAGTTTGTATCTCATGAGGATTTTCATTGTTTGACGATCGTTGGAATTTTCGAGATAGCCAGCGTGTTGGTCCGCTTCGACGATCCAATCGATATGAATATTTGGACTCGTGATGCTCCTCGAAGTCACGTACAAGATTGAAAGACTGTCGGATATTTGGATTGCTATTTTGTACACCATTTTCCATGCGTCGTCCTCGAGATATTCGAAGTGATACAAACGGCAGTATTCACCAGCGATTTTGATCGCGTGAAGACTGTAACGAATTTCCCAATCGGTCAAGTCCTCGAAGCCATTGGAATTTACCAATTTCTGCCATCTAATGAGAGCTTCCTTCAACGAGGACTCAAGATCGCACGTAACGGTCATGTTAATGGCTCTGTAAGCTGGTACAACGTCGTATTCGTTGCAGCCATTCTGTTCCGCATTTTTAAATCCTCCTGTTAATGCACGTATCGCAATTTTCATATCGGCCTCGGTGTTCCTCGTGAATTCTCGTGTTTTTTCAACAAATTCGTAAAATTTGATCATCGCATAAGCGCAACGGAGACCACTGCTCACGGTAGTTTCTTGTTTATACATTGAAATCGCTTTTTGGAGATACTTTTCGATGCATAAATTTGTATCGAAATTTAACGAGTGATAACTCAACAATTGTACACCCTGAACGTAATCGACTGATTTTGCCTGAAGATTTTCCAACTCGTCGAGAACCGCCATTATCGAAGTCGACAAGTTCAACTGCGATTCCTGGAGTGCCTTTATTTCGCGCAGACAGACTTTTATGAGATCATAATCGTCGACGTTGACTTGGGGTATTTCCAGTTCGTTGTTCCGCAAATATTCTAGCAGCGTTGTTTTCGTTGCCGTTGACTCTTTGTGCTTTATGCTTGACCAATCTTTGTAAGCTTTCGTCTCAGGAATATCGTGACTCAGGAGACAATTGATCGAAGCAATCTTCTTGGCTCGCTCGTAACGTTGATTCTTCATACATACGCTCCACAATCTGTGTAGAATCGTGCCGAGAGCATCGTCGAGGCCCCAGAGACGTTTAACTGATTTAACACCTACGAGAAAAACGGTACTTGCTATTAAATTTTCGTAAAGACAAATACTCTGATCGGGAAAAGTATTTTCGCAGATAACACCCATGTTATAAATGGCTCCTCCTAACGTTGGCCAGAGTAATGTCCATTCTTCGCAATTTGCGCTCTTTAGGCTCTTCAGCAATTCGAAACTCGATTCCATCATTCGCTTTGACAATTTTTGCACTTTCTCACTCGCCAGTAACTTTGAACAACGAGAAATTAACACCAAACATTTTATCTTCAACACAAGCTCGCTACAAACGTCGGTTTTTATTTTACAATTTTTCTTTTGGCAACGACAATCCCGAATCGCAAAGGTAGAAAAAAAACGACCGTGCTCCTCCGACAATTTCAATATCCCTGCGATCATGTCACTCGTCACGTGCTCTGTCGTGTCTTTCCTCTTGGTGTATTCTTCCCAATAATTTACAACCGACGTCAACAGTTGAACAATTGCGTAGCAGTAGGGCTTGAGGACGGCGCCTCTGTCCAGCCTGCACCAATCGTTAAATTCCTTCAACCATCGATCGATTTCAGTATCGCAATCATCTCTAAAATCATCCACTCTTTTGAGGAGTATTTCACACAAACGTTCCCAAAGTGTGAAGGCATACGAGTACTTTTCATTGGCCATTATCGATCGACGAAAGAGATCGAAATATTGACTGTAACTTTTGACGATCGAATCGATGCTCGTGGAATTCAAATCCTTGCCGATCCACACGGGTATCAATTCGCAAATTGAGTTCCAAATATTTTCCGAATTATCGTCATTCAACGTTATTTCACTGTTTCTCATAAGTTCGAGAATCGATTTTTTGTATTCATCAAGTAAATCCTTGTCAACTTTGGGCATTATTTTCTTGGAATACCATAATATTCTGGTGAAATAATCCTGTGACAATTTGTTGTGCCAAATTTTCACTAATTTCAGATCGTACTCCACTATGCTCATGAATAATTTGTAATTTTGATGATTCAGAGACTCCATGTTTTTCAATATATTTAAAGCTGCTCTATGCCACAAGGCTGATGCTGGCTCAAATATACAGTGTTTCGATAAAGTCTCATCCGGTTCGCACAAACCCCAAGTTGGCAAAATATAATCACAGATCGCCATTCCTTCGCAATATAAATTCATACCCACCAAACAAGCTGTTATGTGATAAATACTTGAAAAAAATTTTTTTGCACTCAAAGCTGTCGTCATTTTCGAGCATATGAAATCTGCCAATCGAGCTAATTCACTGCCCAACTTTGTTTTCGATCTGTCGTATTTGTATGCGCCATGCGAGAGATGTTGCAATAGTTTGAACAATATTTTGTTCATTGTTTCCTCCAAAACATTACCATCCAGGTATCTCTGAAATGGGAAAATATTTTAACTGATATGGCATGTATTTATTACAAGTTTTTTTGCATGATAGAAAAAAAATTTTGCATTAGTCTATCTTCTAAATCATACGGATGAAGATGGAAAATGTTGATATTTGACAAAAAATAAATATCATTGTAAAAAAAAAATGGTACAAGGTAATGTAAAGCAAATGTAGAAGTATTTTTGGGTATAACAGAGTCGACGATTCTCTCAACAACAGAAATTGTAAGAACGTTGTGACAATATATGAATGAATGTGGAAAAAAAATTTCTGATCAAAATAACTTGTGTACCGAAGAGAAAACAAATTTAATTTATTTTCAACAGTTGATTCGATATCAGCGTTTTTCACAAAGAAGATTGACAAGGTTTTTTATTTATCAGTGCTCAACTGGCAACAATTTGTTTCTATCCATTGAAAATAAGTACATTACCTCTAATTCAGTAGTTACTCCAGCGATATCCTCTGCTGCTATAGCATCAACCCATTGCTTAAATTTTGCTGAAGTCTTTGCATCCATTGTCTAATCTGCAGCCACGAAAAAAAATATTTCTAATACTTCACAAGTTCTTGAAATATTTACGAGTTTTGTTATTGATATTGGACAAATAAAATAAATTCTCAAACTGACTATGTAAACAAAATTCCCGAGTAAAATTCAAATTTCTAACCTCAAACTGCACGAATAATGAAACAACTCTATTCGACGCGTAGAGATTCATTAGATGCTACTAAAAAATCATTTTCACATTGATCCATTTGTAACATTCGTTATTTATCTGATTATAAATTACTACACGCCACAGTGTTTATTATTTAAAAAGATAGATACGCCTTCAAGGAATCGTTGTCCTTCCATAAAAACAATCTTGGAGACGCAAGCAGCGCCATTATCGGCCATTTGCCCAAATCATTTTCACTACGCTGATGGTAAAGCTGTCCGTTTTTTTTTGTAAATACAAAAATCATGGAAATATTGAGCAGTCTGTTTACTTACTTCAAACTGTATTCACTCGACACTGAAAGTAATAAAACAACCAGAAATGGAGGCAGAGTATATGGTAGTTGAAAAAAATATCAAAAGGTCATCAAAACAATCTTTACAGATACCCCACTCAAGAAACTGTATAAATGAAGTGATTTTCAAACTTATAAACCGTCACAAAACGGTCTGAAAAATGGAAATGATAAAGACTTCCAAATTCGCTGGGAATTGATAAAAAAAAATAACTCGTTAACTGGAAGTATGCTTGATAAAAGTAATTTATTCGTTTTTCATCTCATTAGAAACCTAAAAGTTGGAATGCCAGTAATCTACATGTGTGACAGGTATAATATGTAAAACTACATACTTACAATAACTCTAGTCATAGCTATGCCCTATGCCATTTTTTCTCTTTCTTTTTGTCAACGCTATGCGTGTGTGGGTTTTTTTTCATTTTTTTTATTTTCTTCGTTTTGTTTTCATAATAGATCATTCATATGTATTTAAGTAATAGGATACAAGTATTTAGTGTCAGTAACGATACTCCGGCACTGAGTACTGGCACCGGTACGTGTATACGTTTATTATTTTCTATACTTTTTTGAACCATTATCTCTATTATTTATTTTCATATCTCTGTAAAACTTCTCCACGATTACTCAAGTCATCCATGATCCGTCGTATTCAACATTCATATTTACTCCGATAGACTTTGTCGTTTTTGTTTTTTTCAATTCAATATTTACAAATATACAAAGCGATTCAATTCCGATCGATACTCGCACGCCGATTCCTTTTTTCCTACTTTTCGATCTCGAAATTCTCTCCGAATAGAAGACATGTTTTTTATACATTTTCTTATTTTTTTCTTAATGTACAAATGGGAAATTCCATGCCAACTCTACCGTTATATTCCACGATTGACTGCTCCGTTTTGAGCCCCAATTCTTCCCACAGCTCTAAAAGGCATTCATTTTTAAATCGTACATTTTTTTAGAGCATGGCCAATCGAAAGTGCACAAAAAAGTGTCAAAGTAAATTCGATTTTTTTTTAAATAAAATCTCTTCTTCGGAAAATTATGTGAAATGCCTCATACATATACAATGTTTTGACTCAGAAGATTCGACAACATTTTTTTCTATCGAAAAATATTCGAATCACGCGACGCAGGGAAAACAAAGAGCAGACGAATAATAATATTCTTTTGCTCTTGAAAATGAAATAACGACGATACACAGTGAAATGACGCTCAAGCCTAGGGGGCAGGGGGCAAGAACCACAAAAAAATGCGGCAATAAGCATATATTGAAAGAAAAGAAACGAAAAAATACAATTCCTTCCAGCAATCCGGACAGCAGGTTTGAATGAAAAAAGTCAATGAACAGTAAAGTCTCCTGTCAGTACAGATCGTCGAAAAATTAATGAAACAAAGCACCGGTTGAACGATGAAAGTGATAAAAACCGAAGTAATAAACACAATAATTGAAAGGTTATTCTTTTAATCTTTCATTCGGAATCCTTAGCTCAAGCACTCGGACAAATAATATCATATTGTCTTCTCGTTCGCCGTTAGTATTCTGCTTACGAGGCTAAACACAACTATTGCCGCGTCGATGTAACAACGGGAATAGAATAAAACTTGAGTAGCATTATTTGCAGCGTGAAAACACTCAATACGTCGTCGACTTTGATCGTAAATCTTGGTCAATTCATGGAAGAATATCATTTTAAAAAACAACCGCTTCACATAAAGATTTATAGATATATAAATATATATATATATAGGCAAATACACCAAATTGAATTAAATTTCATATCACTGGAAGAGAAAAAAAAATCTAAAAAATACGTAATCGCAATGATACGTAATCGAGTCGAAATTTTAAGGGGCTCTTGGCCATATAACGATTAATGAAAACGAAGCTCGTATAGGATAATTTCATAAATAACTTAATGGTACAATTTGAACATAAATAGTTGATAAAAACCAAATTTTGGCCATACTTTCGAAACTTTCATTTTTCGCTCGCTCTCTCTCTCTCTCTCGCTCTCGCGTTCTCTTCAATTTTAATCATTTCTCACTTAACTTACAAATATCACTGCTTAACTTATATTTACAAGGTCCAACGGAAATTAATTCTTTTTCATCGTTCTCTTTCAAATAATGCTGGGCCTTTGAAGATCGCGATATTTGAAGGATTGACGAGCCGATTCTCTCGAAAAACGATCAAACGTACACTTAACAGTGGTTAATTTTCACAGAAAGGTCACGTCTCAAATTCCTCTTTGCTTCTTGTGACGTTTGCTGCTATATCAGTGTTTTCGTCAATACACGGAACGAACAACGTTTTCTGGACGACAAGAATCCGATGATCCGCCGTCAGTCGTTGTTAACGTTTGGGATAATTAACTCGTCGAAAATGGTATCAATTGAACGTTTAAAAAATGGATCATTCCTTAAAACTCCCTAATCATCCGCTGTCTTTCTGGGCTGAAAAAGAAAAAGATATTAAAGGTAAATTCACGTCGCACTCGATCGATCATTGTTAGCACCATTATCAGAATTAATCAATGTCGAATCGTTGTTAGGCTCGATATTGATTTTGTCCTCAATGTTACGAGGCCTTTTGGATTCCTTGTGCGAGTGATTAGTGCCCGAACTTGATTTGCGTTTGTGACTCGAACTCGAAGAGCGCGATCTCGAAGATTCATCCCTGTGCTGATGATGAGCATCCGGTGAATTTTTGTGATTGCTTTTGTCACTACTGCTGCGGTGACTATCGTGTTTTCTTTTTTCAGCTTTACGGTCATTCGTATCTTTTACCGAGCCAAGATTTTCAGTGCTTTCTTTAGCGATGCTTGACGAAGAACACGGAACGCTCTTTGACGCGCCATCTCTCGTTTTTTCATTCACCTCGTGTTGATGTCTCCGTTTTTTATGATCGCGTCTCTCACGATCACGATCTCTTCTTTCTTTGTGGCGGTGTTCCCTCGAATCTTTGTCTTCGCGATTGCTACTGCTACCACCACCACTGCTGCTGCTGCTGTTGCTGTCTTTGCGTTTGGTCTCGGTGCTGCTTCTCCGTTCCGTTGACTTCGGTGATTTCTCTTCGAGGCTGCTGAGACATTCGTGATTCGTCGATGATACGGAATCACACTCGATCACCCTCGTATCGACGTTTCCATTTGCTATGCTCCTCGTCGTTTCAGCCTCTTTCGTTGGATCCTCTTCATCGATTTCCGGTGTTTTACGATCCGGTATATTCTTTGCTCTTTCTCTCGCCTCTTCCTCGGCCATTTCGATCAACGCTTTAACGGCATTTTCCGTCGCACACTCGATTTTCGATGTGAACGCCGCGATCGTTTCTTTCTCGAGCAAATCCCGATATTTATCGTACTCGCGAACTTCGTTCTTCGATAAATCGCGGGCTATCGTTTCGCATTCCTCGTGTATTCGGGCTAGAATCTCTTTCGAAGCATCCGCGACACCGCAACGGAGCGATTGACAGACCTCATCAACGTCCGTTTTTGATTTGTATATAGCGATCTCTAGAGCTTTGTCGACTACCTCAGCGGCATAAATTTTTCCAGTTTCTTGTCTCGATCGCATAATTTCGTCGTCGAGTACAATTTCCCGGGTATCAGCTATTTCTTCGCTCGTTTGACCCGGTGAATTTCGAGGTTTTTCAGTTAAAACAATTTTCGCCGGTAGACTCTCGGCCGGCGAGGTAGTATTTTCGCTCGTAGCCTCTTGAACTGTGATGCATGGCGAGGTTGAGTCCTCCTTTTTGGGCGTACGAGCCGCCTCACTGGCGCTGTACCGTCTCTCCGGGTTTATTTTCGTCGTTTCGTTGCTCGTTGCATCGTGAGACTGTTTTTTTTTGTCGCCGTGATTGCTAATAATGCGATGGCCGCTCGAAGATTTTCTACTCGAACGATGACGATCCTCATGGCTCTTTTTGCTGCCTGATCTTCTCTCGTCACTCTCGCGATGCTTGTGACCCACGGAAGAAGCGTCGATTCTCTTATCAGGATCGCTTATAGCCTCGTTACGACTGTTTCCACTGACGCGACGGTCGTCCTTTCTCTTTGCAATTTGGGACGGTCTTGTACGATCACGATTTTTGTGCTCCTCTTTTCTTTTACGTCCATGGTGATCGGATTTCTTCAAATTACCCTGATATTCTGCTGCACGTTCCTTAGCTTTTTTCTCTTCCATATGTTGCCTATCGGCGTTTTCTTTTTGCTCGTCCGAGGCTGTCGTACCGTCCGAATCTTTTTTCTCCTTAAAATAAGTAGAAGTCTCGTTTAACGTACGGCTATTCCTCATGCTTACACAGCTCGGGGTGTCCGGATAGTATTGCTTGAGTCGCACGTGCCAAGCTATACTCGAAACCGCTGATATCGTCCGGAATTGATGAATTATATTTCTCGGTAAAAAATATATGTCGTTGTCGTACAGATTTATACGCGCGTAGCGTATACCTTGCCGACGCAATTGATTTAATTTCGCATCTTCGATCCACTGAACGCATTGAGATATCGGTGGCTCGTGAAGATCCAGTTGTAACTTCTCAACAAGCTCGGGGAAATCACCCGCATAAAAAGCTACAACGTCCTTCGTTATTCTGTTATAATCGCATGGCTGGCCAGCGTGCACCGCTTTCAATACACCCACCGCCGCCGTTGTCATACGATCCAAACCGTGACCCACGTGGTCCGCATGAGCTCTTGTACGATCCTCGAACATGTACTCACGTGCCTCACTTAACCTCGGCAAATATTGTAAATTTCTCAGCTCGTTTATTCCTGTACGACGTCGTTTGCATGGACTTTTGTTTATATCCGCTGTTGGTACCAGCTGCTCGCCTGGCCTTATCCAAAGGATCGGCCCATCATTCGATTCCTCCGGCGTGTCCATCTTTACTACTGACAACGGTCCCCAAGGCATTGTCTGTTATGAAAAACAAATAGTATTTAAATTTCACAATTCAACAAAATTCATCAATTCTTCTTCCTCATCAAGTTTTGCTTTTATATTCGTACTTATGCAAATTTGTTAACACTAAATGTTAACTCTGAATATAAGAAAAATATTGAATCAATTTGTACCGTTACTAATACACCTACATAAATAGGCTTATTTCGATAATTAATGTTGTCTCGATAACCACGATAAAAAAAAAACAAATCTCTACTTGAAATTCAACTTGAAAGAAAGACAGAGAGAGGGAAAGAATCCTCAAATTTAATACTTGCTTTTACTTATAAATTTCTTCAATTCAGAACATAATATGATGTCAGAGATTCAGCGAAAAATTACATGAATACGGATGAATGGAAAAAATGTTTTAAAGCTTCATACAAAAACGCTTCGATTGAGAATGTTTTTTTCCCTTTGTATACTTTTATGTACAACCTAATGAACTGATTGTAATAAGTAGCAATCTATCTATTCCCATTTTCAATTATTCTACAAAAATATCACACTGGTAGCAATGATTTTTAACGTTAATACTGGTCGAAACTTTGGCATTCTAGTTTCCTCACCATTTTGAGAAAAGGATCCTCCTCAAGCCTCCGAAGCAGATCAGGAAAATATCCGCCGACTTCTTCGTGCACTGTGCCAACGAGACTGATCTGATGCAACGGCCCGTACCTTATAGTCCCGTTGTTGTAAGTTTTACAAACGTGTTCCTTGTACTGAAGCATCGTAGTCGTCTCGATGTCGCTGTTACGACCCAAAACTCCATTCTTTACCGTCAATGAAGGATAATTATGTGCCATATGGTCGAGCAGGTCGGGCAAATATGCTGCTGCGTTGTGAACGATCCCCATTACGTGATAGGCGTTCCCGTTTTCATCCTCACCGAAAACGACCTTAAATGTGAAGAGGTGGAAAGAAAATTGGAGTAACCAAAACGTATGAAAAAAATATTAGTACAAACAAATTTTTAATTAATGAAAAAAACATGGAGTTTTACCTTGAAGTACTCCTGGGCCAACTCTTCAACTTGTTCCTTCGACAGTATGGAAATTTCATCCTGATACATATGGACAACCGTTGCTCCACCATTCGGATAAGTCTCTATGTGTATAAACTTTTTGTACTTGAGATGCTCCAGCTGTTCATGTCTCATAGAGTTCTCGTTGGCGTTCATGGTTTTGAAGTTCTTCGTTCCTAGATTTAATCGAAGATTCTCGCTGTTAGATTTTTGAAATGTACCAGTCATTTGTTTGTGTTGCTGTAGGGGATGCGAGGTACGATCGCGTTTACACTGTACACCGATACTCGCGCGTTTAATCTTGCTCCTTTTGTAGCAACGGGAACAGTGACGACGATCACTGTGATCTTTACTGCTACGTTTCACTGTCGTCGACGAAATTATCGCCCCTGATGCTTTTCCTTGCGATTGTTCGTTGGTAGATGTTGTTGTGACTGTGCACATGGTTTCTGTATTTTTCGATTCATTACGATGTGACGTTGAATCAATCGAAGCAGACAATTCCATCTTCTGAACGCCTTCGGACCACAACATCTCGCTGAGCTCAGTTTTTACCTCAACTTTATTCTCTCCTTCTTTTTTCACGTGAGATTGAGCTTCCTCCATTGTTCTCTCGTCATCGTGCTCGACCTTTGTGGCAAAAACTTCGCTCTCTATTTTCCTAGCTTCTGTAGGATAAATTTTATCAACGCTACATTTTTTCTCCTCTGTGTGACAACTTTTCCCATCGCAACGCAAAATCTTCTCATTGCTCAATAAATTGTGTTCGTGACCACAAAAATTCGTCACGCTTTTTTTAACACTTTTTTCACTACTGATTATCGTTCCGAACGACTCTCCTCTTGGTGGACTTTTCTGTGTTACAGCTTTGACGCGACTATTACTTTTTCCTGTATCAACAGGCTGATTAGTCTCATTCGTTGACAATTCTACACCTACCGAAGTAGCAAACGTCGCATGAGGATTGTCAGGACTGGTTGATACGGGAGGCGGATAATCCGGACTCCTAGGACTGCTCATTACACCGCCGCTACTTCTTGGGCTCTCGCCTAATTGTGGTGTTTTGCTCGAAACATTTCCACATTTTCCCAGATTAGCAGCAAAAATTTGGACGATTTTGTCTGTACTTGACTCACCGCTACTTGCTTCATCAGACTGGAAAATTAATTCATAATTTATTAGCGTCCGATCATTGTTTATATTATTTTTGTACTGGATACAATTTATATTTTCATTTGACACTCACATGAATGGGTAAATCACAAGATTCTTTGCTGATCTGTGGACTCTCTCGATCTTTGGAAATTATTTCCTCAGCTACAACAAAAATAGCAATTCAGGTTCGATTTCAACATCAGAAATTTTTTATTGAAATTTGCATGATTGCAAAGCAATAAAATATATTATTTGCTTGATACATTTTTCATTGTTCTAATATCCTAGATGTCAGCTCAAACTTGTTTAAACTGATATCTTTAAGCTGAACTATGCAGCCGTACACATTTCAATATCATCTTGAAATTTCATTTATTTAATAACAAAACTGAACATTAATTTTGCAATAGAAACCTAAACAAATCTGAAATATTATATTATCAATTTTTATTTACAGCATTCCTTCTACTCCTTACTGTTCCATTTTGTATGATTTCAGGTAAAAAAATCATGGTAGAAGGTTCAAAGCTAATTTTTGTAATGGTTTTTTAATGTTTATATTTATTTTTGTATTCTTGATATGCCTGAAGTATTCCGATTGGGAATAATGTACGTAAGGTACTATCAAAATAAATATCTTTCTAGGGTATTACTCAATTTTGTTTAATTGTTAACTCAAACAATTGCAAATATTTTATAATGACAATATTTAGCAATGATAGGAAGGAAAATGCTTGATGTAAGTAGTCAAAGTGTCTATTTTGGTATCAGCAAAAAGATTTGTGACCAATAAAATGCTCTGGTGAATGTTCTCTCCAACAATTATTCCAAAAATAAAATAACACGAAGAATGTTTGAAAATATATATCAAGTAACTGAGAGCTACTCTAAATGAGAAAAGTGATGGTAAACTGGTGAGAATTGTAAAAGTATGTTTTGTTTTACCTTGTCGATCACACAAGAGACGAGGCAAACAGCTCGCGTCTTTGCCGCGAATATGAAGGTTTTGCGCGTTGCTCGATGCGACTGGCAGATCCTCGTGTCTTTTTGTTTTGAGATCACTGGTAACAATTGAAAAGCTTTGATCATTAACACTCTGACGTTTTTCGTGCATCGTCGTTGATTCAGCAACGTGATGCGTTATTGACGTAGCGTTGTTGATTTGCGGTGAAAAAGTAGTAAACGATGACGCTGTTACGGGAACCGTGGGCGTCCCACCGCTGGGCGTCTTGAATCTTCCGTCGTCGTAACCATGGCTTTCAATGTTTATTAAAGTCTTATCATTGTTGCTAATCACATCGCAACACTCTTGGCTCATTGAGCTTAATAACGGTATGTGACGACACGAAATCACTTTGCTGTTGTCACTATTGACATCGTTACGCTCGTTTGACACGTTCCTCGCACTTCTACCGGATGCCATCTTGATTTCCTTCGTCTACTCCGCGACATCGTCCCCCCTCGACTTCCCCTCTCTGGCTATCACCAAACGCCACCGCGACCGCGTAGAAAACGATGCTACGAATAACACGATTGGTCCATGGACGATGCTTTTTTATAACTTCAATGCATACTCATTGGCCCATTGATACATAGCAGTGAGGGATGTGCCCAGTAATCGAGCATGTATTATCGAAATCTAATATTTTTCTAACCAACTCTAGTTTGACGTGATTTACCATCTACTCCGAAAATCTCTTTCCTCAAAGCTCTTCATTTATTTATCTTTTTTTAATCGTTGAAGCCTCAATAATTCTCATTGAATTCTTACCCATTATTGTTTTCTGTTACATTAACGTGCAACTGCTTTATAACGTCTATTGCGAACTGTGAAAGTATCCCTCTTTTTTTTTTCTCCTACGTTTCACCTGCAATCACGTGACCACACATGTCTAGTATTATTCAAAGAAACTTGTAGAGTTTTTCTTTGTATCTTTCTAATAATGCGGTCTCGGATTAACGTTGAGCTGATTTATTCGCATATAATGATTTTTTAAAAAAGATCAATAAAACTCGTTCGAAACTGAGGAGAGTAAAGTTATATTTATTTTTGTTTTTTTTTTCGTGTTTAAAAGTATATATCAACAGATTAATACATATGCGTATCGACGAACAAGACTCACTGGATAAATTGTTTAGCTTTGTCTAATAAACGACAACCTCATTAAATTTGGTGAATTATTTTGTTACTTTTTCGTACGTCCTGTTGAATTAATGAATTAACGTTGTACAATTTATTCATAGGTCAATGTGAATGCACAAAAATGTATATAATGGAAGTTACTGATGCTGGTCCCAATAAAATTCTCCCAATTATCAGAATCTTTAAAAACTGTAAATTAAGGTTGTCCGAGATAGATCAGTTACACAAGTTTGACAATTTAACAAAATTTTACTCATCAAAAAAATATTTGATGTCAAGTCAGGTAGATCTAATTATCAAAATATTTTCAGTAATTTATAATTTGTTGGTTTAGAAGATGAGGAAGAATCATAGACACAAAACTTTATGTTTTTCAATGTGAACGAACCACTTTTTCAACTTTTTTCTTTATAAAATGTGGAAGGAATTTATTTCTATCAATCTATTTATTGATTATACTTAACACAGTAATCGTAGAGTTTTAATTTGACAAACAAAAGAGAAATAATCGTGTTACATCTGTGGTCACTTTTATGACTTTCCTTATTTTCAGTTAATAAATTAATTATGAAGCTGTAGAGACTAAAACTAGGCGCGATCCTACCGTCGCAAATGCTCGATACTATTTACATTGATTTTTAAATTTATTTCTTATTTATAAACTAAACGCACTCAATTAATGTACGGACGCTTTAATATTTTGTTCTTTGTTATAAGTTTGTTAACGTTTTTTTATCTCGAATCTCTTGGAAATCTTTATATTACGTACGTGGTTCGGATCCTGAGAATCTTAGCGTCTACTTATACAAAATCCATAGATCGATGAATTCATTATGTTTTTGCCGCTTGAAAAAAAAAGTTAAATCACGTGTTCGTTGATAAGAGAAAAATTGTTAAAGACGCATTTAGAGAAACTATCGTTGATAAAATGTTCATGAGAACAAAGTGTAATGGACCTTTCATTTTTGCAAGAATTCACAGCATGAAGGAGGCAATTCTGATAACTATTACATGTTTTTCTTGTTTAATATTTTGTAAGAGAGGCACGCGTGCTTTGAAATATTTTTCCTGTCCAGCATGGATGCATTATTCTTTACACACGCTAAATCTAAATTTATCACACACCAAAATCGACCGAGTAACGCGTTGTAGTAATCAGGCACAAAAATTTGTGTTTTCACAAGTCTGTTGTTCCATTTGATGCTGGCATAAGGGCGACAGAGAAAAAACAGAACACAAACAAAAACTATTAATTGAAGGTACGAGAATTACTGAATAATTCAGTCGATTAAACACTTGTCGAGCTACTTAAGATTTGTTTTCACAGAGTGCAGTTGTAAGTAGCAGCATTTCAAAGCATGTTTCCACATATATATTCTCAGTGCAAAATGAAGAGTATCAGAATTTTTGGTATTTAGCGATATGAGAAATCCTACGAAGATTCAATATTACGAATTAATAAGTCTGAATTCTGAATATAATGATGTATTTTTTCTTACATCCATTTTTCGAAGTATCAAATTCCTCATCGAAATTGTCGAAATCACTTTGTGATTGTTATGGTAAACTAAAAATATGTTTAATAACAAAATCAAAGAAAAACGAATAAAAGAGCTCGTGCTCTTTTCAATCCATTCGGCGTGGTTCTCAACAAAACAAATCTAACGGTTGAAAAAATCAGAATATTGATCGTATTTGCAAGAATATCTTTGTTATCACTATACTTTATTAACTTAAAAAAAATTATTCTTATCAGAGATCGATGTTGGCAAAATTTGAAATATTTCACCGGAACCATAACAGCCGACACTTTCTGTGAATTTCCATTACTGTAATTTTCACGAACGAATATTTTTCACTGTGAACGTATATGTAAAACATACTTGACTTTCTTCATTTCTACTTCTTCCATTGGAATAGCCTACAATTCAGTCTAATTATTTAATTCAATTTTATATTTCTTTCATTTCATTTCATTTTTTGTTTTCAAATCACTTCTCAATCGACTCTTTGGCAGAATATAATTTTACTGCCCATCGATAGGAGTCTAATCGATCAAAGCTTTATTTCCATCATTTAAAAGCGATTTCTTTTGTTTATACATCTTCGATGAGAATATGAAATAACACTTTCCGTGGCAAGGAGGCCTATTCAGGCACGCTTCTGATCGTAGAACAATGATCCTAAATCGATTATTTTCGCAAAGCTCTGTATTTTTTCTTCGGTATATTAGGATTTCGTTGGGTCCCATGACTATCGCACGTGACTCATTCACACGGAATATAAATGTACGGTCACCGTGCAAAAGTTAGTGTGACGTGAATTATCGAAATTTCATGACCCATGATGAGTTTTTGACTTAAAGTTACATTTTTTCGGTTCCTCCAATTATTCAAAAATTTATTTCAATATCACAAAAAAGAGGGGCTTACGTCGAGATGCTTGGATAATTTTATTAGCCATCTTTTTATTCCCAAATTAAAACTAAAAAATGAAATTTTACTCCGATCGGATCATTACGAGGTTGCATCGCAAAAAGGCTCGAATTTGAGGTCGTGGTAGAGAAAAAACGAAATGGGAACACCCTGCTTGAGTTACGTAAACGCGTGCCTTGTTTAAAAAAATATATATGAGCAAAAACGTCGTCGAAAATGGTTGACTATCATAATGTGATGTTTTAACGTGATGTGAAATAATACATTTGCTGTATTTTATTCTCTTTCGCTATACCGTGAGCGAGTCACTGATCCTGACTCTTTCCCTCTCCTCCTCACCATCATCGTGAATTCACTTCTAGCTCGCACAATCGAATTCGAAGGAGTCTCAGACCATCGATATCGTGACGTTGATCGAGAGATTGCCATTGTCGGCAAATCGTCGCGCAATCGAAGTGTCAAATACGAGACAATCGGAGGCGAATATTGCCCCGCAAACCCCTTCGTGAATTGAACGTGGCATCGCTTCCCACGTCAGCCGTCGTCGATTCGAATTTAATTCCAATCTGTGAATAGAAGAAAAAAGATTATAAAAATAAAATTTGTCTGCGATCATTCGATTTTTTAAATCATATATCGAGTCGATAAGAATAATCGAGATCATCGACTTCATTTCCACTGCTTTCAAATGATCCATCAAATTTTTCTGAGACTCGAAGAATTTTACTCTCTATTACACTTCGATTTTTACCTGTAAGCGAAGTTCTCTGCTTGTTTCCGAGATCCAATGAGCTGTGCGATCGCAAAAAATTGTTGATGTCCGTCGTATTTTTCTTGCTTTTCCAAGACAAGCATGAAATGGTGGCCGAAGCATGACTGCATCATTACCCAGTCAACTGCCCCTGGGAGATTGATATCCGTAGCAAGGAATACTATGTCTTCACCTGAAAATAGACGTTTCAGTAACTGATAAATCCCATTTGAAAAATGCATGAGGCATCAAATGAATTGGTGCAACAGCATAAAAAAACCATAGTATATTACACACCTAGGGAGGGAAAGTAGACTACTTCAAACCGCGGGCAGAATTGTCACCCGAGCCGAAGGCGAGGTGGTCTAATTTCACTCCCGTGGAGTGTATACTATTTTTCAACTAAAATTCATTGACCTAAAACGATGCGACTAATATATTGGATGCGTGATGAGAAAAAAAAAAGGAATTCTCATTGGTATCAATTGACTTAATTAACTCAATAATTTAGAAATGGAAAAGTAGAATTAAAAATGGTATGAAATCTTCATAATTCAAGTTTTTCGTATATTAGTCATAATTAATAAGTTGAAAGGGCGACACTCATTGCTTCAGCCGCATAGCAAAATATATTACGAATAAAAAATTTTCCAAAGACCAAAACAAAATATCTTTGTCATACCTTGGAGAGTCGTAATACTTTTATGACTCATAACGAGATGAGGCATTACTTCTTCAAGAGATCCCTGCCATTTGCAAGAAACACCAGGACAGGGACAGCTGTAGGGACGGAATTCACAGGCATCCTCGTGGTCAGGTTTGTCTATGTGGACCATTGTCACTGTACAGCCACTAGTAGAATATTTGCAAGGGAACATTACGTTACTGGCTACTTTTTCCATTGCCAGGTTGCGTATATTTCCTGAATAAGAGCCAGAGAAACAAATATGAAAAATTAAAAAATGTTGCACAATACAGAGAAAGCATGCTCATTTTTCAATTAAATTTTTACTTACCGAGAGGGCCGCGACAAGTCGGACAGCAGCTGAGTTTTGGCCTGCAATTGCTGCATACCAAATGGCCGCTTTGACATTGTAGAATCGGTGGTAAGACGTATTCAAAGCAGACGGGACATTCAAAAAGACTGGCAAGGTCGGTTGAACTGCTCGAAGCCGAGACTGCTGTTGCCGAAGTACTAGCAACTCCTCTACCACGTTTGCCCAGACTGATATTGAGTTGCGACATTTTCCTTTTGTTTTTGTGTTCTCTCAGAAGAAATAGAGAAAAGTTCAAAGTACACCGAACCTTACAGCAACAGATTTTTTATGTTAGAAAATGTAGAAAATGAACAAGAGCCCAAATGACCCATGTCGCTAGATAACCTGCCAGTTTCCCCGAGTCTAAAATGCACAGCAAAATTTTTCGTTGAAGGTCGATGTATAACCAACATTTTTTCAATCAAATGTAATTGTTTCTTTGAATCAACACGATTAATCATGACCTTTTTTGGCGTGTGTCGCACAAGCAAACTAAACAAGGAGCTGAAAAGTTGTCATAATTTTGTCAGGAATCTTGTGCAAACAAATCATTCACAAAGCACGTAGTATTTCTTTGATGATTAAATGCCTAGAATCGTACGACAACACAAAAAAAAAGTTCAAGTATTTATATGATAGACAATAAACTCACCTTCGATTTTCATGCAGAATAAAAATCTCGAATCCTCAAATTCTGAGCAGCCGTAAGGATATTTCCGGCAGTATATTATTTGTACGGTCGATGCTCACGAGAAAAACTCGTGAATTTGCGAATGATCGCTACAAAAATTCGTCATTTGAGGCACTCGAATTTTCTATTGACACTGAAGAAATCGACGAGATAAGCCAGGAAACAGTCAACGACGAGGAACAGATCGAATGAATTGTGACAGACAACACGATGGGTTTCACTCTCGACCGTAAATACTTAACTGTCTATATATGTGTTACGTACCTGTACGTGTACGTGTACAGGATAGTAAATTATTTTTACGTTTCGTGGTTGAACCAAGCCTTATAGCCCATTTAATCTGTCGCGCGAAAGCACCAAATGTTTTTTGCTTTGATATCCACCAATTTTCTTGCTCTTTCAATTTTTACTTCTTTTTTCGTATTACAGTTTCTATTGTATACTCTTGGTAATACATCACGAAAACTCACGATCTCGTTACAATTGAGTTACACAAGACATCCATTGACAGAACTCGAAGATAGACATTATCTCTCGCATTTGTTATATACACATGTACATTATTATATGTATGCACATGTAAAATCGTGATACACTCATACACAATTGACTCGCACTAAGTTGCACACGATTGTTAGAAAAGCTACTATATGTTCGATTCAATTTCACGAATGAGAATTTAACGTAAGATTCGATAAAACAGTCAAGTTAATGAACTGAAATCAGGAAATAAAGAATCGCGTCAGTATTATGCTTTTGTTGTGTTTTTATTCGAGTGCAAATGCTCTCGGTTGTGTACACGATATTCGGGGCTGCTATACTATTGTGGCGGCCATAATTGATATTTCTTTTGAGAATTGGGTGATGTATATAAAGGTGTGTGTGCGTGTGTACATTCACGTATCAGAGCACCGCGACGACAACGCCTTTGAGCGACAAAACATAGAGTCTCGCTCTTTTATGCCGGCTTTTTCAAAATAGTAAAGAACTTGCATCTCTTACGTTGCTCTCAAATGTATAAATATCTTTATTTGCAGCGTTAAAAAAAAATGAAAGCAGTGAAATAAACTTTTGAACGGTTCCATGATAATATTTTTTTTGTATGTGGAACGAACAGAACTTATTTCTTCGTATAAATTTAGTTTTGCTTTTTTTTTCTTAAAATGTCAAAACACAGCAAATGAAGAGTATTTTATTCTTTATTATAATTAAAATATACACTGTGTCATGGGTGAAACAAGCGAACAGTAATGAATAGTAACAAAATATTCGTATAATTTCTCATTTTTTCTCACATTTCATATTTCGTTTTCATTGTTTTTTTTTTTCGTTTTTCTTTTTTTTTCTCTCACAATTCACATATAATTCATCACTTCGTAATATTCTCGCGGATTTCGTGCATTCTCTCTATGCAGTACGTATGTACATGTACAACGCTGATTTTATGTATGTTTTATAATAAATGTTACATCCAGATAATATTAGATTATTCTTTCACTATGTTTCATTTCTTGTTTCATCATGTTTGCTGTATTTTTTCACTCGGGCCAATCCACGTATACATAGTATACATATGTGATATGACATAAGGACGTTTAGCTACGAGAAAGCAAACGTTTTATTGATTCATTATCGATCGTCGTCCAGATGACTAAACGAGTTCATTATTTTAAAGGTTTTTCATTTAATTTTATTTTGTTCATTATTTAATATGATGCTTCAATTTACTCTTATTTGTTGTTCATTTTTCTTTTTCATTGTGTTCGCGCGTTCGTTAAAGTCAGAGCTTTGGTCCATCCGTGCTACCAGTTACAGGATTATCGGAAGTTTA